>NC_143444.1:15462385-15768306 GCF_987193195.1 Phasianus colchicus | reverse complement strand
TAGGAAAATGTATTCCCCGAGCTTTATATTTGAAATTTGAACACAAAAGATGAAGGGCCTGGAATCATTTTTACTTCTAGAGGAAATGTCCTTTTTGAGGGTTAAGGTGCAAGCTGTTTCTTCATCTCTAGCAGTGGGCTTTGCCTCCCACCCACTAAGAGAAGAAAGTACCCTGTGACACTGCGCAGACCTTTGGTGAAGTTGCCTCTTTCAGTTGCACTTCAGGAAGCCTTTTCTTTTTGCAGCTTGTGAGGCTCTCGGGAAGTCTCATTGGAACTGTTATTTCCGCCTCATTGTCCACCTCTGGCATGGTACCTGAGCCAGGACCCTCTGTACAGCAGCAAACACAGGTGTGTGTGTCCCGTTACAGGCACCCCATTACTTAGTGCTGAGTGGAAAGCGAGACAAAAAGCCCTGTAATCACAAAGGCTTATGCTGCATGCTCTGTGATAACTTTGAATCTGTGATTTATTTCCTTTTCTGCAGATACATATTTGTATCTAAGCCTATCCTTTCAAGCTCCTCTCACAAGATTGATCATTTCTTGGCATCCCAGGAGAAGGGGGTCACTGGGGCAAGGAGGAGGAGCCCAAATCACGAGATTATACAATGCATAAACACTTTAAGAGTCAGTAAGTGAACACAATGTGCTTTGCTCCAATACTCATCAAACAGAAAGAGGAATCTGTCTCAGTATGCCGTAGGATGATCATTAATTTTTAATAGTGTTAATGTTTATTAGTGACAGATGATTGACTTTAAGTGCCTTACAAATAATAAATAAATTATGTGGATTTGGGGCATCTGCCTCAGATTTGTATGCAAAGCCAGTGGAGCTAACCTTCACGGTTTTAGAGAAGTGTTGCTTCGATTCCTGAACATATGCCATGGCACAAACTGTATGACTTCTCAGATTTTAGCTCTGATAAGGCCTCTCTGGCCCCTTTCTGAGTCCACATCGATTATTTGGGGGCTCAGGGTGACAGGAAAGCTACTTGCAGTTATTTTGGCTAATGCGGGACCACTGGAAGGTGCATTATTCACTCTGAGACTCTGCAGGATTTCATAACACTTAAACACCTGTGTCCATCAAACAGAACACACAGGATCTCAGCTAGAGCCGTTCTTGACTTTGTAATTTCATTGACTGACAGTTTAATATCTATTTATTTTCACATCTGACTCCAGTAGAGACAGGCTGGTATCCTGAATGTCAGGATATTATGCTGACAACTGTGTTTTTACATTACTATAAGAAAAAAAAAAAAAAAAGAAGATTCTTCATAAGTAAAGAGGTTCTTTTCAAGCACAGAAACAAGCAAAGACACTTCATATAAAACTGGTAGTAACTAGCAATGTGTACATATTTATAGAGGAACAAGGGCACTCTGGTTTTAGACTTCTGTGCAATTTGTCTCGTATGCTGTGAAATGCTATCTAATTATATTGTTTAAATAGCTGGAACGACCGCCTTTAACATGGACTCCCAGAAATAGCACTATTTTTTCTAAGAGGAAATGTTTAAAATTGGACTCATTTTGATCAAATTTTGTTTGCTTTCTAAACAGAAACAAGTGGTTTTTCCCATCCCAATTGTGCAATATTGAAACTCCTTAAGAGAATGTTTCAAGAAAAGAGAAATGTGCATGTTTCACCAATGTTCAGGGAAAAGATCAGAGAACTGCTTCCATGTTGGGCACAGGCCAAGTGCCTGATGACTCTGTAATAATGTTCTCCAGATGTGAGGCAATGAAACCAGACCAAAATGGCTGTTTCTAACTTACTGTCATTCAGTGCATACTATATAATCAGAAAATTTATATTCAATTCCACTTTAGTTCAATGGATTGCGATTAATATTGTAATTATCTTGATTCACAGAACTTTTTAGACCCAACTCTTCTGGGTTTTCTGAGAGCACAGTACTACATATCAGCCCTAATTACACGGTGTATCTGACGGGGAGCTGCTCTGTAATCACACACAGTTGCATTCCCTGAACTACTGGATGTTATGACAGTGGGAAAGGAACACAACAGCATTTGGTAAAGCAGTTCCAGGCACTGAAATTTAATTCCACCTTATCCAGGGGAAAAAAATGCCCCTTTGATGTTGGGAGCGGGTTTCTGCATTGCAGTCTCAAGAATGATTGCCCAAAGTCCATGCTAATTGAAACCTGGGTGCTGCACATCTTTTGGACCTGCCGTGGACTGACTGCGTAGCTTGTGTTGTCTGGGTGCAACCACCTCATTGTCATCAGCCACCCAAGTGTCTTCAAAATCCTCTGGCGGACGTTGGTGTACCTTGCTATCATGGTACTGTGCCAATAAAGACTTACGTGGACTCATCTTGGTGATCAGAGGTAAAGAGAAACATTATGTTGGCACGTTTTTAGGTACGTAACCAGCAGGGTGAGATTTTACAACTTGAAAGCAAAGATTTCTGCACAGCTAATTAAAGGGGCAATATATTAGACACTGGTAAACCTTGGTGCTCTGCTTATATTTACCAGTGTCAAGAGTATAGCAAGGACAAATGGGAATCTCACATGATCCTAATGTTCCTATTTATATACACATAAAATAGAACAGGGTTTTAAAAGCTAATGCAATTTTCTATTATAACGATACCCTTAATAACAATATGGTTTCACTGCAGAGATATAAACAAATATGATAGAAAATGAGTTAATGCTATAAAACAGATGCGTTGTTTTTGGAATTTGAAGGACAGTTGCCAGAAAGCATTTACCAACTTATGCAATCTGCAGCAAATGAAATAAAAACTTAGCTTCTGCTGTTGCCTGGATATAATGTATTTATTGTGCGGTTTTCTTATCGCTGTGGATTTCTAACATAATTAGTTGTTTATGTTGTCTGGTGAACAATGTATGACCTAGAGTTTACTAGAACTTGCTAAACAAATGTAGGAATCAGAAAAAGGATAATACACTTTTTTAATCCATTGAAAGATGCGGCACTGATAAATAATGTGTTTCTAGGGCTACAGCCAGTGTTAGATATGCTGTGATTATCTCATGCTTTTTATTGAAGTCTTCTGTTCTGATTTTGCATATTCTTTGCTGCCAGCTGAATTGAAATGAACTGTAATATCCAATTAAAAATTAAGTTTGTCTGCCTTAGATTACTAATGTTAAAAATATTGCAGATGAAACTAGAATTGACCTGAACCTAAAACACATCCTATGAGCATGTTGTAACTAGAATGTATTTATAGAAAATGTTATGGACTTTATTTATGAAATTAGTCTTTTCTTCTTATTACTTAATCTGTCCTTTCTATCTTTGCTTCTTTAGCTCTAGCTGTAACTGTAGCACACTAGCATTTCCACAAGAGGAGCTGTTTTGGTAGCTTTTGCCTCAGTTCTTTGCTGTCTGTGCAAAGAACTGTTCTACTGTTAACCATTTAGCTGTATTTTGTTGCATAAATGACCGTGTCATTCTATTTTGTTATGAAAGCCTATAAGAAGGGCTATGTAAATGGGTTCCTGGATGGTGTTTACTACTGAGCTTGTCCTTACCATGTCTTCATTTATCTTTATTTTTGATATGTGAGCAGTCTGCACTGGTTTACACGTGTAATGAGCTGCAGCTAGTGCAGAGCATCCCTGTGCCCCTGGGACTATGCTTTCTGGGACTCCCACTTCCCTCCCTCTGCGGCTGTAAGATGCCTGAAGAAAGAGACTCAGTGTATTGCTGAAGGGCAGGCGAATCATCATCAGGTAAGAAAATTAGCGTTGTCCTGGTTTCAACTGGGGCAGCTGATTTTCTTGTGCAATGGAGGATTGCTTGTACATCTTCTGTCATGGCTGACCCCTCCAGCTTCCTGTTCATTTGAAGGTCATCAGACTGTGAACTTCTCTCCTCCTTTCTTGTTCTTTCTTCTGTTCTGCATGGGCCGGTGGGGCATGCTGAGCCTTGCTGCCCTGGTAGATGGCTGCAATAGAGACACGAGAGAAACAGTATGTATATCTGTACTTAAATCCCTCTGCCTTCCTCTCCTTAATGGAATGGACTTTTTTTTTTTTTTTCCCCTGGTGCTCCCAGTTGTCTTAATTTCACAGATTATCAAGGCAATATAGCACAGATGCTCTCCTTATTATAAAAAATGCGGTTAGGTATGTAAAATGTCAGTCTGGTTGCTTCCCTTGCCTGTTTGATGCAGGTTTAAATCTCAGGCAGGGTATGTGATACCAACTTGCCTTGAGTGTAATAAGGAAGTAATTACTCAGCTGTTGGGAAAGGTCCTAATATCCTTACAGATAACCTGAATGTCCAGGCAATATCTGGCTATTACTTGAAATGGTTTCAAATGTTTTTTTTTTTTTCAAATCTCTCATTCAAATCCCATGGAACTAATACGATTTATCATAAAGAGTGATATGAGATAATTCTAAATGTCAGTTTAGCGTATTTTAGCCCATTGGATCTTTAAACAGAGTTGAGTAACATCTTTCATGAAGTAAATGTCTTTTTGGTAAACTGAAAGGGACAATAATATTTAAAGGTCAGTTAATGTGGAGAGTTGATTCTAGTTATTGTTATTAAAGATACAGCTGAATTACCTTTACACAACATTATCCCACAAATCCTGATTAAAATGTTGAGAGCAAACCACATCTTTTCCTCCCTCCCTCCTTCCTGCCATGACTGCAAGATCTTTGGTTTGACTTTCTTTTTTCTAGTAACAATTTCTCTAGTGAATAGTGCAGTATGATCCTCACTCCACTTCTGCCTTGGTGCATCCAAAGGAGTCATACACTATCCTTACTGTCAATGCTTTGAACTAGAAAAAAACCTCTCATTTCTGCCTTACGTTTCAGCCTCCCACGTATGGCATGAGCCACCCTGCAAACAACTGTTTAATAGTTTGAAGCTTCTTAGGAAATGGCAGTTGATTTCAATTTTTTATTTAAAGAAGAAATTGCGGTGTATTGTATAACTGCTACTGCATTTAATTGAAAGCAGGTAGGTTGTCTGCCCATCTGTCTGCCCATCCATCCATGGCCCGTTGGTGTTAATAGCCTGAAAAATGCAACAATTCATGGACACACAAGCACCCCAGCATTAGCCTGCCAAGGATCTGCTGGCAGGGTGTCCCAATGCCATGGTACTGCCTAACGGGGGGTCCGAAGGAAATTGCTGTAGGACTCCTCTGCCCCTAGCTCTGTTAATTTGCCTTGTGCTCAAGTTGTGCTCTGCCCAGGTAGTCTGGCTCCTGCTCCTTAGCCACCTCTTTACAGAAGCTGTTGAATATGGAGGATGGACAGCTGACTGCTTGGACAGAAGATTTGATCTGTGCTGAAGTGTGTGCCTGGATGCTACTCAGTGCTGAACTCAGTCCTCTTGTTATGAGCCGGTCCTGAGCCAAGCAGGGGTGCCAAGTAGTTGGTGCCCTGCATTCTCTGATGGGAAATGCAATGTGTGGTTGGTGAGATAGCTTCCAAGGGCAGACTGCTGGCTGGCTGATTTTTTTTTCCTACGTCACCTCAAAAAGAAGTTATAGTTTCTCTTTACATCAAACCAGAAATATAAAGCAGTGCAGGCAAAATAGCTTTTGTGAGCTGTGGCTTTGGTGGGGCATACCAGTGCTGTTTCGTCACCTCTTGCTACTTGGAGAAGCCAAGGTTTGGTGGGCAGTGCTCTCTGAGGTGGGCTTTTGAAGGGGGAGGCAGTTCCAACATAACAACACTGCCTAAAAACTTCATACTTAGTGTTGTGTTGTACTTGGAGAAAAATGAGTTTGTTGTTAGTTGCCTTTGGATAGGTACTGTTATGGAGTGGAGCAAAATGCTTGCATCTCACCAGGAGAGGGAATACTGCCTCAGACCTGGACCCATGGACATGGCCAGCACCCAGCCCTGCTCATTGGCCTGCTGGTGTGTGCTGGGAGCATGGCAGGCCCTCGGTGCCCGGTGCGGGCTTGGGCACTGCTGAGAGCAGGCAGTGGATGGGGGGCATGGTGCACACTGGGAGCCGCAGGACCTCACTGCTGCTTCTTCCAGGTAAGTGGTCTGCCCCCTGCCCTCTAGATGTGAGGAAGAAAATGAGAATAAAGAGTTGAAATGCTTTTATTTGTGAAATACTAACTTTCTGGAATATATATTCAAAAGCAGGTACTCATTTAAAGGTTATATTTAATATAGTGCCGCAACAGTTTTTCTATTTTATTATTATTTTCTTATACATCTTTCCACTTTCTGAGGCAATGCTCCAGTGACTACTGCAATATAATAGCTGCTTTCTCTCTCAGTACACAATTTGACAGCATTTATTCTTTCCTTCAGTGAACATAATTACTTCACATATGGAACCTGTGATAGCCTACAGGCATCTGAGAGAAACCAGAATCATACAATCTGTCCCCTTTGTGAGCTTAATTTACATTCACAAGTGTCATTTTAATAGTGCTGGCAACATGTAGGATAAAAATTACAGGTCAGCTGCAGCATGTCACGGGGAACTGTGCTTAAGTCAATAACATGGTATTATTACATTCTGGATAATTTTACAAGGTAGATCTCACAGGAGGAATTTGACCCCTATTTCTTTAGTTTTCTGCCTTTTGGTTTCCTCCATAAAGTAATTCATTTAGAAATGGATGTTGCAAAGCTGCAAACATGTTGACGTGGAGGTTAGTGAGTAGTAGGCATTTCCAAATCTGAATGCAACACCTTTCCCTTACAGTAACTTCTAGCAGCAATTACACCATGCATCTGGCATATTTTAAATTTTACACTGTTAATTATTATTATTATTATTTTTATCTGTATAATAAAAATACCAAGAGTCATAGCCTTCTGTTTTTAATTTCATACAGTTAGTAGAAGTTTGGGTTTTCTGCAGTGGATTAGTTTCTAGCCAAGTAATACAGCATCAGGCTAGGTGTTCTATAGAAATTTTACTCGAGAAAAATAAGCGTCACAGAGACATGTTGTGTACAGAGCTATGTAGAACAACTTATTTAAATTATATTTTTATAATGTCTGAAAGTAATATCTAATTACTCATCCTGGCACCTGTAATACAAATACAGATGTGATAAGCAATCTAATAATGCAACAGCTGATTGTTTTTGATAAAAAAATCAGTTTGGGTACAGAGCCAAATCCAAACCAATCTCAATTACCATTACTGATTGCATTTTTTTTCTTAAAAAAAAAACAAAAACAAAAACAAACCCCACAAAAACAAAACAACAAACACACACATTACTACAATTTAAATATACTTTCAATTTGTTTAGAGTTATTGCTCAAAGATTTGCATAGTATGACTATAGTAGTCTGATATTCAAAAAGTCCATATACATACAGACAGGGAAAATACATCTCCAGATGCATCCCTATGTGCAGGCATACCCACACATGCTCACTCTCTGAGTCATGCATTCATTCTCTCCCCTGAAGTTTGCATCCCTTTCTTGCTGTAAGCATTTTTACTCCCTCAAGCAACATGAGGGGAAAATGATCTTTTATTTAATGATGCATTTTGGTATCACCAACAGTGTTGGAATTTGAGTGCAGAACCCTAATTAAAAACCAAGCAAATGAAAAACTCAGAGCATTTTGTTCCTTTGAAGAGGCTAAACAGATCATACTTGGATGTTCATCTATTAAAAAGTGTGACAAACCACCAGCAAGGAATTGGAATGACCTCCGTGTATTTTCTTGGTGAGCTGTTTGCTGAAGTATTCTGTCCAGGCAAAAGATGGTCAAAAATTCAAGTAGGTTCAAAAGAATGGAATAAATGGTTTGAGGTCTGGGGAATGTTTTTCTGTGAGGGCCAGGTCAGTCTATTAACTCGACTATATAAGTACCTATGGACTGTGAAGATGCCTGCTACCTGAAGACTTGGAATATAGCCAAGGATGTGAAAAGTATGAAGTATGTATAGAAAGATCTAATGATTGCACCAGGAAAATTAAAACTGAAATCACACATCATTGAGAGTGGATAATTTGGCAGTGGAAAGGACTTGTACTGGGACTGATGAATTACCTGTCAAAACTTCATGTCTTCTCCCTGATCACCAAGGCCAGGATGCACAGGAATGGCTCAATACTGCCCCTGGAATCAGTCTGCATATTAGGAAAAGTGGTCAGACTCTATAACAGGCTTTCTAGATAATTGGTTGATGCCCTAAATCTTATCAGTGTTCAGGAGGCATTTGGATAATGTCCTTGATAGCATCAACATTTGGTTAGTCCTGAGGTGATCAGGTAGTTGGGTTTGATCATCTTTGTAGGTCTCTTCCAATCAAACTGGTCTAATTCTAAATCTGTTAACCAGTGGCTTGAGGTTGGAAACTAGTGGGCTCTGTTTCATTGCCCGTGTTTTGCTGGTCAGACCAATTGAAATCATTCCTCCAGGCCTTAGTCCCTCAGAAACTCTACAGCCAAACTCTGAAGTATTTGACCAGCCTTTCCTTGGGAAGGAAATGCCATTTGGGGGAGTAGTAGATTTTCCCCTGTGAGGACACACTGTATATTGTGTTCTTCAGATTCTGGAATAGCAAAGTGCTTGCCTTTCAGATACTTTTTACTGTATCAGGAGGTTCCAGTTCTGTTTTCAGCTCTCAACTGGTGCAAGGGTGCAGGCTAGGGAACAAACAGCTACTGGAGGCAGGCTGGAGATACTCATTGATCATCTGGAGCATCCTGCATTCCACACTCCTCACTTAGCAAAACAATCCTGTGACCAAGGTATTAAATATACATATGCATACATGCACAGATATTTTATGTTCCTAATGATCTACACACTGAATTATTCTAGCAGTGAAATACCTGTCAGATAACAACTTTCATACTTTTTGATGATCTTTTATGATCTACAGTTCAGTTGAGGTGTAGTATCTTTTGTTCACCAGTTGCGTGAGAGTGTCTTGTTCTCCTCTCCTTCAGATTTTGTCTTCTCTCCCAGCTGACTTTAAGGTTTATTACTTGTTTGATCAATGGTCACCATATCTAGTTTTCCTGTTTTGGAAAGGAAAAAAATAAAAAGGTTTACAGGTAAGATTTTGCAGACAGGTGAAAACCAACTGTGAGGTGAGGAAGTGGTGGCATACTGGCCTGTGGGCATCACTTGTTGGTGCTGCTTTAGCAAAGTGAGCTGATCATTATGGTTCTGTTGCCAGCACAGGCCACCTCCTGCACTAATAGAACCATGTGCTGGCCTCGGGATGCAGCACCCAGTGGGGTTTGCCAGGCAGCTCTGTCCTGCTGCTAGCTCTGCCCACTGTGACAGGCATGAGAGTCCTGGTTAGTATGGGTGGTCTTTCATATTGTGTTTTCTGAGAGATGGATCAAGAAAACATCTACAGATAATGCATATGCCATTTTAATTTATCAGAGAGGATGAGGCTGAACAGAATTTGAAGTTAATATACATTTTAAAAAGATGATGAGGTGCTTTTTCTCAAAAACTGACATGCAGTCTTACTTCCCTTAGTTCTCCTCCTCCTCCAAAAAAAAAAGCCCTGCCAAGATCTTGTCTCTGATTTGTTCATAAATATAATATCAAACACCTCTTCTGTGCCTCTGATGTACATTAGAGAGTCCACGTGCCACTGTGCTGATTCATCTGGAGGATGCCCTCCTGCAAGTGGCTCGGCACAGTGTGGGACAGGAGAGGAATCCAATAGTGAGAAAGGCAGAGGTGACAGCATAATAATGAAGGAATTTTCCTCCTCACACCGCTTCTGGTTATTTATTCTTCTCTCCATGTTCCCCTTGGTTATTTCTCTTCCTGAAATGAAAATAACCTGGCAAAAAAGCAATGTTTCCACTCCCATTACTTTTTAGGCAAGAAACTAGGCATGTTTTGTTGTTTTTTTTTTTTAAGTGCTAACTGACGGTTGATTATTCACCAATATTTTTTGTAGAAACAAGGCTTGTTAACCATGTTGACATTCTCAGTGATGCCATGATATCCCCATGTCATCACTGCTTGATTTATCAGCGTCTAAAGGATTTTTGCTGAAAAATTTACTATGGTCCTTTGTTTTGAGGCTGACTTTATATATGAATGAGCTTGCTTGTAAATCTGTATGAAAATAAGGATCGCAACTGTTAAGATGCTTCCTCTTTTTGGGGATTTTGACTCTGCGCAATAACACAGGAATTCTAGCCTTGAAGTTCTGCGCTTTAAAGCAATATGCTTCAAAGAGAACTGTTGTAATTAAGAGCAGTTCAGCTACAAACATCCTACACCTTGCATCTATTTACTCCCCTACAGGTTCCTGACTCACTTCTCTCATTTCCATGTTTCTTTCTGCAGTGCAGTTCCTAACAACCTTCCCCTCCCATCATGGATGTATGCTGTGGTCCCCAGCCTGCTGCCCAGCACCCTGCAGCCCTTGCTGCTGCCCAAGACTGTGCCATGAGGCTAACCTTGAACCTGCTGTCACTCAAAGTGTCCCCATAAATGGTGATGCTTGCAGCAACATGCCACCAGTGCCACATCTTGTCCCTTCTACCTAAGTCTTTTGGTCTGGTGAACGTACATTCTGCACACAACCAGCTACACCGTAGAACATTTTTGATCTTACTGCCTTTTGTGTGGCTGTCATGGGTCTGTGAAGGGTTGAAGCCCCACAGAGCGCAGTGGGAGCATTGTATTTGAGTCTGCTGTGTCACCCTGGCCCTGAGGGAAAGGGGCCAGTGGGTATTCCCTGATTTTGATTTAACAAAGGCGTCTGGGGTTGGCAGTCCTGCCCCAGTTCAAAGCTGCTGTGGGTGCTTCTGATTCCCACAGGGCTCTTTGGGAAATGCAAATGCTTTCCAGCATTAAGTCCACAATGAGTATTTTGTAGTGTAAATCCAGCTCGTGAGGATGAAATTGTGTAAATAAAAGGAACAAAGCTCCTTCTTCTGGCTGAGTCCCTCAAATCATGTCATCTCTTGAAAAATCACCTTATCCTGCTATAGTCAGAGGTGGGAAAGCACCTTTTAAGGGTCGATTAGGAGCCCTTTATGTGGCCTGTGGCCATTTAGCCATCAATAAAACTCGAATGCTTGCCATGGCAACCCTGGTGGCACATGGTGCACAGGCTACCTCTGAGGCCACCAGTGCCTGACACAGGCAGAGCCCTACAGGAAACCTCACAAGCAAAGGCAGGCCTGCAGAAGACAATGGCCTGTCTCGGACAAGCATCCGAGTTCCCCCAGCATGGTGTGAGAGGTGCAAGCTGCCAGGCATCACAGTATGCACTGCTGCGCACCACCCTGACACCCAGACCAGCCACCCCGTGGGTTTCCCCTGAGCTCTGATCCCTGCTTGACCTGCAGGAAAAGCAAACTGTTCCACAGTGCCTCTTTCCCTTAAGAGGTCGCAGAGGTGCTGAACAAAATCAGTTACCCCTAGAGCAGACCCATAATCACTAGCAGGTTTTAATCGGAAACTCTGTGGATCTGCCTCCTGCAAAGGAGCTGCTCTGCTGTGTGGAATCTGAAACAAAATGTTTATTGAGGAAGCATTAGATAAGTCACAGATTAATTACGATTGTCAGGTATTATTCATCTGTAATAAGAGTGAATTCTTCACTCAAGATTCATAGCAAAATAACATTGTTTTTCAAATAGAAGTAATTTAAATTGAAGTAAGACCTTCTAATGCCACCATCTGTACAAGTAAATTACTTTCAGAGTAATTAAATATGCATATCTGGGCTGTGTACTGTACTGATGAACCAAGTTTTATGGATGCAATATGCTTATAAATCCCCTAGGTATTAAAGATGAAGAATCCATGGCATTTTGCATTCATATAACCATGAATAAGAAAAAAAATATTTTGTCTGTTGCATAATTTTGGGGAATATATTTTTATTAACTTTTCCTAGTTAATTAATATTTTTGTCAAATTGCAAGTATGATCACCATATTTATTAGTCTGACATTTCACGGAGACTTAAGGCTCCATAAGATATTTTAACGTGGTATGTGTGAATTTATGATTGTGACACACTCGCTTATCTTCTGCAGGTTCCCAGGAAGCAGAGCAACACAGTGAAACTGAAATCATTATGTTGACTGAATTTGTTACCACTGGACTCGCCCCACCATGAAATAGCTCTGTGCAGCCAATTGGGATTCATGGTCACAGCCCTTTATTGGATCATCAGGGTTTATAGTCCATAACAAATACAAATACAGAAAGGAACAATAACAGTTTGATACATCTGACCTATTATCCCACCTTACCAGACTCTGTCTGTGTCGTGAGTACCAAAATAGCGACTGGCTGAATGCTTTCTAAGGGCTTTCTGTTGTACAGACAGATGGGAGAGTTGTGTAGGAAATAGAAACTGTGCCTCCAAACACAGTGCTCTTGGCATAGCCTTCAGTGACTAAAAACCACCCTTATGCTTACAGCACATTGTTTGTGATTTATGTAAAATAGTGGCTTGTAGGGAAGCTTGGGAACTTTGCTGAAAGCATCTGAACATTGCAGAAATGTTTGGTTTAAGAAATAACTGAAGATTGTTCTGTGGAGTACTTCAGAAGAAACCTGAAATCCCAGCAGATCATCCCCTTTAAAACAGCAAGTATGACTGACTACCTGCCACCAAAATGCAGGAGCAAACTCAAGCATAAAAATTCACAATTGGCACAACCTTTGTTTGCAAGTCAGCCGCCCTGTTCTGCATGACTTGTCTGATCTTTACATATTTTATGTCAATCTATCATTTCTTCTAAAATGTAAAGAGGGTCCCTGTAGTCAAGAGATTTAGTCTATCTATAGCAGTTTCACAGTTATCTGTTCTGATTAATCTTGGGAGGCTGGTTATAGACACAGGAGTTGGATCAGTTCTTTTTGTAACTCAGTGGTAAAATAAAAAATGATGATTTAAAACTCAGATAAACAGGAAATGATGAGGGCTTGGTAATTCCACTCTAAGCCTTGTACTGTCAAGTATGAACCATCTAAGACTCATACAAACATGTAGGAAATGGCAAACTGTGTGTACTCAAGGTCAGCCCTTTGGGAGAGGCTTGTATGTATTTTAAATCATATTTCATGGTAGTTGGAGATACATGTTTATGTATGTGTCCAAGAAGAAAACTGGTAGAAATGTGTGTGCCAGTGGACATTCCTGAAGTTATCTGAGTTTGAACTACATATTTTCTGATCCAGTGTTAAGGAATAATTTATCAAAAGAATCAATTCTATTCGATATAATCATTCACACATATTATACTGAAGGTAGCCACTCTCTGCACATATAGTCTTAATGTTTGGGCGTTGCTGCCATCTTTGTGCCCCTTGGCCACAGATCATGCCCAGCCTGTAGACAGACCCTAGTGCTTCCACATAGTCCATTCTCAGGGATTCCTTTTCTAGAACTGTCACTGAGAGACCAAACATTTTTTTTAGTAGGCTTTTCTAGCAGAGTTGAGGTTTGAAAGAAAACAAAGCAGGAATTTGGGTGTGGACGTGCTTGGTGAATCCTTGAGAAATGTGCTTTGGTGGATAGTTGTGTGGAATTGCTCCTAGGAGAGCTGTATATAAAAGATTTTTATAGTACCTTTGAGCAGACCTGTTTTTCAGGTCAAGGTTTGACCCATAATAGACAATATAAACAATATATACAATCATACTTACAGCTTTAAGGCAGTGGTGTACAGGTTGGAATTTAAAAGTAGTGTAGAACAGCAGCACTAGGACAGGAAAGCACGTGAAAGAAATTCTGCATATTCAGAAATTGAAACACAGATTTTTGGTTTCTGAATGTTTGCATGTGTTGTGACCTCTTTGATTCAGATTCAAGTTTATGCTAAAAAATTCTCAGATCAGCACTGTTAGGGTAAAGTAGCACAATTTCCAATAATTTGGAAACTGACCTTCCAGTGTATTTGAAAATGCAGTTGTAGGACAAGAACATAAAATTCTTCATGTCTTCCTCTGTCTTGGGTGCCCCATAGTTCTCACAGAGGCAGGAGCATTTTTTCCATACCCTTTTCCCCCCATTTAGCTCCTAGGTAGTTAGACAAAATTGAGTAAAGAAGCCTTTACCTAAGAACCTTTTTACTGGTTGCCATGCTTTTAAAGCTTTAAAAGCTTTTGCTGAAAAGGTGCCTATTTTCTTATCACTTTTTTTTTTTCCCCTCCAGAAAAAGGGCATCATTTGAAGTTCTTTTTTGGCAGCTGTATTTCATCATGATACATTATGTCAGGGCACATCAGTCACATGAAGATTTTATGGGTAAAAAACCATATCCTTCTTAGATGCCCCTCTCTGCAGCCCCCTTCAAAACAGTGCTTTTTCAAGAAACTCTTCAACTATCAACAACATTATGATACTTGAAACATCATGGGTGTAATGGCTTCATCTTACTCAATTATATAAATGCTACTTAAAAAGGAATATAGAATTTTATGTGGTGAATTTTAGTCATTCTAAAAAAAAATTGACCATTTTCACCTTTTACTGCTGTTTACTCTTCAGTGCTGGGGAAGGGCTCCTTCTGTTCCTTATTTTACCATAAAATGAAAAACATTCTGAATTCAAATGAAAATGAGGTACCTTGATGAAAGTGGGCTTCAGGTGTTGCACACTAAGCATTGTACATTTCTGTTTGCTCTGATCCTCCAGCACACACAAGATTTCACCTCTTCACCTTTGAACAAGATTGCAATAACTTTGATCTTTTCAATTTTGTTCAACTCCAGGGAAGGAGCAGCTACTTGAAACATGTTATCATTTAGATGTTCAGAGATTTAAAAAAAAAAAAAAAGAAAAAAGAAAAAAAGAAAAAAAGGAAAGCTGTACCATGAACTAAAAGCTGTAGATTTTTAACTTGAGCAGTAGCTTTTGTAGCTGGTGTGCTATGCTTTAACATCAAAAGCTATCTCTATATGTAGAACAAAACCAAACAAAATGCAGATTTTAAAAGCACTCAGAATTATTAAACATGAATTTCATTTTATGTAAACTTTTATCTGCAGTAGCGACCTGGTGATCCTTTCCCAGGTCCAAGCACAAGCTTTGTATTCTTGCTTCTTTACTTATGGCTTAAGTCTGTTATTGGAGCCTATGTACCACCCTGATATTAATTCATGATACTGACAGTTAATCTATTTTTATAGCTGTTATTATCTGAGCAAAATAACAAACTCAGTTCTTTATTTTCTCTTCAAGTCTGAGAACACACAACAGTGGGAGCAACGTTAAAGTATATTTTCAAGATCTCACATGGCTTAGCAATAGTTCTTATAATGATTATCACCATGTGGCACTCAGGTAAGTTTTTTTTTTTGTTTTATTTTTTTCCTGTTACAAGCAAATTTTTCACCTTAGTACTTAAGAAATTTAAATAACGGAACTTTGTTTCAATCTACTTCTCACTTTCTGAAGAACAAAGTGTCTGTAATGTCCTAGGAAGTGCTGAAGATGACCAAAAGCTTGCATTTTCATTTTTCTTACCACCTGTAGTCAGACTTGCATTGTTTCATCGCATGTAACAAGTTTGAAGTTCTTTGGGGCTGTTCGCTGTGCACCCACTGTAACATTCAGCTGATGGATCTGTTTGCATAGCAGTGTAAATTGCGACAGTTTCCCTCTTCCAGGACAGGCTGCTTGTTGACTTCCATTGACAAGCTGTTGGAGACAAGTTGATGCAATATTAACTTGCTATAACATCTGATTCTTCCTGTCTATCCTAAGGATTACTTAGACAACAGATTGTCTCCTAAATGTTGTCTACAAAAAGATGTAAAGTCCATTTTAGACCAGTAGTGAGCAATTACTCATGGTTGATGTTTGGGATAAATACAAGTTGAAGTACATGTTGGTTCCCATTATGTTGCCCAGGTACCCAAAACTGCAGCATCTGGCCAGAAATTATCTGCAAGTGAGACACAGACTGTGGCTCACAAATATCAGAGCCTAGGAAATCCTCTCATATCTCAGTTTCTGCTAGCTGTAGGTCCAGGCTCTGTCCGTAGATAAAGGATTGAGCTGTCTATGGTGTCCTTCTGGAAGTCTGCTGAGGGTATGTGCCCCCAGGAAACACTGACATTCCCTGGATACTCCAGCAGTGAAAGCAGGTGAGAAGAGCTCATAATTTTGAGGTGATTTTGAGGTGGCTGTCTCTGTCCAGGTTCAAATGATACCACTCTACTCTATGGAAATAACGTTCCACTTTCTTTCCATTTTACTGTTTTTTCCAGAAAACTGCAACAACAAATATTCAGTCTGCAAGGCACCTAGTGTAAAGATTATAACAGCAGGACAGAATTTTCTCAGTAATACATTATAATACTAATTTTCCTGACCATATGCAGGAACAGTGTACGGTATCTTTTGAAAGTCACTATTACCTAGATTTTTTTTTAAGAATAGTTGGTAGTTAAAAGCTGTCCTTATCGTACTGAGGAAGTAAAATCCACACTTGTTAGGCTCTTATTTCATCCTCTTTCCTAAAGCCTCACCTTTTTGGCCCTGCTAACTTTCATGTCCATAATGAACTCCATTTAGCTTCCCTGCAGTAGGACCTTGTCTTTGTTAATCACTGACCCAGCGGCATGAAGCTGCATGGGAGAGCGGAGTGGGTTTTTTTTTTTTTTTTTCTTCTGGATTTTCTCCACTTCCTTCAGCAGTTATAACTTCTAAGAAACTGCAGAACAAACAAGTATGAAAGATCAGGTAGATGGCCTGGAAAAAAAAAAAAAGTTTAAAAGATGTCTAATTCATAGTACTCAGCTTTCTGCAGCTGCCGACTGCAGACTGACAGCTGACATCTTAGAAAGACTTAATGAGATTAGCTCTTCAGCAATTGATTGCTCAGTACTGTCTTCTCATTCAATAATGTCAGTCTTCTTTTCTTCACGTTAGTAACCATGTTTAAACTTCTCATGGAGATCAGCTGGGACCTTGTAGCACAAATCTCATTTAAAACAATGAATGATTTCACTTTGGCCCAAGACACAGTATAACACTTCTCCTCCAGCTTTGCTGTGAGTCAAAGGCATTTTTCTGGGCTGCTACTTTTCTATGCTGAGCAACTTCGAGCAGCTTCCCACCGCCCCTTCTTTACTTGGCTCAGCAGTCACAGCTCTCCATAAACACACACACACACACGTTCTCCTTTGCAATGTCCCCCTCAGAAGCTGGGGATACCGGTTCCTCCTCAGGCAATGTGTTTCACATGCTTTAGTTCATAGAAGCTGGTAGTATTTTACATGCTCCTCATTATGAGGATCTTTTCTACCTGATGAAAAATAAATCGTGTCAGATATGTGGTACTCAGCTACTGGTATACTTCTCAGGGTCAATTCCTTTCTGCTTGTACTTGCACACTAAATATAAATCAGATGAACAAGTAAAGCAGTACCACTTTATTCTTGTGTTGCTGGGATGCAAATGATGCTAAGATTTGTCAGGTGGAGCAGAGTCAGCTCACCCTGACTCATAACACAAATGCAATGCAGCTGGAGGAGCTTGGTCTGGGCTGAGGTACCTCCCTGCCAACTGGGTAAGCTGAAATGCTGATGATAGAGCTTGTGATCCATTCCAGGTCAGGTGAAGGTCAGCAGTCCATTGAAACGCATTAGTCCTTTCTGAAGAAGAGTGGTGATGCTGTAGAGACAATGTTTCCTTGCACGGAGAAGCTCTGCTGGGGAGCAAAGAGCAGGCTGAGAGTGGTGGGAGAGATATGCAGAGACAGCAGCAGTATTAGGGGTGGCAACAGGCTGGCAGACACTGTGGAGCAGAATAGCTACCTTTTGTTCTTTCTTTTTCCGTATTTAACATCTTGGAGATATTCCTATGAAGCAAAGCCACTCACTCTGTGCCACTGACTGTCTCCTTGATCTTCAGTCTTCCACTAAAAGGCTGCACCAGCCATTCCCTGTGCAGTGTAGATTTCAGCACGTCTGAAAATAAGAGTTTAAAATTAGAAGAAGGCAATGCTGAGCGCTGTGTGATTTCTAGCTGATGTGGTGGACCCACTTCTTACATTCAGCAAGGTAATTTAGCACACATGTAACCTAATAGCAAGTTCAGCTAAAAAAAAATGGGGGTTATTTGTGTGTATAAATACATATGTGTGCTAAAGTGCTCTGTTGGGTTGGGGCCAGCATGCCCAGCAGTGCACAGGCTGAGCCCTTCCAGATGTCTCTAGAGATAAAAGGAAAGGAAAGCGACAGTCACTCCTGCTTACATGGAACCCAATCCAGCTTTTAAAAGGCTGCTTTTGATAATGAGGTATTTTATGTACTGTAGCAAGATGTGAATTATAAAACCACTAATAATAATGTAGTTCAGTCAGGGTAGCCTTGAAATTAGACCCCTAACAGAGAGGTTGCACTGCATAATGATAGTACAGTACCATTTGTTTCAACACATTTAGCACTTCAGAATGGGATTTTTTGTTAAACACCAGATGTTCTAATGACCTGAGTGTTGACTTTAAAAGAAGACACAATAGAATAGTGCATCAAGGTCAACAGCACAAATTAATCTATATTATTGTGCTGTCATATTGTACTGTGTGCCATATATGAGCAAGATCTATGGCTAGTGCTTTCCTTCTGTGCAAATATTTTTCTACATGAGTGGGGAGGCTTTCAATATAGAGATCTCGAGCTTATCAAATCTTCATTTCTCCATGAAAGAACTCTGATTCTTGCTTTGATATTTTAAATTGTAAGCATAGAAACCTTACAGAGGGTAAGGAATGTATGGGAATGCAGTAGTCAACTAGCATAACAGCAACACATTGAAAAGTATGTCTGTCCGTTGCAAATTCAGTTTTTTAGGACTTTCAAAAAAATGATCGGTGTTCCTTGGTTGCGTCTTTTTTCTGGATTTAAAAAAGTTATGAGGCAAAAATGAATAATCATTTACAAACAGTTCAAGAAATAGTTTATCTGAAAGGGACCCTATGTTCCTCCTCTTCTCTGCCCTGCAACTTCTAAGCTATTGCTGCAAGATGGCAGGATGTCAATGCCCCCAAAATTGAACCTGTGATTTGTTTTTCTTTGATTTATGGGCTTGTAGTCAATAAACTTTATAAAGGAAAGTATCAGACTGAGCAATCAATCAAAGATAAGCAGATTCTTGTCCTTTAAAAGCATTTCACCCCAGTAAGCAAGGGCCTCATTCATCTTTTACAACCACTCTTGGAGCTTTCAGCAGAGAAAGACTCGCTGCTGACTACAGCCAGTTCTGCTGAAAAGTCCCCTTGTTGCATTTGAGCTGAGATTTTTAAAATTCATTGCAGCAGTATGCTTTGCTTCTGCATTATTTGCTATTTCTAAAATGGTGGATTGTTTGCGCCTCATTCCAAAAGGTAGATCTTGCTATGTAGCAAGAAAAATGCTTCTGTTTTTGACTGTCAGGCATGGACTGTTATTTTGTGAAAATAGTATGCATTTTCTTTGTTATTTTACAAAACAAAGTAGAAAAAATGTGTATTCATTTATTCTCTTAGTAGTACGTGAATTTCCCTTTGAGTAACACAAATGTTATCTTGCATGTTTTACTTCTCTGAAGCACAGATGGTGTGCATATGCAGATTGGCGATTTTCTAATCAATACAGTGACACTTGGGAATATATGTAAGTATTGTAATAATGCATTAGTCAGGAGTGATGTTGTAACACACTGAGATCATACACATAAATCTAAGACACCACGTCTAGACACCCCGGGGAAGATGGCATGCCATGGGTTCAAGCAAGCATTAAGGAAGTGCAATATTTCAAATATGATGGGAAAATAATGCAATTTGCAGACTTTAATAAAATCATTGGGGAATTAATTTCACTAAGGGTGCGCTCTCTCCCAAAACATTCATGTTCCTATGTTTGCTTCATGGATAATCATAACGAGAGACACTTTACCTGCTATCTCAGGCATAAACACAGTGCGATATCTATGAATTGTGCTATATCCTTAATGTGCTGAATATGAAAATAATCCCTTTATAGGCAGTGCAGTAGCAGCGTAAAACTGCATTATGCAAACAATGCACAGACAGCACAAACCTTGGAGATTTAGAATTTGAAGAGCTTATAAATTAATCTCATAAGTGTTGATTTGAGCATGCTCGGGGAGAGCACTCAACTGTAAAACTTGACCAACCTAACCTTCCTGGTTTTAATTATTAGTTTTTGATGATCAAATATTAAACAAAGATGTGAGATTTACAGCTCTTCTGCTTGTATAGGTTTCCTTTTTTAGAAAGTATATATTTTCAGAGAATCTTTCCTGCCTTTGGCTGCTTTTGGTTATTTTGTTGTTTTTGTGTCGCTGTGGGTGTATAATTTCAATCAGCCAACCTCCTTTTAAATATTTGCCAGCTGATAACTACTCACAAACAAGTAGCTTGCAGTACCATGCTAGGAATGTCGTGATAAAAATGCCTGTTTGAACCTAGTCAAGGATGACAATCACAACTGTTTCAAAGTGAGAAACTTGAACAGAATACATAACACAACAGTACATTTAGCTTTCTGCTGGAAGCTGAGAGGTTCCTGTAGCAATAATCCTCACAGGTAGCTCCATCAGCCTCACCACCTCTTCTGAAAGGCTTATAGAAGAAAATCTTTAATACATCTGAAGATTTTCTATTAAAATGTAGTCAAGTCAAACGCTAGCTGCAATCAATCTCATTAATTCTGCAGCTATAGAAATTAGTAAATGAGGGAGTTCAGGCTTTGCAAATAGTGCCAAAAATTTGTGTCCTAACTGAACTCTGTTTCAGAAAATAAGAGGTGCATTGAAATGGAGTAAACATTTCAGTATCAACGTTTCAGTTTCAGCATCCAAACATTTCAGTATTTTCCCCTCCCCTTGTTTCTGTATTCCTCTCTGTTCTATAAGGACAATGATCCATAATCCCATGTTTGGTTAATGATATAAAATAAAGGTACTTTGAAACCAAAACCTGAAATGCGACGGGTTTAAAGGTCAGTGGTATTTAAGATGCACAGGAGATTGTTGGGTGTGGTAGCAGGGCTGTGAAGCCCCTCAGCAGGCAGATGTGAAGATAGCTCGCCTCCTTCAGCGTGGTAAGACGCCACTCATGCTCGAGCTCTTCCCATTTCAAAGGCAGGTTTCATAGTCTAGGACCTTCAGAGATTCTGAAAGGGCCTTAGGGCTTGTTTAGGGGCAGAGATCTCTGCAAAATAATAATAAGGAACAGCTTTCATGAATCTCCATGGAGATTTCTTCCCCCTGAGCATCTTCCAAGGCCTTTGCCACAGTCGAGGCAGAATGTCTCTGTTATTAGACTGATCTTCCCATTGCCCTCTGCCTCTTCCCATCTAGCTAATGCTACCCAACTATGATTATTATTCTTTATTATATATTCATTTGCACAGTTCTCATTAGAACTGCGGAGTGTCAGTAGCACATTAATAATCATGTTTTAACCTTATTTTTGCCCTCAAGAAATGTCCTCTAGTCTCTTCCTCTTTCCTTCACCTTCTTTCACTCTAACACTTGATCTCTGTTGAATTTCTGTTGTGTTCTTACCAACACTTTATCCACATTGATAACTGTCATTCTTCATATTGCAGTATTCTGAAATTCACCCACTTTAATCACTATCACATAAAAATGCACTCATATTTTAATTTGGAGATGTTTTGCCAAATACCAGTTCTTGTGAAGGAAATCACAAATCAGGTTCAATAAATGTAAACTTCACTGCTTTCTAGAGTAGGAACCAAATCCTAGGTTTTTTTTTTTTTCTTACAGTACCTACTGTTGTGTAACATCAACATTTTCTTAAAAATCCGTTAGATGGATCTTTGCAGTATTTCTTGTATGCACAGAGAGCTTCCACACATATACATTTTTGTTTACAATCCTGGTTACATCCCACCATGTCTGTTCTTCAGCGACATGCTTGCGCTCCTTCTCATGGAGGTCTGCAGCAGGGGTGCTGGGCTTACTTTTTCTTCTGGTTATGTACCTGCCCCTACCTCTTATTGTGAGGGTGTAAATGGTGGTGCTGTTCTGCTGATGGGGCTATCCGTTGGGGCTCTATGGAGCCGCACAATGATGGGGGGTGGGAATCTCTCAGAGCCTGCTTACTGCAACACCATGCCTAGGGAGCATGTAGCCTTCACTTGATGGTCAGAGTCATCATTAAAGCTGGGTGTGAAGAATATCTTGTCATCCTGTAGCAATATCGGGCACTAGGCAGAGCACTTTAACCTTGCTTGCCCTTTCAATGTGCTCTTTCACTAATTAGATGAATAAGAGTTTTATTGGTGTTTCTTGACCCAGATCTTTTATGTGACAATTGTGTTTATCCATGCAGTCTAATGCCTTACATTTTGCTAATCAATACAGCTTTCTCTATTTTAAAAAGCTGTAAATGTTTTTCTAGGCCTACTGTCAGATCCTATAAATAATGTTGATTTTGCTTGTCCTGAAAAACTATTTAATTCTGAGTCGGCTTTTTTGTTAGTCAAATTCAGTTCTCAGGTAAGTGCAAACATGATTCTATTGCATCATACCTCTTTTTTTTCTCTGCTTATACACAGAAATGATATAACTAAGTGGAAAATGGGGACCTTATGTGCTTAAACTGCATCTGAATTTTTCTCCAAATTTTTATCCAGTTTTTCAGGGTAGGATTTAACTGACAAATGCAAGAAAACAATCTTTAACAAGCTGTATATTCTCATTTTACCTCAGATAATAGAAATGGTTATGGGGTAGTGATGGGAATGTGTAATGTTAAGCAAGTCCAAAAAAAATTTACATGAATTGATACGACCAGGATAAAAATTAAAAAATTGTTTAAATCTTGAGTATCCACTTCTGGTCTCCACTGCAACCTCTCCCTTCCCCCAGATATTCTGCAATGTGTGTTGTTCAAAAAATAGAATTTTAAGACAAGGTGACAAAATATTAATATTCAAGGTTAAGATAATTTTTCCATCTGTTGTCTTGCTGTCTTCTGTGTTTTATACAACTAATGTTATATTGCATGTGGAACTGGAAAGGACCAGAAGACCAGTGCAGTGATGTTCCCTGTAGTAGCCTAAGACACTTGTAGAGGCACTTTTCAGTGTAACTTCTGCTACCTTTGACGTCCCCTTGCCATATGTTCCAGACTCTGTACCAGCTTCTTAGTTCCCATTCTGAACACAGGTGAAAAAAAAAAAATCCAGTTTTCAAAACCAAATCTGATGAGATAGTACTTCAAAAGACATTCCTTATTAGCTGGCTCAATGTTAAGATTCCTATATGAGCCTTTGGATTGTATGATAGATAAATTTCCATTTAATCTATTTGTATATAAGACATGAAATCCTGTTTTGAATGTCTTTGCACAGCAAGCATTTGACACTTCAGATACAGAATAGCAAATCTCAAGACAGATTCCTTCTATGAAAGTATAAAATCAATTCATATACAAACTCAGGTGTGATAGTGGCTTTAAAGGCTAATTTTTTATGCTAGCCTTGTACAAATGTAGCTGAGAAAGCAATTGTTACATTTCTCTTTTGAACTGGCATGTTTGGTTTTGAATAATTATTTACAAGTGGCTTTTTAATTTTTACTATTATTTGCCTTTCATTGTTACTGAGAACAAAATATCAGATTGCTCAATTGCATTTTATGTGGGAAGAAATTAGGAGCTACAAGAAGGTCAGTCTTTGGCTTTTTAAGCAAACAATACACAGAAGCTAAGCAATTTCAATTACAAGTAACAGAAAATAAATATTTAATGCTTTTTTTCCTTAAATGCAGCATTATCTCCTAGTTTTGCGTTGACTTTCTCCATGAAAAGTACTTACGCCTATTTTGCATATAAACTAAACAGAAAGTATTCATTTCTTCTTGTCAAAGGAGTATCGTAAGAATTTGTGATAGGCGTCTAAATGTGGAGGTAAGTAATAAGCAGGTATTGACTTCTATTGAGATCAGTATCGAGATTTGTTGACCCAAAGAGGTTACAATTGACTGAAGAGTGGGGCAGTAAATCTTGTTATTGAACAGAAAGCAAAAGTCAATATATGTATTATTATAAACATTTTTCTTTTGGTAGAGATAATAAGGGTGGAGTGGTTTAAGATGCTAGATTTATTTGACCATCATAGCGTACAGCTTCTGTTATTCAGTCAAAACATAGAATGCCTTCTTTGTGTGTGTTGATTACTTTCGGTTTGCTTTACATTTATTTATTTTTAATACATCTTCACCAATCATGCCAAAGCAGTAAAGTCTACATCAACTTTCACATCGTAAACCCTTATTCTCATTGTTTTATAACTCAGCTATAAAGATTATTTTCAGATTGAAATTTGGCCTGCAAGCTCTTTGCCTAAGAATCATTCTTTTCCCCAGAAGGGTGAAAGGAATAAAGAAGATCTATTGAACTATTTATTGAATCTTAGAGGAGCAAAAAAAGATGTGTTGTGATTTTTATATAATTCAAAATTTAGATTGTATTCTTTATTGAATAGTATTTTCTGCATAAAGCAAGGATTTACTTGACTAGGAAGGAGGAGACTGCAAATGTTATTCCAGTGCTTTCAAACATTTGCTAATATTAATCCAAGCTTTGTACTGTAAACACGTATTTTTATGATTCTTGCTTTTTAGCCCATTCAATTATGGCCTGGTGAGTGCGTTATATTTTAGTTTACTACTTGGAAAAACAAAGAAGAGACAGAGCACAGAAGAAAACAGAAATCTATCCAACTCAAAATATTGAACTTATTAATTAAAATCACGTATAAACCATAGTCAGAGTGCCTGAAGAAATAAGTGTTGAATTACTAGTCTATAACCTTTATATATCTTGGTATCTTGGCTGCTAGTAGAAATGATCCTTCGTACTTCCAAAAGCCTCTAACAAAAACCACTCGTTGTTTTCCACTGAGAAAACCATCTGCCTACTGCCTTCCTTCACTGAGACCCTCTTATATTTCTTTAGGATTCATGAGCTTCAGCTAATTTAGAGTACTTCACTGAATCTCTTTAGCAGCTCAGGCTACAATAATCGTATCAAGAATATTCTCTGCTCTTTGCACTGTCTTGCTGTGAAATTTAGAAGTAAACCCAAGCCAACATTCCATGCAGCATTTCATACTGCGTGCAGTGCATGGCTCCTCTAGCAGAGCAGCACTGTGCTGGACGCAGAGCTTCCTGACACAAAAGACAGAGAGAGAATGACTTCACCCAAAATCCTGGCCCAAGTTCTGCTCTGCTCTGTGCTGAGAAATGATTTTCCAAAGTAAGCATCCCCCTGGGTGCATGCTGGATTATCAGAAGAAACAGCATCTACCTGTGTTTTGCCCACATTCTTACTGTTTCTGCCTACTGACACTAATAAAACAGTTTCCATTTTTATGCTATTATAAAGGCCGTTGATAAAAACCCTCTGTGGCCACAAAGAGTCCACCTATTTATTCAAACCTACAGAAACTTCAATGGTTTCTGCTCATCAGATAGTTTGCAAACTTCCTCTGTGGATATGCATGCTGTTTAATAGCACACAAATTAGCATGTCTTCTTGACGGTACTGATATGATGCTGGTGGCAGTTGCTGACACAGGTCATTAAATGGAAAGAAAGGATCTCAACTATATTAATGGTGAAAGATGTTTGAATTCAGTAGAAACAGGTCTGAGAATACCAAATGAACCTTTAATACGAGTTTTTGCATTGTCAGTTCTGAGTTATGACTTGTTGGGGGGGAAATAGATTTTCATCTTATATTTTTGTATTTTTCTTTCAGAAAATCAGCTGCTTTTTGGTCTGTAAGCTGTCTAAAGACTTTTGTTATGTCTGATGGTCTCTATGTAGAAGTTGCTTATAGCAAGTGAAGCACTGGCTTTGTGAAGTAAATGGGAAAATCCACCTATGGTAGTATTCTTTCTCTGATACTCATGTAGAGTAACTCCAACCTTTCTGAATGAGGTATTTCTTTTCAAATGTTATAGAAAGGAGGCATCGTGTTAACAGATAATAAGAATAATAAAAGTATTTATGGAAGTGCTAAATAGTGGTTTGAATGTGCCATCTGAAAAACAGCTGCTTTTCTAGTTTGAAAATAACATTTCTATGGCTGTTCCCAGGTGTTCAACGAGACCTGCTTTGGTCACAGTGAGCCATTTTTTGTTTAGAGCATAAGGTAGCATGGTACTACAGTAGCACCACATAGATAGAGAAAGCAACTTTTAAAACAAATGTGTTTATAGGATTTATTAGCTAGGTGCTCACAAAGATCATGGTTGTTTTGACCATAATTGTTCCTCCTGACTTTTCACTGTTCAAAAAGTGCTGTGCTTAAACTAGAGGCGTGCTGCTCTTGCCACTGTTTGCCAGTGTGATTAATAGTAGAATAATGTCAAGTCAGACAAACTTAAACCAGCAAAGTAACTTACTTTTTAAAAAAGAAATGAGAGCAGTGAGTTACGTGGGTGAAAATCTTCCCAGTATCACAAGGCTGGAAAGCCCAAAGGATGTTTTTATTATACTCTGTGGAGGATGTAAGAAAAACGAGAAGTTGAAGAGCAAAAATGTGATTCTAGCTGACTCTTGATCTTGCTGGGTGAGGCTGTGCTTTGATTTCTTCCAGACAAGCACAGTGCACGTTTGTGCTACTGCATAAAACATTGCATAATTGTGAGAGTAACACCCCAAGGTTTCTCCCTCTGGTCCTGGCCCAGCCCAGCCGTTAGGAAGAATTGAGATATGGCGGCCTTCACTCAGTTCTGCCACGTGGTCTGCACGTGCTCCCATTCTTGCTGCCCTTGGCATGTATTTTCTGGCATTGCTCTTGGATCTTCTGGGGAGAAAGAACAATGATATTTTGTTGAAACAAATTCACGAGTCAGGCCAGATTGCAGTCTTTTCTTCTCACCTGCACTCGCAGCCTTATTGTATTTAACAGCACAGTTCAGGGCTTTCCCCTCTCTGCTCCTTGTCACTCAGAGATATTGAAAAAGGATGTAAAATGACTATTTCTTGTGCTTAATCCTCGATCCCTTCTGTCCCCTGCCCAAGCTCACTTATTCACCAGAAATAGCAACACTATTCTGTATTTTTCAGCCCTGGTTTATAGCAATTTTGTCTTTTGCCTTGGAGAATAAATGATTGTTCAATTCAGACATTCAAAATTAAAGTGAAGTTGCCAGTGGAAACGGGTAACTCATTATACAATGAGTGAGGACAAATAAAAGGTGCCTGCGTATAATAATCAGAAGATATTGACTTTTGTTGAGGTCAGGATCACAATTTATTAACCCAAGAGGTAAATATTGAGCGAAACTTTGGGCAGCTTTTTTTCTTTGTAGTTCAGAGAAGACAGCACAGGATTGACTAAATAACTTCATCTGCCTTCATAGTGAGACAGACTTCTGCATTTTGCCAGCAGTTTTGTGCTCATCTGTTGTTCTGGCTCTCCCAAGGGCAAAGAGATTTATTGTGTGTTTTGGAGAAATATTAAAAGTTGTGCTCATTGCTGTTACTTTGTTGTTGATTCTGCTCCTGATATGGGACAACTCATCTCCTGAAGCAGATTTTGCTTCCAAACTGTTCGAGTGCTCCAGCCCCAGCCTAGCTGCATCTTCCTCTTCCTTTTGCCACCTGTTTCCTTCTCTCCCCCTTCTCTTTCTTTCATCTTGTGTTTTGTTGGATAAATTGTCTTCTCTCTCTTGGTGTCCTCATTGCCCTCCTGCTTGTTTCTTTGCACCTGCATGTTCCTCACAGGAAGGACTTCTGTTGTTAAGAGTTTGTTTTTTATGAGGCAGTGCCAGACAGAAGTGTGTTTCCATACATCTTTAAACATTACAAAATAACTCCAGTGAGTTTTTAGTGGGCAAGAGCTGCTTAGTGAAAATTGGAAACGTGCTTTGAAAGCAATTTCTACAGAAAAATCCATCTGTGAATAAAGAACTGCACAGTATTAGCATTGAATTTTTATATATGAGAGCAAAGTCTTAATTCAGCTTTTATTTGTGGATTTTTAAGGAAGTGTGTGTGGAGGTGGGGGCACCTGTATGACAAGCATAAGCCCACTGAAAATAATCTTTTCCTTGTTATTGTTGCAGAGCCTTTAGAACAAACTCGCAGATCCCTGAACACCCATGGATGGCAGGCAGGTTGAAGACAGCCACCTCAGGTAGCTTAATGCTTGGTGAGGTCTGGGAGAATCTTTCTTGATTAAGCCCACATTCTATGGCTTCTCTGAGCTGAGGAACCCAAATGGTGACAGAGACTGATTGAAACATTTTGATCTCTTTGTGGGGTTAGAGACTTCACTGCATGTTGCTTCTCACTGACCTACCTGTGCCTGGTGTAATGCAGCTTGCCTCACCTGATCCTGAAACACCCATTATCTTCCAGATGAGGTCCATAAAATATTTTCAAGATCAGATCAAAGTGAAAGGGCTAAGAGAAATAGGTTTAAAAGCCTTAACACATCTGCTAGTGGACACAACAGTCCACACTGCAATATTTATACGCATAATTTAAAATAATTGGCAAATTTAGGAAGCAGAGCAAAGAGCAAAATGAAGCTACTTAGCTAATTATTTATGAGTGCCTTGTGTCTCAGATGCTTCTATAAGGAAAATCTTGCCCATTCAGTACTTCAAATCATTAAATGCTAAAGCTCAAATGTGCTGTTCCTTGCTCTAAATGAGGATCACACATTCAGTCCCTATTTAGCAAGCAAAATTTCTGTGTTTTTAAATTTAAATAATTTGTCTCCCTTTACTTCCCAGTGCTCAGATGAAATCTCTATCCCTCCCTAGACTCTGCCGCTGCTCAATTGCCCTCTAAGTATTTTGTATGAAGGGTCATGGTCTCACAACACTGACTCTTTGCGGAGTTCAACTGGTTCTTTTTTTGTAGGATAAAGTCATTCCCCATCTCTGCAGCAAGGGAGATCCCCTGGCAGCAAAACAAATGTGGTTAGTTATGTGTGGCATGAACCTCAGCTGCATAGGGAGCTGAGGTCCAGATAACATGTAATGACAATGTATGTAGAATTTCAAAGCTAACCCATCAGCCCCTCTCAAGAAATTAAACTATGAAATGTTTTATTTTGCCTAGGGAAAGTCTATTTGGGTCCATCATCTAGTTTCCAGCAGAGTGCAGTAATCCCCCTCCCCCCTGTTCCTTAGTAGGATGAATGTCGTATAAAGAGGTCAAAAAGACTACCAGTGTCATGCCATAAATCAGTGGTTCAGCTTAGATGAGAGCCCAAAAGGCTTCCGTTCATCTGGTGTAAAATGACTCGTTCAGCTGCAGTCAACAGAGATTTGACAGCAGCTGACTTGCCCCAAGAGCTACTGAATTCCCACTTCAGATTTATCTAACTGGTTTTTCAGATACCACTTTCTCTGCTGTCAATTCAGGAGATTTTATTAATATCCTTCTAATAAATGTTTTTCAACTACAGCTTCATAGGCTATCCATACTTCCCCTCTGCCCACAGATAATATATTACATGTATGCAATTATAAAAATACCAGTAACCAATTTAGTTTCATTTAAATTTAGATTTTGCCCTAAACAAATACTGATGTGCCCCATATATTTCTAATGCCAGATCATGATTTACTAACTCCATTTTGGGGGTTAAGGAGAGCATGACCTTGCTCCATATTAATATTTAAAGATTACCTTGCACATGAAATCAGATGCTGACACAAGTCTCACAGGACTAAGAGGTTTTTAATCTTTTGAAGAAGCAGTGCCACGTTGAAATATGTATTACTACATTCAGAGCAGAGCATGTAACAAATGTCCCACTAGCAGGCATCAGAGACTGCAAATTTCGTTCAGTGCAATCTGCTCCGCAAATATCAACTTTTTTCCTACAATGGAAATTGCCGTGCCACAAAGGCTGATGCTTGACATCACAGCAAAGGCCAGCAGCATAATCTCAGACATTGCAGTAAAAAGGGTTTGCCATCCTGTCCTAAATGCAGGAGCCATTTAGTGCCCTTTTCAAAGCAATACATAGATCTTACTCTTTCAAAAGGTGAAAGTTTACTTACATTTCTGTATAAATGCAATTTAGAACAGTTAAGGAACCATGCGATTTTTGATTTTTATAAGTGAACAAGCCTTAAATGTGAAAAGCTCCTGATTTTCTTTTAATATGGTTAATTGAAAAGCAGAACCGTTTTAATAGAAATTATAAATAGTTTATGTTTGACATAAATGACTAATTTCAAGACATGTTTAAACATTGCCATTTTCTTAGATTAAGCTTGAATGTTTCTGTTTTTATTTATCAGCATTTTAATTCATTTCTGTCAATATATTTGAGCCTCGGACAAAGCACAAAGTGGCAAGCTGTAGAGGAGATCCATTTCTCATTGCATTTTGGGCGTACTCAGTTGGCACCAAATTGCCATGGTTGAGGTCTTTGATTACAATAGCTCCTGTATTTTGTAAGCATCATAGAGATACTACAGGACTTGAAAAGAATGAGAGAACAGCTCTTCTGTTCTCCTTTGGGACAGGGACAGAGATCAGGGCAGGGACAGAGATTGGCAGCCTGCTGTTCAGAATACTCTGCTCCCGGTCTCTTGTGTCCTATTTGATAGGTAATTGCAGAGGTCCCCAGCTGTCTGATGCCTCTAGGAGATTGCTATAGTGCTACTAGAAAACACCAGTGTGGTTTGGAGAAAACAAAGACCTTAGATTGGCATGCGAGAATTTTCAGTATTAGAAGATTCTAGCCCTAGAGGAGTTTAGAGCCCATGAAGATGTCCCTGCACACTTTTTTTCCACCATCTGAAACCAACCTCTGTATTTGCCTGTGAGTTTTTATACACTTTCAGCAGTATTAAAAGCAAAAATAACAAGATCTGCTTGGAAGTTACAAAGGCTGTGCAGATAGAATTGGTGCAAGGAGGGTAAGACCATCCCCTCTGGGACAGGTAGCGCTGCTTGCCTTGTGCTGAGTGCTCCTACCCCAGCAGCCTCATGGCACTGGCCAGGCTGCTTGTTGAAGACAGGGTGGTCATAACCTAACCTTCACCTGGCAATTGCCAGAGCAGAATGCATCATATTTATTCCCTTTACAATCTCTAGGATCTTGTCACCTTCATTTTCCCATAGCATGCACACCCCAGACCTCTCTTTCACCCTTTGTTCCCCCCCAGCAAGATAATGAGGCTTGGGAGCAGATGCCACAGAAATGTATGTGCCTTATAATTGAGAGTATAAATGGGAACAGTAAAAATAGCACAGACTTCTGCTTTTAATGCATCCCAAATGCTTGATGTTCATCAGCTACCCCATTTTCTTCTGAAGCTAGTTATCCTCTCAGATATTTCTGAGTTATCTTCTAAGATAATTCTTTGGAGACAAAACTTACTACAGGTGAGTTGGTCACCAGAATTTGAGCTATTTTATCCTAGATTAGTGTTTTTCTTGGCATGACTTACTCACAGCATCATACTGATAAGTCTCAAAACAGATTTTCAGTGAGTCATGAGTGCAACAGTACGGCACAATTCCCTTCACAGAAATAACAACTGCAAATGCATTAAAATATAGAAAGAATTTGAGAATCTGGAGTTCTTTGCAAAATCTGCAATACTTTTATACTCAACATTGCTGATAGTACAAATGGGACTGAACCAACTGATAAGTGTTCTGTCTGGTCCAATGAATTCACTTACTGTTTATGATCCCTCTAGTCACATTTTTAACTGTTTTGTCATTCCCATTAAACCTTCCTAAATATTCTTCTTACTGGTTCAGTGCTCTCGTCCAGGAAGCTTGTGAGTTCGTGAGGATTTGTACTTGATCATGAATGATTCATGAAACGAGCTTAGAAAACTAAGTTTAACATCTTATTCAACGCTGAGGAAAAAAGAGCATCTTCTCGCAGACTTGTAGAGATTTGGCTGAGGAGGAAGCATCTCAGTGTCTCATTTTAAACACTGAAATTCAGAGCATCTGTTGCCTTTCCAGCTAAACTCATATCTACTAAGAAGCAAGAGGAAGCATTTTTATTTGCTACTGTAGTCAGGCTAAAAATAACGTCATTTTGTTTTTCATTTTGCTAAAGCATTTTACCATACACATGATGACATGGCGAAGTCAGACTAGCAGTGTCCAGCTGAAAGGCAGTAACTGGTTATGTTGGCACTTCTCCTGCACATTAAATCACGTCTATTTTTCTCTATGAGTTATATGTGATATCAGCTGGTCTTATTTTAAATTGTTTATGGTTGATTTTGCAGCAACATTTCTATATCTTCCTTAGGACAAAAGAAAGCTTATAAGCTTCAATGCTAGGTGCCTTTTCTTCCTTCTTTCTCTTGACCTCTTTGTGCTCTGTAATGCTGCCCAACAGGCACAAATGTCCTGTTCTTTACTACATCCTTTCTAAAATATACATATGGCATTCATATTCTGGGAACATTTCCCTGCTGTGCGTATTCCATATAGATGATGTTCATGTCTTAGTTTTCGCACCAGTGAAATGGGGATAATTGTGTCTCTTTGATGTACTGATAAAAGTGCTTTGTGAGAGCTAAATATTTCTTTGTGGAATGGGAAATAGTGTGTTTGGAAGCTCTGTATGGCAAGGAGTAGGAGGAAGAGACACGGATCGGATGTGAAAAAAACAGGAGCAAAGAGAGGAGAAGACTGACTATAGTTGTTCCCTTGCTGTTCTTTGTCTCTCGGCTCTGAAAAGGATGAGGATTTTTCCTCTTCTTTTACTGAATGAAAAGAAGAGGCACCCACAGAGAAAATAAAACACAATAAACATGAGCATGCTACAGTGAAATATATATTTTGCTTGTACAATAGACATTTTGATCCAGAGTTATAAAAAGTTTAAACATAACCCATACATTAAAATCAATTCAAATACTTTTGTTACTAAACCTCAGGGATCTTTTTTTTTTTTTTTAATTGTTGTGCTTTGTATTTTTAAGCTGGAAAAATTCTGATCTCATGGTTAAGAGCATTATGATAAAAAAGAAATGGAAGTGCTTCTAAACAAGGTCTTCTAAGGTGTCCCCTGGGACTCTGGTTTTAAACTGGTCTTGCATTAATTGCCATTTCTCTGGCCGTTTGTCAGACCATTGCCGTGCTGTTTTAAGGTCTTGATGCTTTTATCTAGCCCTCCCCTATTCTCTTTTTGTTCTTCAGTGAGGATGAGAGGAACGCTTACAGTATGCAAATACATACTGCTTTCTGAGCTTCTTTATTTAGAGACATAAAAGGATTTTTTTTAAAGGCAAGTTGAATATAAGGCAATAAAGACGTAAATCTTCAGAGGCAGGCAAGACACACTCCCTTTGCACTTCACAAATGAAGCATGGTTTTTGCAAAGAAAGAGTTTGTTAGGAGAACCACAGAAAGCAGGATTTCAATAATGATTTGCAAGAAAAAATTCTGTAACACATGGCACTGTGCTTCCTTCAGAACTGCAGTTCTCTTGGGACCAAATTCTTTACTACTTAATCACTGCAGTAATTAGAGATGATGTTGGCAAGTGTTCATTGAACGTTGTGTCATTTTACATCTTAAAACATTTTGGCGTTACTTTCTGCTTCCTTTCTTCAGTGTGTTCTAGTCCACTCCCTGGCTGATTAGGCACAGCTGGCCTTTTCTTTGGTACCAGGTCAGTGTTGCAATTAAGAACTCTGTTGGTCTGCACCGATAAAAACAAAGACTAAATTATTAGATGTATGGCTTCAACATTAATGTTCCACCAAACGTTTTTTTACAATTACTTAGATGTGAGCAATGTGATGTGAAACAGATATCCAAGTGAAAGGAAAATTCCACAAAAATGGCCTTGTCCTGCAGAGAATCCTGAAAGTGGAAAGCTGCAGCAGAAGGGCGTGAATGAATACCAGTCTGAATGAGGCAGGGCTCTGTAGGTGCAGAATAATAATGCAGCACTAGCCACGTGTGTGAGAGTCCCTGGTGATGGGAAGCAGCTCCATTGACAAGTGCATGCTGAGCCTGCTGCATCCCAGCCCCACAAGCGGCACCCTCGTGTCATTGTTCCTTCCTCTCATCGCTTCCCACAAAAACCTGACAAGGTGATACTGGGAGAGGAGAAAGAAAAATAAAAGGACAGTTCACTCAAATCTACCACTTGAAAATCAGCTGGTGGGCAGTGCCCTGGTATTTTTATAATAATAATGTTAAAAGATGGTGGTCTGACTGTTCCACATTTCAGCTCTGTGCCTGTAGCTGCTACTTCAGAAACATGGGAAAGAATCTTCTTACAGAAAATCACAACATCTGAAAACTGGGTGTTTGTGAAGTACCATTCAGTTTTCTAAAGTCCAAGAACAGTTAACAGCTTTAAACAGCTTATCCAGGCAGCAGTTCAGTGTAGAAGAACTCTGCACTATTATTTTAGATTTAGTGTGTCCTTCTGCACTTCAGATCTTGCACTAATGTTTGAAAATGGCGATAGTTGTATTTTTAAATAGACTTTTGTGAGGGTGCAGCAACAACAAGGCTGTGATGGGCAGCTTTCCCCAACCTCATGCATCTGAGCATCCTTCCAGTTGGGTGCACCATCAAACTCCACTGAGGTGTCACTCACAGTTTGCTTTGGTCTTGGCCAAGCAGTGATCCCTAATTTTCTCTTCTTACAGGTCAAAACGGAGAATCTGTAGAATTTACCATTCAATTTAAATGGCAATCTGTGGGATTAATGACCTTCAGTAGGATCAAGGTGGTGGATTATAATGTCTTATAAATGCTTTCAGTAGAGAAAAACACACTGTAAAAATTATATGACAAACATTTAAAAAGGGGGGAAAAAACAAGCTTAGTAACACAAAGAAACAGGAACAGCTATTATACTCTTAAATTATCTCTCTGCAGCCTGCAAATCTTTGCTTTGACTCACGCATACTGTGCATCTAGCAAAGGGATAAGTAATCATTTTTTTACTGCTCAATTATAATTGATACACTACTGTATCATTTTAAATGTATAAAAACTGAAATACCCACAAAAACAACAAAAAAAGGTAGCGAGGAAAAGCATATGAAGTGTGATAGAACTTTCTAAAGTGTGTATGGAGATTCCAACTATTCTATCAAGAGCTTGGAAACTCTGTTGTCAAGTGTGTGTACACTTCTCGATGTATAATTTAGACAGAATATAACCCCTATATATAATGAGGCATGCCATGACCCAAATAGGTAATGATGGCATATAGCATAATAAAACACTCTGCAAGATACTGAAACTCTTGCAAATTAACAACAGTCAGATGTCTTTGAGTTAATATGCTCTCGTACATACATGACTGCTGACCATGCCATGTGTGGAAAAAACACTGGCAAAGTTACCCAGACATCAGCACTGCTCACCAAGATGCAATGGTAGCACTGAGGTCATTCTGAACAGCACGTGTCACTGAACAGATGCTATAAGAAAGGAAGAAAGTTTTAAAAAACGTATCTGGGTACTGTAAAAGAAAAATTCCTTTTTATATAGGTGAACTGTGAAAGTTTGGGGACCTGAAATCTGACAGGCTGTAACAATTAATCTAGAATTAACCTAGCACTCTGTGGTCTGGGAGCAGACAAAAAGTTTTAATGAAAATTGGTAGCACGCAATAACTCAAAGCTGATTGAAGGAAATTACTGTGCCTTTTAATTCTGCTTACAAGCCTTTTCTGCAATCTCAGTTACATTTCAGAGGTAAGAGATAGCATCTATTCTTCCTGCAATTAATCCATATGTTCAGTTTGCACGGTGTTTTTAGAATTCCACTGAGAATAAGAATTAATGGGATACTGGTATCTCCAGAATGAAACTAGCTCTGACAGTTCTGAGAACATTCTGGTGTGAGGCCGATCATTCTGCTACTATGATAAGGACATCTAACAGTCTATTTGTGGCCTGATATACTAGATGACAAGTGCTGGAATTGTTTGAAGCTGGAATTTAGATTGCATCTGGCTGTTTCCTTCCTTTCTCTAACAGTAGTTCTTAAAATTCCAGAGCTGTGGGTAATCAGAAAATACGTGTGAAAAAGACATTATTTATGATTTTGTTTTCTACCCTGAAATAAATTTGATTTATATTTTTTTCTTTCATTTTAGAGTCTCTCATACATATAAATCTTCCTAATAACGATGCACTAGTTTTGTGCTGAAAGTTGTCTCTCTCTCTCTCTGTTACATTTAAAACATATGCTATACTGATGCCAAAAAGGCGTAAATTTTGAAGGTTTTTATGCTACTGTTCTTAGTGTCTCTCCCTGGATACCCAGGTGAAGTCCTGGCAAAAGCTGCCCAGAGGAGATGTGGGTGCCCCATCCTTGGAGGTGTTCAGGGTCAGGCTGTATGGGCCTGGGACAACCTGCTCTGGTGGGCCACCTGCCATGGGAGGGGGTTGGAAATGGATGATCTTTAAAGTCCCCTCCAATCTCAGCCGTTCTGTGAATGCTTAAGAAAAGCCTTTCAAAAATGTTAGGTATGAATACCTCACCTTAACTCTCTCGTTCATCCCTTGCCTCTAGACTAATTGTACAGCAGGTGGGTTTCTGCTCAGATGCAATGTTACAGGCACAGTCCCTGTCCAGCCCGATTCTAGCAGGAACCAACCTCCAGCCAAATTCAGCTACAGAGTGGGCAGCCCTCCCCGGCACCAGTTTCTCCCCTGAGGAGAGAAACAGACTCACACCATCTTCAGCACTCTGCCATGCTGTGTGCTATTTTTTTCACTAACAATAAGAGCATCCTTATAACACTTGAAGTTTGAGATAAAAAATCAGCTTGGAAAGGCAAAAGGTATCCTCTCCTCATTGAAATAAATATATGGCCTATTTTGTCTCTGGAGGTTAACTGAAACCCTTCTCACTCTCCCCCACAAAATAGAATTTGGATTGTGTAACAAAAAAAGAAAGACAATTATAAACTGGATTCTTCTTTTGGTCACTTTAAATCCACATGGTATATTTTGTACGCTGTTCCTGATGCTGTCAGACATACAGGATTCTATCACGTTGCAAAAATCCATACTGTGTAAAAATGAGCTTTACTTTTTAAGTCATGTCACAGTAAATTGCCTGTGAGTGTGTTATAAAAATTGCCATACTTCCTGCGGGAAAAGTGCTGGAGAAGTAAATTTCCTATTTTTTTTTTTTAATTTCTCTCTGTGGTTTCAGAAGAAAGGAAATCTTCAAAACTTTAAATGATTTTTATTCATAAAAGCAGTAAACTCAAAAGTGTATCTTCTGTATCTAAATGTATTTTACCTGCATTTCTATGTTACAGCAGCAGCACAGTTTCCAGATGTGTTTCATATACACGTGGATTAAGGTAAACATAGCTCATTGAGCTAAAATTACCAACTAAAATCACAGTACTTTGGATTATTTGGTGACTTTCCTGATAAAAGTTTAATGATTTTTGTTTTTGAGAGTTGTATCCAAACTGCATGCTTTTAAATCAGGAGGACAAGTGCTATACAATTGAAAATCAGCTATAATTGTACACGGGCTTGTGGCTGTGTTAGAGTTATTAATTGAACCTCTATATGTACTCTCTCAAGAAGTGTCTCTCTTGTTGGGAGTTACAGCAGAGAGGTCAAGGACTCCATATAGAGGGAGGCTGAGTTACCTTCTTGGTCTCTGATGGACCTTACCAGGTCTAGCTTTGTTACCATAGTTTCCATGTTGTTCTCTAGAGGGCAAACAGAAGCATTTCAGTGTGTAGTTTGCAGAAGCCTTGATCAGTTGATTGACATAAGTTTCCTGCCTGTGGTGAGGTTTAAGGGAATGAGAAGTAACTATGCAGAGGTCTGTTGTGTGCAAGCAAAAATAATTTGTTTTTTTTTTCTTGCTTGCTTTCAGTCATATCCCTCTAGAAGCTTGAACTACACATTTCAGTTACCAGCTAGGTAAATGATATTTTCGGTGCTATTTTATGTCTAGTTATTTCATATTCTGGAAACAGCTGCTGTGTGTCCTTTAGTGGGCTTGTTGAGACTGATGCCTCTTGGCTGTGGCCAGTACTAGGCATCCTATAGACATTGTTCTTTTTTCACTGCCTTCCACTGTCTGTCCACGTACTTCCTGCAAGTCCACTTTACAGTTCCATAGCAGTTCCTCTTTACTGAGGCACTACGAAGTTATAAAAGCACTGGATGCAGTTAACAGTAATACCTCTTCTGCAGAAACAATAATTGCCTTCAAATATCCTTTCCCTCCTCCTTCCTGAAATCGCTGTTCCTTCCAACACAAGTAAGGCTGTGAGAAATACATGGACAAGTCTTTACTGTCTATCACTCTCCCTATTTCACCATCAGTGGCAATTTCAAATCACTTTATTCTCAAGCCAGTGTCATTCCCCCTTCCTTCACCGTCTCTGGCTAGTGGTCAGGACTTCAGAGTTAATGCAAGTATTGTTGTGTAGAAGCAGTATTCTCTGTCACTGTTCCTTTTACCTTAATAAATAGATGCTATCTGCAAGAGAAGAAAAGCAGTATGTGTTTTCTTTTAATTTATTTTGTAGCCACTGTTAAAAGGTAAGGAACTCATTATGTTCCAGTCAGACAGGAAGTTTTATTTACTATTCCTTACCTCAATGCAGCCATGGCAAATTATATCAGCCTTTCAATTCCTGCATTATCGTTACTTCCCTACTTTCATACCCTTTCCAGAATTACACTACCATTGACCTGATGAACCCATTTTCTTTTAAAATCACTCCTATTTTATGTTTAGAGATTGCTTGGGAAAGCTCAACAGCAGCAGCTAAAAAAGCAGGAAAGTTTGCCTTGTATAATCAAAAGGTCAGAGTCTATTTTCAGGTTCTTGTTTGGGGCCACTGCTGAAGAAAGCAGGGAGCCTCCTGAGCTCACTTTTCCTGAAGCCAGGGAGAACATCCACTGATTCACCTAAGCCTCCTGGTTCAATCCTAGCAGCTGGAGAGGGCTGGAGCAGATTTTACTCCCAGGACACATCCGATTCACATTCCACATTTCCAGAAGCTGCCATTCAATTTTGTGCAGTGACTTTGAAGCAAAGGGACTCTCATCCTTTCACAAACACTGTCAGCTAGCCTGATATATGAAGCTCAAGTGAATGGATGGCAGTATGATAGGGATCAATGACTCAGAGGTTTATTTACTTCTTCTACAGAGATCAGAACTTTCAGTATGAACTGCCAACAAGAAGTTTCTTCCATTTCAGTCTGCTGTTCAACTATCCCTGTTAACTAAATCAATATGGAGCAATAGCCAATAATCTGCTGGGATGCGACTCTACGTCCCTAGCCTCAAATTCACTACCTGTGAACTAAATCTATTGCCCCAAGCCCTAGCATCTCAGGATCACTTTCCTTTTCTTGAAGTTCCTTTGCCTGCTCGTCTCCAAAGCAAGCTTTAGCACTCTAAATGCTCAGCCTCCAACTTTCCAGCTGAGCACAGCAGCATGAAGACTGAAAATTTTGTCTTTTCCTGAGTTTTCAATAGCTTTTCTTCTCCAGCCTAAGCCTCTACGTGGCTCCCTGCATCTCAAGCTTCTTCCCACATCTCTACTCCTACCCTTTCTTCTACTTCTCCACCCTTGACCTTTCTCTCTGTAGCACTGGGCAATATTATCGTAAAGACTGTTATTTTACATGCTCAGCTGTCTTGTGCATGGGGACAAAGAACGGTCATTGCTGGAACAGGTCAGTTTAGAGCTCATCTGTGTTACCTAGCTTAACAAGGTTGCACTAAAAGCAACCTCTCATTCTTTTCTTTTTCTCCTAGAAAATGACTAAAAGCTTGGTTAGCTAATCTTAATTATCTACCCTAGCTAATCATGCTGTCAATAAATAAATAGGTTGCCATTATACAGCTACTAATATGATAAATTATTAGACTCTTGAAAAAATGTAGTCTTCTGTTGAGTACACTCCGAATTGTTGCTGCTCAATTTGCTATGAGTTGTGAATTTGCTCTGAGTTATTTTTACCATTTCTGTACTGTCAGGCTTTGTATCATGTTTTGCACAAGGACTCAGCTGACCTTTTGCTTTTTTGTTTATGGCTCCCTCCAAGGAAGCTGCCTGCTGTTCCCAGGTTTCTCTTTTCCTCTCAATATCATCATTAGCTATGAGTAATGCAAATGACTGATTTAAATTCTTTATTTTGCAGGAAAACTTTCTGCTGGAACTTGGGTCAGGCCAAGGGATACCTTTTCCCTCCTTGGAGAAAACCTTTATCCTTCAGGTGATTGCAGATGCTGAAAAGGAAACCTTCTTGGTCTTGGGATGACGGTGAAAGAAGTTAGTGCAAGCTGCCATTTGGTGCTATCCGTGAGACCACACATTAATTCTTTGTGGTGCTGTCTTTCTTGCAACAGGACAGGTCTTTGATGCAGTTCAAGATGCATCAAGTGATGAGTAGAAATGTGTTTGCCTCCAAAAAGGTGACAGTTCAGCGTTAGTGTAGGTGAAAGACAATTGCTCTATTCCTATCCTCAAGTCTGAAAGATTTTCATTAGACTTGCTGTCGGTCGTTCTTTGCTAACCAGGAATTCAGCATAATGCTAAAGCGAATATTCTGTTTAGTCAGTTTCCCAACACTTGGTCTTTCCTTCACCTCTGGTAACTCTAGCATGTTTGTGAGTTTTTCATTTGAATGAATTTTCTCTCTGTCTGTTGGCAAAATATAGAAAAAATCAATAGCTATTAAGATTTGTAATACTGTAGAATCCAACTGGAAGAAAAACTGAAGACTCGTTATTTATTCACATTTCCGAGTGCCAGCATTTGTTAGCTGCCCTCACTTCCTCCTGCTTTTCTTCCAGATTTTTGGTCAGATTTTGTTGCCAAAGGCTGAGCAGAGGACCATTTGCCCATTGCACTCACTTGCATTCTGCACTAGTTCCTTGTGAAAGTACCTCCAGGTACTTTCCGAGGGCTCATACTTTTTGTTCAAGAACAAGTTAAGGAAAAAAAAAAGAGTTACTGGGGGTTTTAAAACCCATTTTCTTTTTATCTAGTGTTCTGTTAAAGCTTTTCTCCTAAGCAGCTTACGATAATATAAACAACCTGCAGAAAAACTCACTGCCAATCTGCTGCTATAAATTCCTACAGGTCCAGGGGCTTCAGGAGCTGGATATTGCACCTACAGGCCTTGGAGTCAGAGATAAGTATCAGATAATTCACTACTCCAGAAAGTACTGCCTTATATTCAAAATGGACAGTGGGAGCAGGAAGGGGGGGAAGGAGCAGCTAGGAGGTGTGCTGGGAGGATGGCAGGAGCTGGGTACTCAGCATACAACTGGGGAACGATGCTCCTGGGACTCTCAGCCCTACAGATGGGTAAGTGCTTGCCTCTCCCCACACTCTGTAGCTGCACATCTCCTTCCTAACTGCAAAACATAACTCTCCTTCCTTCAGTTTGAGTGGATCCAGGCCATCTCCCCAGCCCTGGAGCTGTTTTAGCAGAGGCAGCAGCTGCACCAGCCGCCCCAGGTGGGTGAAGCATCCTCCTGGCATGCAGATTTGAGTTTCTCTCTCTAGCAGCACTCTGCTCTTAGTGGGCTGATGGCACTGGAGTAAGGCTGTAGGAGAGTGAGGCAGCAAAATACTGCTGTAGTTTTTGGAGCTTTTCAGGAATAATGAGCAAAATCTAATTAAGAAAAGTGAAACACGTTAGGCTAAGCCAGCTGCATCAGTGTGTGAAATGGAGCCATGCAAAACAAAACATTTTACAGTGGCAGAGCTCTGCAGCCTTAGAATGATGTTGACAGACTTCTCTGCTATCAGAGAGCCAACAGTCAGGCAGGAGCTGCCAGTACATAGGGCTGTTACTAACCAGGTCTGTGCTGTGCCTGGAGCCCTCTCTTGCTCTAAGCAGCTCCTGCTCCAAACCAGGGTGGAGCAGGTCTGACCTGACCATGGTAGAAGCAACAGAGGAAGAATGGAAAGGGGGTGGTGGGGCAGCATCAGTGTGACAGAAGGATGAGGGAAGTGAAAGAAAAGCTGGGCAGTGAGGGGGTGAACAGAAAGGACAGGTGGGAGTGAAGCTGAGATAGTAACCAGCTGAGGGCAGAGAGGCTGCTCAGAGCAATCTGTGTGTTTGTTATCTGAAGAGCTGGGTTTGGCCTGGTCTGCTGGAAATGACTGCAAGAAAGCTGCTCTGCAGGGCACTAGGGGGAACCATGCTGAGCACAGGCACAGGGCCACCACCCCATGGAGCTGTTGGAGTGTTTCAATGTGTGCACATGTGTGCTTGTCTCTATAGTGCCACTTTCTGTGTTGCACAAAAACACCACTGAGAAGGGGTTTGCACCAGATGAACTTCAGATGAACCTTCCAGCTTCAGCTATTCTGCAATCAACAAAAAAACCCTTCAAAACAAGCTAATTGTACTTGTTTTTCATGATGCTACAATTTATGAAATGGTAGAAATAATTTTGCTATTTGAGTTGTCCTGAAAATTTGAAAAAAATATTTTATTTAATTTTGCTGGAGTTGCATCTTTTGAATCAGGTAAGAGTGTCTGCAAAACCCCTAAAATGTTGTTAATGCTATAATTGCAGTTCCTTCTATTTAAAAGTTGGAGAAAGGATATCCTGAATGTTTGACAGTAGGTTCAGCACAAGTGAAGCTGCTTTCAAGTGTGCTGGAAAAGATATCCACATTCATAGGATTAGTACAAAAAGAACATATCTTTACATCTAAAATCCTGAGGCTAATTTGTCTTGGTTCCATCTCTCCAACATTTTTTGTAACAAATTGCTTTTGGCAGGAACACTTAATAATGTTTCACTGGTAAAATGCTCACAAGAAATTCCCTGCTAGGAAAATTATCTGCAGTGTCTATCACAGGATGGATGTGAAATGTCTGAGGACAACTTTACATCTCTCTCCTTCCTCACACTTCCTGGATAAACTTTCCTGGAGTTTAGTCTACTTGAAGAGCTGAACAACTGCCATCATTACCTGATGGACAACATCAAAGCCAAGATGGACCTGCTATTGAGAGCTACACAGGGAGATCTCACCCCAAATCTCACCACTGCAAGTGTGGTGGGAGGTGGTACAGGCATGGACGTGTTGGCTACAGTCCTTTTTGGTTCAGTTTTCAGTACTCTGCCATTCCTCTCCTCAGGTAAAAGTGTGTTTATACATTTCAATCTATTGCCCCAACAAAACCCAATGTATTTATTACGCTGATCTTAGTCTTAGTGGTACCTCATAGATCTGCTCCTGCATCCCCAAACCAAGACACTGCAGAACCACCTTAAGATTCATGTTCAAATATTTCTTTTTGCTTGTTTGCTTTATGGAAGACTTTTATTTTGAATAGATAAAAAACACCTAGATGTAAAACAAACTTGTGTTTGATAGGTGGAAATACTTCTGAATGTGGTTGTTCACGTAGGTTGGATATCTACATGTGTTGCTCTGTTACTCGCAGAAAGGTTTTGCAGCAATGGATAGCTTACAGCTATCCATGTTCTGTGTCCAGTCCCACTGCTTGAAAGGGAAGTCCTAGAAGTCAGTTCAGAGAGGCTGGGTGACTAATGAAAGGACATATTTTGTGATGTGTCCTGGATTTTTTCATTGGCCAAAAACCACACTGGTTCTGGTGTCTCATGTAACATCTTTCCATTGGGAATTGCCACAGAAAACCCATTATGAGAGTTTCAATAATATTCAATCATATTCAAAGGGTAAGTTATAATTAATTTGCACTATTCCTCCTCTTGAGTATGCTGAACTATGCACTGATGTTGCACAATAAAATACCCTACTGTACGTAATGATATCTGCATGCTAAGTAGTTTTGCCCAATGCAATCTCCCTTGATCAATAGGGTGTTTCCTATTTTGATGTTCCTGTGAAAATTTATTGTGTCTTATGTGATATCTTCAAAATCAGGTTTATTGGCTTTAGCTGATACAAGTATTCTTTATACAAGAAATTCTTTGCAAAAACCAAAGGCTGTAAAATATATCCAGGTAGTGTTTGATGTGTGCCTCGTGTATGCATGTTCTTATGCACTGTTTTAAACCAACTTTAAAATGCTATCCAGAGCTATTCTCAGCCTCAGTGAGCAGCACCTAAGTGAGCTGAGTTCTCTGACAACAGAAGTCATAGGTGGAAAAATTTCAGATAAGAAGCATAAGCACAGCAGGCCTCTGAAACAGTGGGGCTAAAAAAACATTTTTAAAGGTCAGAATTACTATAGGACATTAATTAGCAATCAGATAATGCTCAAATTGCTTTAGCAAATTTAGATACTCTGTAAGGATGCATGCTGCAGAGAGTGCAGCCACATGCAAAGAATTTGGATTCCCTAACAAAAATTATGTCTCGCTCAGAACAAAACTAGAAAAACATGATGAGAAAACAATGTGACTTCCTTGAAGTAATTAGGAGGTTGTAGTGAGAGTAAATAAGCTTTTGCAGAATGAAGTATTAGTGAACCAAATAAGAGTAAATAAACCGGTAGTCAGATTTCTGAAGGTGCTGAAAAGAGAAGGTAGATAATCTTTTATTTTAGCAATGTTACTTCAGGTGTTAGCAAAAGGTAAAGTGCCTTTGAAGAGAGAGGACATTAGAAAACAGATGAGTATGTTTAAAAATTCCTGATCTCAAACTTGGTCAAATCCTTTCTGCTGCCAGCAGTGATGTCTTTATTTGGTTCTTAGAGTTCAGGTAGGTTACAAAGATTTCAGGGACAGTGGATGATGTGCATTTTTAGGAGAAGTGGAAAAGCTTACTGAAACTTTGCATATGTTTATTCACTGCTCTTAAATTCAAAGTAGAACAAAGCCAGATGTATACCTGTTGCAATATAAATGTTGCTTTACCACTATCTTTGACAATATGATTTTGGCTGAAGACATAATTTAATGATTTCTGTGAGTTATTTGCTCTTTATTAATTATACGTGTATTTTAACAAGACAGTAGCTGTTGGAGGTGAATGATGCTCATGTTCTAAGTTTTTCTTCTTATGTGGGGCTGAATGGCAGAACAGAAGCTGAGTTTTGAAGATATTTGTATGTAGTGAGTTGGCCCCACTGATTGTAGATGGAAAGAACTGAAACAACCAAAACTTAGGATAGAATTTGGCTTCTGTTTCTGGCCTTTCATATTGCAAAAGTGAACAGTGCAGGGTATCTGAACCTCTTTGTATTGAACCTATGTATAAAATGTAGATGTTTTATAGGTTTTTTGGTAAATATTTTGATACATTTGGTATACTTTGATAAATATATATATTTATATAATGTAGTATATATTCCCCTAGCGGTCTTTGCCAAGAAATATTTTCAATATTGAAATGAAGTCTTAAGCTATGTGTTATTGGGGGATATGGAAACTATAGCCAATTTGTCTTTAACTGTGAGAAGCTTCTAGTTAACCTTTTACTGCAAATACCTAGGAAAAGAGTATAACAAGTTGAAAAGAAGATACATCTTCTAAAACATGGAACACAGAATTTGAAGTTAACTATGTTTGTTTTCATTATGAAGTTCCACTAAATTGTATCAACAGCCTGAGATAAAAACAGCTGAAGATTTCTATTAATTTTTTTGTTATTTTTGATAGGGACATATAGACTGAGGTGAGAACTCTCCAAAGATTATCTGACAAGTGTCAGCTTTTAATGAATCCCATTTGTTTTCTTGATTAAGTCTGTTATTACCCCAGTTTAGTCTTGTCACGAGCCCATTAACTGGAATTTTCATATCATGGATTAGAAGGGAAATTAGACTACAAGAGTAGCACTCATCATCAGTCAGTTTTCAGTGTATATAATAAAGTTTGCAATATGTAAATTTGAGAACCTGTGGCATTGTACGTATGATAAATTTATACACATACACATATGTAAAGCAACATTTCTTTGCAGTGAAATTCATAGATCAGGAAGGATTGCAAATACCAATTTGGGGTAATAATGTAAAATATCACAAATATATTTGCAGTTACAATGTTTCTTCAGTAAACTTGCATTTGACAGGATATGTCAAGTCTGATTTGTGGAACAGAAGTTTCTTTAGAAAGAAATTACTTAAAAGGTTTTAAACTCTTATTTCCAAGAACATAAGCATCCAGGAAGCCTTGTGGCCACAAAATACTCAGGCACTTTGAATGTGCCTGAAACCCATGTACTGAGTACAGTGAAAATTTGCACAGGTAGTAGGGTTTTTAAATTCTTGACTTTATTGAAAACATTGTGAGACTAACTCTTTAGGACATTTAAATATTCCCATCCTTTTTCACATACTCTAAATGAAGAGAACAGACTGGGCTGAAATGTACTTTTTAAATCGTATTTTTCAAATCTCAAGATAAATAATTTCAGCCTCTCCTGGATGAAAATTTGGACAGTGGAATTTGCAGAGGTGCTACAGTAGTATTTCATCAGTGACAAGAGATGGAGGGGATTCATGACTGAATTACTGAGTGATGCCCTGGCATTATTCTGTTATGGGAAACCTGAGTTTGGCAAGTACTTGGAAAAAAAACATTGCAAATATTTGGACACTATACCATTACACACTATTAGTCATTGTTTGTCCTCTTTCTCTTTCTGTTGCTTTCTTTATGATATTATAAATGTGAAGTCTAATCTCCTTCCCTCCTTCCCTCCTTCCCTCCTTCCCTCCTTCCCTCCTTCCCTCCCCCACTCCTCTTTTCTGCAGGTTCTGAAACAAGTGGGATTTTGATCATTCTATTCTCTTCAGTTAGAGTTCCCACGTCATTTTGTATTTGATGAACGGTGTGAGAAACATCCTGTAATCAAAGCAAAAACAACTCCTATCATGTCACTATTCTACAGGAGCTCCCAAAGATGCCTTCAAGAATTTGCTGCATTTCTGGGCCCACAGAGTTTTATGGAGAACAGAAGCTGGTTTTCACAGCTCTTTAAACTATCCAAATTACTGAAGGAAAATCCTTTTCTATATCTTTTCCAGGGTTGTATGGAACACATGAATGCATTTCATACCTAATCAAGTCTAAAAATTCATCTTCCCACTTCATTTCTTGGATGGATAGAAAATAAATACCTTTATAAAACTGGTAAATGACAGTGGCAACATTTCTGAAGAATTCTTTTATAAGAAAAGGAAAAGGAGAGTCCCTCTCACAAAACACAGCTTTTCCAAAACCCTATTGTTTCCCAGCGCAATATTCTCTCTCTAGCTACAAGACTCTTTTCTTTCAGTAAATGTACTATAACCCTTTCAGTTTGTTCTGTTTTACGTACTTGACACCATGAATCTCTAAGAAGGTTAGGGGTGAGTAACAATTTAAATCTACTTTCAAATACGCTGAAAAGCCTGTTATAGATGCAACCTTGAACTTTAATTGTATAACAACAGCTACTTTCTTAGCATTCACAGAAGTGACAGAGCTTCTTGCATTTAATTCTGCTTGGACTTCCTGGCTCTGTTGGCAACTGCACTATCTTCTGGCTCTACAAAACTACAAAAAATAAAAATAAAATGCCTAAGACTACATAATATAGCATTATAACATCTATTGATATTTGTATTGATGAAGGTTTTTAACATATTTGAGTTGGAGAAGTTAATCTGTCTAGTTATATCTTTCTTCCTGCTATTTTACCAGGCTACACAAGAGGCTGCTGAAATCCAGCATTTGTTTTCAGATATACATTGATGCTTTTTAAGGAAGTGACTATAAGGAGCCAGGGAATACTTTGAAGCAAAGTTGGTTATGTATTCTCCAGTGTTATCATGAACTAAGGAAACGAGTAGTAACTGCTAGTGACTGTAGACCTGTTCAACCCCAGAATAGCTGCATGGAAGACTGAGATTTAATTTTTTTGTTTGTTTTTGTTTGCTTTATTTTACCAGCCCAAAGCAATGTTATCTTAGGCCTGCTGAGTACAGATACATAAAAAGCTGCCTTCAAAATATTTGATCAAATAATTCACCTCTTGGTTAGATAAGAACATATTTGCTGTTCATTTTCATTAAATCAAGGATGACATCTGAGTGGATCTGCCTTTACTGGATCTTTTGCTCAAAGAGACAAGGTGTACAAAGGAGAGCCCGGTAGTCCCATAATTCCAGTTCTCTCTGGAATAGTACTTGAGAGCCTAAGTGACTTTTTGAGTTGTTGATTCTTGTGTGGCAGCATGTTTTCTCACTGTTAGATGAAAAATTAAAATAAATTTGTGGTCTTTATAGTTTGACACTACCATTTTTGGCCAAGATAGCCTGATTGTAACTTAGTAGAATTTACAGAATAGCATTTGCTTAAAAAAAAAAAAATTGGTACCCTACACTGAAAATTTTTGGTCTCTAGGTAGAAATTTGAGATCTCTGTATCTCCCTCCTCCTCATTCAGAAAATGAGAAAGGATTTTTAAAAATGAGACATGTTTTGTAAGGTTATTATCTAATTTGGCAATTTAGCTAATGAAATACAGCTAAGTGAATATGGCACATTGTGTTATTTAGCAATAAGATACGTGTCCTCTTTAGGAGTTTTATCAACAGTGTCAGAGAAAGAATGTGAGAAGGAGTACAGTGGTGTTAGAACTGGGAATGTTGTATTCTGTTGCATGCCCCAGTCCTGAATAACTCTGACTTACACCAACTCCTTAGTCAGCTCTGCCCCTCCCGCTTACCCCAAACTTCCCCATCTGGAAGTGAGATTAATCTCTAGGAAGAATGTAATGAGACATTCATTGTGGCATGGGCTTTTGACTGGTTAAACAGTTACATGCTAAGTCCCTTTATGTTGCCACAGAAGGAAGAAAAATTAATAAGTAAGCTGCATCTATATACTACACTGAATACAGCATAGCTTTTCAGCTATCCTATGAAGCTGCTAGAAACTTCTAAAAATGCAAAGAAACACTTTAATTCGTTAAATATTTTTTTTTCTTTTGAGCTATATTGAGCGATTATGCTTCTTCAGAAGTGGCTCATTTTTGTGAGCAGGATATTAATAATTTATAAGTGTGTTAAAGGTATTGATCATGCAGGGGTAGAAACATTATGCTTGAGTTCCTTCTGTAATCCATTAAAAAAGGAAGTAAATTGCTTCAGTTTACCATTAAAATATGAGGCTGGCAGACTGTAGTAGGAAACATATGTAAAGTTGTTTTTCCACTTTAACTGCAGTCATCCATCGTTGATCTAGTGGTAACATAAAATAGTTTGTGGGCCCAAGTTGCAGGCATTTCAAACAACAGGCTCTTCCTCCTGTCCTGTCCATGTGGTTCTGTAGCTCTGCCAATGCCTTTGGGTTGATTTCCGTAGCCATGGCAGAAAGTCTTCATTTCTTCTATTTGCAGCCCTGTCTCTGGGCTTATGACACTACATCTGGTAGTCAGCAGGCTCTGTGTGAGTTCTCCTGAGGAAAAGTTGAGGATGACTGCTGAGGGCTGGAGCTCTAGCTGATCTCTGTCTCCTGCCCTGACCATTTTCTCATGTTGAAGTCAGGAATCGACTTGCATGGGACCTTTTATTGCATCTGGGACTTAGCATTTTTCTGACTGAATTGTTTCCTGATTTTGTCGTAGTTGTATAAATAAGGCTTCAACTCTAAGGCCCAGGACTGTGGGATGTTTGTGGCGGGAAGGGACATTGTCTTTGATGCAATTCTATTCCAGTTCTAATGGAGAAGAAAGAATGATATAAGCCAAAGGAAGTAAATGATTGGTGAATAATTTTATTAATCAGATTTCTTCTGGAGCACAAGTCTCATTATTTGTTTATCAGCCAGGCTTCCACTAAATCTATTCACAATTAAAAAAAAAATTACCAACTGAACAGTATTGAACTGGTCTTTAATTAGGGCAGCTGAGATGTCTTGTATAATTAACTGGGCTTTGTTCATAATTATTTCCTGGTAGTTGAAATTGTTTTCTACAAGTAACCAAGGAATGGTAATGGTCACACCAAGAAATGATTTTCAGTGCAAAGTAACAGCTGTGCTTACAGTGCTTAAGTTCTGTGAGATCTATTTGTTCCACTGACAGCTACAAGTAATCACGTCAATTTGTCTTGGCCACAGGGAAGATTATTTATTTATTTGTTTTGTTTTATAAATCAGATCTTTGTAGAAGTATGAATCCAAATCCTTAGAATGTATCTCTTCTATCTTGTGCTTTGTGATGGTCAGCATGAGCTCATTCCTCAGGTAGACATGCCTGAGTCCTAACATATACATAGCATGGCAGGCTGTCCAGAAGTTTCCTCTCTCACAGACCTGTAGATAATAGTAGTGGAAAAAGGACAGAGCCAATGGCTCTTATTTGCATGCTATTGCTTCTCCCTTCTTCCTCACTTTCAGTGCTGGCTTAGGACACAGCTTCAGAGAGCTGGAGGAAAGCCATGCCATACCTGTGTTTTATTGCCTCAAGATACACCTAGTCCTTCCTGGGGAGGGTGCAGCAGACTCCACTGTACGGGCCCATTGGAAATAGGCTTTTGGTAGAGCACTGCTTGTTTCCAAGAGAACCAGTATCTGCTCTAATCTAGGCAAATCATAGTCATGTTACAACCTGAGGTTTTCTGGGATTCATTATTAAGCTGCGTGAAAGAGTATTTGGGTTAAACAGGTTCACCACTAATTAACACCTTTACTTCTAACAAAGTACCTCTTTGCTCCTAGGGTTAGGCAGAATGTGAGAAGAAAAACAAGCAGGGAGCCTTCTGCCGGCTCTTTCAGGGCTGAAGCAGAAAATGAGCATACACAAAGTTTAGGGAGCAGAGCATCAGCCACACTGCTGAGCAGGGAAACAGCTGTAACTCAAATGCTCGACAGTAGCTGAGTACCTGATTCTCAGCACCAAGGAAGGAGGATTGAATTGGTATGGCTAAAATCAGTTTGTTTCTAAAACTCTTGAGTCCAAAGTACCTGCAGTTTGGTTCTTGTACAATTTTCTGTGAGATTTGGTCAATGTGAGTAGTCACCTCCCCATGAGATCTAGGACTGTACTACACTGCATTCAGACTAGAAAGTGGAGAATGAAGGTCATTAAAATTATTTATTTTCTCTATCTGGCAATGGATCCTTTAAGCTGCTGGTTTATAAGGAGTCTGGTGAAAATGGCTCAATGTCTCTGATCACTGTGTTGCCAGCAGTGAAGCTGAAGTCCATAAGCAGTAGAAACCTTTCAAAGTGTCAGGAAGATGTAAACAGTGCAACTAGTTACTCCAAATCTTAATCAAAGGAAGCGTGGTTTGTCCAGTGTATGAATCAACTGACTCTTTACTCATGTATGTTTTGTTATTAACTAATGACTAATTATTTTTTTCACATTTGAATTACTTGCAGCTCTCTTTAAAGTTTAGTCAGTAAGAAGATTAAAACATAAATGCCATTAAATATGCTTTAAATAACAGACCTATTGAAATATTTCCAGGTACTGTATCCTCTTAAAAAATAATCCCCATTCAAAACAGAGAGAAAATGTCATCTGCATGAATGTCTTCTGAGTTTAAGATTGGATTATATGGGGAATTATGTAGAGTAGCTTTGGAAATCTGATAATTAAAAAAACTTTGGGCTCTTTTATTTATGACATTTTAAGCTCCTGTAACACTTGTGGAAGTGTTCAGTGTTGCACATGAACTGTTAACCTCGTGTAAAATTTTCCTGAATAACTTTATGTGTATTAAAGGTCATACCAATGGACCTTTCTGAAAAGCTGGATTTGCTGGGATTTGAAAGCGATACATGGATGTGTGTAGTTAAAGTGGGGGTGAGGGTAGACGGGGCTGTTGCTCTCAGCTATCCCATAGAGGATGCTTGCTCCATAGCAAACACAGTCAGAGAGTTGCCGGGTGTTATTGTTAACTATTACAAATCTCCTCCTGAGCCACCCTGTGTGAGAACGCTATGACATCCCTAGATAGAAGATCTCAGCACTTCAGTTTTATTAATTTATTCATTAATTTATTAACAAGTATTGTGAGCCCTGGGAGTCCCTCTGGAATGGGCCAAATAGTCCCATTACATCTACTCCACTTTTACATTTCAGTGCGGTGGAAAAATGCTTGCAGAGGATCAGGACAGGACTTCTCAGCTGCCCCAAGCTCTGTAGCTCATGCCAGCATGGAATGCCAAAGCACCTGTAGGGTGTCTGGGCCAGTCCCAAATACTTTCCCCACAGTGCTGACACCACAGCAGCACAGCAGGAAATTAAGGGATCCTCAAGTCAGTCTGATGAGCCAGGGATGAGGAGTCTTTTCCAGGAAGAGCAGAATGGATTTTTTTCCCTAAGACTTGGCTATTCTGCTTTTTGAGGCAGGGAGTAAAATCTTTGGACCAGCTTTGCCTTTTGTATCGCATATATCTTTGGAAAAATGCCACATAATGTAGGGAGGGAGACGGGAGGGCCATGAGCAACCCTAGAGCTGGAGTTTGGGTTTGCCACCTTGCTCTTCCCAGCCCTCAAGATGGAGCAAGCACCTTGCAACCCCAAAGGAACATGGTGTCTGTGGTTATCTGCACAGCCAGTGCTTCTGGGGGCCGTTAGTGCATTGCTAGCCATGCCCTCTGTGAGGCAGGACATGAACTGGAAGACATGTGCTTATGTAGAAGTGCTCCTGATAAGTATTGACCAGGGAATTTATCACAAATATAAAACGAACCTATGAACTAGCGGGAAACATTAAAGCAAACGTGTTTAGGACAGAGGCTTTCAAAGTAGGCAGGGAAAATTCTTATTCCAGCAAGATGTGACACACGCCTGTTCTTTCTTCAGCTGGCTAAGCAACAGCGGGAGTGTTTCCTACTAAACAGCCTCATTAGCATAAGAATAACTACAGGGTAAATTTTCAAGCTCATTCCAAGTGAATTCAAGGGGAGGGGGGAAATATTCTTTTAATATGCGCAACTCATGCAAACAATGATATGAAACTAATTCATTTCATCATATTATCACCATATCATATTAACTTAAAAGAAATAATAATGCAACATGGAAATGTTTGCATATTAGAGAGAACTCTCATTGTACCCTATTAGCACCATATCGTATTAGTATTGCATTAGGCTATTATGCTCCAGTGCTAAAATGATGAAATCCCACTGTGAAAACTGATATTGAATTCTTGTAATGTTTCAGAACCATTTTTAGCACTGCATATAAATAATTCATGGAAGCAGATCTAATGAATTGATGAAAACCCCCCCCGTCCCTTGACATTGCGAGAGTATTTATGAATGTAAAGTCATGAACAGGCTTTTATTTTTTATTTTTTTAATTATTATTTTTAAAGGAGATGAGGTTGGACTGAAATGTCTGGCTTATCACCAGACCCAGTTTGCCCATGTCACATAGAGCAGCAGGCTGGGTGGCCACACTTCCCTGTGGAGGTGGTGCCCAAGAAGCAACTGTCCCAGGGCAGGCAGAGCAGTGCTGAACTCTCCCTCTCTGAGCTGCAGCCCTGCCATGACATGCTGCAGTGTGTGGGTAGGGAGTCCTGCTGGGCACTGGGACACCACCTCGTTGGCTGTCAGAGTCATTGGCATCTGAGACTAATGGCAATTTGTTAATGAGAAGTTATGTATTTAACTTGGAAGGTTTGTGAGGAAATAGCCTGTAACTAGCACAGCATTTGTATCCTGCAGTGTAACTGTTTCGGTATTTATTAATGAATGCTGTGCTGAACTTTGTTTTATATAGATGTGTTCCTTGTAAACAATATCTCAATGACTGTTTAGGAAACCAGCGTCCTGGAACAAAGGCAGGTGTGATGAACTAGCGAGAATGAACTCAGTTTTCAAAGGCCCCATGAGGAACAACTGAACCAGACAGCATCACCCGGCTCTGTGCCCAGGAATAGGAGGAGTGCTTGTTCTGCCACTTGCAGCAGATGTCCTGCTTGCTGTTGTCTGAGTTAGCTGCCTTGTTTCGTTCTCTCTCCAGGCTTACACTTCAGCTATCTCTAGCTTTTCTGCTGGGAGCATGTTTTCATGTCCAGTCCCATACAGCACTGGTGACTCTTTACAAACCACACAGCTCCCTGGGCTACTGGAGAAACAGAAACAGGACCTCTTCGCAAATCCATCAGCTTCCTTTTCACAGGGGTGTAAGCTGAGAGTAAGAGATACATGGAGAGCAAAGCTGGCTTACTATTTCCTTTGCTTCCCCAAAGGACATGAGAATGCTGGCCTGCTGATTCCTGCTACTAGCCTCTGGGATGGGAGCCCTTCTGGGTCCAGGGATGTCATGTCTTGAAAGTTTATAGTGCTCTTCAGGACTGTACTTTTTTCAAGATACCTCTGCTGTGCTTGCAACAAGAAATATAGATCAAGCAGAGGGAAAGACGATATTTTTCAGTGTAAGAGGCAGCAGTCTGGGGGAAGTTTCTCTAAAGGTCAGCAGGAGTCATGCACTCTGAATGCTCTCCCCTAGTCTAGAGATTTCATAGAAAAAAATTCAACACAGAGCTATGGGATGCTTCTGGTTTTGTAGGGTACAAGGTCAGCATGTTTTTGACATTGTTTTCAGCAAAGAAGTTGATGAGGAGTGAGATGCCAGGGACAGCACTATGCAAAGAAAGAGTAGGAGAGATGTGAAATTTAAAGTATGTTGTGACTCTTCACATATATGTTGTACATACAGCTTTTCTTTTAAGACTGAGTTGCAAAAAGAATCAATTCAGGAGAAGTTTGATACTATGGTAGTGGGGAAGTGTTTGTTTTCTCTCTGCTCCCTTTTTTCTCTCCATACAGTTTTGGTTTTCCACCCTTTCCTCCAGAATATATGGCTGCTATTGGTGCAGAGATGCTACAAGAGCTCTATTTAATTCCTATTTTTTGTGTCCAAAACTTGAAAAATGAGCAGTGCTTGGAGTTCACCCCAGCTGCTTCAACCGCTTCTAGTTTTCACTGGTGGTATTAAATTACATGTACACATCACTAATGAAAATAATTTTAGTTCTTCCTATAGTTGGCATATACACTTTATAAATAACATGCTAAAGAGAGTTATTTTTGGTGTATTTTTCAGTTGAGTACCAGTCTTCATGTTTGTTCATAGTTTATGTAGAGGAGAGATTTCCTATGAGCTGCAGAATTTCAGAGATGTTTGCATGTTCCTTTAGTATGTACTAAAAGTAATGCATTTTTACTGTTGGCACCTGAACCACATTAACAGCACATGCTGGCTCTACTCCAGCAGACAAAAATATTTATTACACTGGAATATTTTTTAAATGTGGATGGGAAGCAGACCTTCAGTTGTCTAACTGAACTGTCAGTAAACTCTTCTTGCACTGTGATGCCAAAGTATTACTTTAAATAATTGCAATAGCTTCTTGTAGCTTACTGAATTTGTTTATATGGGTCAGTATGGCCTGATATCTCCTGTTGAAGGTCTTCTCTAACTAAAACTGTGAATCCTTTTAAGTGAACGTGACAATTTATGAATAGTTTCATAGCTACAAATATCAAGTGTTTAGGAAGTACAACTTAACCTCCAAATGCTTGCTGCTATAATTACCACTGAATATCACCCTAAGACGGGAACAACTGTTGCTGGTGGAGAATGATATATTTTATTTCAAGTGTGAAGGAGAACATTCCTGAGATGCTCCCAGTGCCAGAGGAGCTCACTGGTAAGACAAAATGAGGAAACTGTGGACTGTGCTTGTGCATCCACAAGAGTCCCTTGTGTGTGTCCTTGCTGGTGGCACCTGCCACATGTTGGAGGGATGAATTTCTGTGATGGAGAGATACCAAGTCTCCTTGAATGGATGGTCGTGATGAACTCAGTGCACTGCATGTCAGCGAACAGGTAGGGCACATGATAAATTTAAGAAATGTTTTTTACTTTATTAACTAAAAAATTGTATGTGCTTTAATGCAAATCTGGCAGCTTCAGTGGGATATCTAATAGGAAGTGTTATTACAGATGGGACTTGTTTGGTGCTGAAGTTGTTTTCAACATTCATAAGCAACTCTTCCAATAACTTATTGAATCTCCAGCAGAGATTGATATTCAAATGGCATACTATTTTCTGGGCACAAATGTTCAAGACTATTTGCTGTCTGTAAAAACATATTTTGGTCATGAGTTTGGAGCTTGGATATTGGTTCTGCTCCCCAATGAATTAATGCAACTGGTGTAATTTCAGTTTTGTCCTTCCTTGAATTTAGCTGCTGTGGGGACGGAAATGGTTGCAGTGTAAGTAAGGTAGCAGGTCTGAAACTTTCTTGGTTATTTCAACCTCTTCACAGCTCTGTGGTTTTTAACACCTCACCTAAGTACAGACAGCAGGTTTCCTCCTGCTTCTTCATGCTTTGGTTTCAGTGCAGCTGAAGGATATACATCTGCTTTGTGCATTGTAGCAGAGTATCAGGAACAGCCTCGTGGGGCTGTGAAGGAGCCATCTAGGCTGGATTTCCAGATTTCCCTTCTTTTCAGATAGCCTGAGTCTCTACATCCCAGTGCAGTGCAAAAATACTTCAGCATAACTGGGTTATATTTCTCTAGGAGTTGTTCTCTGTGTGTGCTCTTTTTCCTTCATCCTGCCAGTGAACATTGGGAGACTGGGGAAAGGCCAATGTCCTGGCTTGTTTGGGGTCAGTTTTTCTATGAATATCTGTCCTACACTTTTTGTTCTTTACCTCAGATACCTCTGTCTAGAATCCCATAGCCTATATTTCCCTGCTAATTCATATTTCTGACCCATAGGAATTTAAGCTGGACCACCAGAGCATTGATCTATACTTATCTCTGTTTCTAAACAGCAGACACGAACAGATTGAAGATATCTATAGCCCCATATAAGCGAGATTGCAAACAGCTAAGCTCCTTAAATTTTTGTTTGCTTGATTCATGTATACCTCACTGAAGCACTCCCTGTTTTCCAGAGCATCTCTCAAATGTGTGTGTGCTCAGTCACAAGGACAGGCCTCAACCTAGGCTCTCAAACAAGGACATGAAGCTGGAGGAGCTTGGATCCAGTGGAGCATCTGTCCTGTCCATCTGTCCAGGGTATGGCAGCATGGAGGTAGCGGCCTCAGGCTGACAGTGGAAGGAGGACAAAGCACCATCCTTTTTATTAAAGAAAAACAGGGTCTGCAGGAGCTGTCTTTGGGCTTTAGAAACAAAAGCTACAGTGCCAAGAGGCTCCAGGAATCTGAGCAGCTACTTGGACCATTTGGCTTAGATGAGGAGGAGTCATCAGCGTCTATTTTTTTGTGTTAAGTATTACAAGCATACATCTGATGAAACGCTAAATGAGCCATCCCATGCTGCTACTAGAAAGATTTCACTACGTGGAAAAACAGCCGGATGCTCATTTACTACACACACAGAGGCAAAATTTATCAGAAGAGTGACTGTCTTCAACAGTGCTAATATTTAAAAGAAAGATCAAGATTGGGGCTGTGATAAGGAATGAGCATAAGTTTTATGAACTGGTGATGGATGGAAAGGCTATCCAGGATGGGGAAGGAAAAGGGTATGAGAATACAGAGGAATACACCAGTTTGGCAATGAACTGCATGGAAGACATACTCTACAGAAAAAAAAAAAAAAAAAAAACATGGAGGAGGAAGATAAGGAAGCAGCTGTTTAGTACGTGCTCTTGGAGGGGGAGCAGAAATGCCATTTATCTGTTTTGTGTACCATGGGACCCTGTTCCTTCAAGGGTGCAGGAACAAAATTATGGATGTGAAGTGGACGTAGCTGCATCCAGAAATCAGTACTCGTAAGGGTGGACCTTACAGCAGCTGCATTTGGTCCTCCATGGACTTGTCACTGGCAGTGTAGCCCAAAAGCTCCTGGGACAGGGCTCCAAGGACAGGACTCCTGGCAAAGTGCAGGGACAGCCCAAGCTGTAGCAGAATCCTGGCGAGCAGAAGATGCTCGGCACCTTCTCCAGCACAACTCTCTGCCAAGTAATACAGCAAAGCCCAGTGGTAGCATGCCTATGGATTTCATATGGATTTCACGCAGCTTTAACAGGCTTCTGTGCAGAGAAAACATCCTGCCTTTGGCAGGAAAATAGTTGAATTGCTTGAAGTCCAATTACAATCAAATCTTGTTAATTTGTGCCCATAACTGGAAATTCAGTGAGAATGACAAAACTTTAGCAAGTTACAGAGGAAACGGTACACACATTTTAAGAAGTGTGGCTAATGCATTACAGAATTCATTATCACCTTACAAACTTCTTCACACTGTGGAAAAGGATGAATGCTCTTAATTCATTTATTTTGATAAGGTTTGTTTCTTAAACATCTTTTGTTATAGCTGATAAATTTGTACTGTAAAAAAAAAAAAAGTAATGAATTGTAATTAAGGAGACATTATAATAGCCTCTTCTTATCAAGTCTGTGCCATTTTTTTTTTGGTACAAACTGCAGCAGGCAGTGGTAGAAGTGAATATGCTTCACTTCATTTTGCTCACAAAAGCCACTGACTTAGCCAGCGCTTGGCAAATCCTTTCTGCAAAGTGGCAATACCAGGGACTTCATTTGTCATCCTGTTGGGAACTGTTGCTTTTAAAAGGAAAAAACAAACGCAAAACAAATAGCTCTGATTTGGTGTAATATGTTTAGAAAATAAAATAAAATGAAAAGGAATCTCTATATCAGGAAAAGGGCATCTCTGTCACACTGAGAATTGACACATGGGAGAGGTTTGACTGTTTATTACTATTCTTAAAATCTTACCAGTTTTTTTCACTGTTAACATATTGTATCTCATTGAATAAGTAATACGGTTTTGAGGAAAATATGTCAGATTTGCGGATCAGAGGTTCTGCAAAAATGGGATTTGAACCTAAGTGCAGCAACCTTGAGGCAGAGCTGCCCTTCCTTGAATACCAAATGTGAAATGAGGCTAATTACCATAGCCTGCACTGTCTCTTTGATTCGGATGGCAATTGAGGCAAAGGTCAGCTAATGGCATGAATCTTTATACCGATACCTGGGCCAGCTCAGGCTCCAGACAGGCATTTTCCTTTCTTGCTGGTAGCACAGTGGTTGCAGATACCTGTATCTGACTGTGTACCACTTGTAAATCTATAATTAATTACCATAGGTTAAACATATTGAGGAAATAACTGGAGTCTTTTTGAGGAAATGTAATTGTCAATACAGCAAGACCCCTGAATTATGGATTCAGCAACGATTGCTATTGCAGAGATGGCGTTAGACGAGTATCATTTTGTCAATTAACCTTTTACAATTCATAGTTTATTATAGCCTAGAACAATCCATTTCTAAAGACTTTTTTTTTTTTTTTTTTAAACACGACTCTTGCTGCTTTAAACACTTACTACCTGCTCTTTAGCCTTTGAACATAGATGGTTATACTGCTTAGCATAATGTATAACCCTGGGTCACAAAGCTAAAGCAAACCCTTTTAATTTATGGAGGATGTCATTTTAGCTGAACATTTTGAAGATGGCAGAATTTCCTAACTTTCTGATGGCACGATGAGCAGACCAAGGATACAAACGTATCTGTGTCCCTGGGTCCAACCACTTTACCCTACTATAATTTAAGCTTTAATTTTGCAACCTACAGTGCCCTGTCTACTTAGCCAAAGAAAAAAAACATTCTTAGGACTATGTAATAGAGACGACTTCTGCTATAGCAGATAAAATGACAAAGTAATTATCATAAAACTGGTTCTTCTCTAAAAATACTTTACTCTACTGTAGGAAAGGGAACAGACAGTAGTCTTGATGAAAAACGTGGAAAAATGGTGTACAAATACAATTATTTTTCTACTAGAAATAGCGTTGCTGTATAGCTGCAGAGATAGAAGGGTAGAAGAGAGACAAGATTTGAAGAGAGGTAATATTTTTTTATTAGAACAATTGACAAAGTTGAAAAAAGCAGAAATGCTTTCAGGGGGCTTGTGTGTCTGAAAGCTTTTCCTTTTCCCCCCAACTATAACAGCTGGTCTAATAAAAGATATTCCTTCTGCCTGCAGTCCTTGCTATTTTTGTGTATAGCCATCTCGGCACGAACCATGTGACCACTAAAAGGACATAGAATTCTGCAATTCTTAAAACTAGTATAATTTGGTTAAAATTGACTCTGCAATACTAAAAAATGTAAATGCTTCATTAAAATCCTGAGCACTTGGGACTGACTTTGTGTTTTAAAGAGAATAATTGCAACTTATTAAGAAACCACGCATATATGAGAAAATGTGGTCAACTCTTCCCTTCAGTAGCTTTGAAGCAGCAGTAATCTAACAAAGCACCTTGCTCTTGCTGTGCTGACAATGAGTCCAGTGTACAAAAAAGAAATTAAACAAAAAAAGACATTTTAATTTCAAGGTTCACTGGAAAAAAACATGAAAAAAAATCAATGTTTGCCAAAGAGAAAGACAAACTCTAAAGGGAAATGAAAAAAATGTATTTACAAGATTCACAGAGAACTTTATAAATAATGGGACAACTAAAAAAGAAAAAAAAAAAGTCCGTTTTAGCTCTAAATGTGTGGTTTATATTCCCAGTAAATCCATTACAATGGGATGACCTGAAGGAATCATCAAATTATATTGTTAACAGCTCAGAATTTATTATGAAAAGCAAAAAAAAAAAAAAAGCAAAAAAACCCCCACCAAACCAAACAATAATAAAACCCAACAAAACAAACAAAAAAACCCCAAAAGAAACAAAACCCAAACAAAAAAAAATCCAACCAAAAAAACCACCCAAGAAGCCTACCAAAAAGACCCTGAACAACCAACATCAAAATCCCCTTCTGTGAAAGCATGAATGATTGAGGCTGAATCTGGCCTTGATTTCTCCTCACCCTTCTTCTTGCTCCCAACTGTTTTGTGGCAGTGGCCTCCCCTCCTTGTCCCCTCTGAGAGCACTGCTCACTCCTCTATCGTGAGTGTGAGGATGCTTGCAGAGCTTTTATCTCCCTATTGCACCGCTGCATCGCCCAGAGTGATGGTCCCTGCAGTCCGGCACTTGCCTGGCACCACAGCACCCTGTGAAGGCATGGTGCAGGGCTGTGCCCAGGTCCAGGAGAGAGAAGTGCTGAAGCTTATTGTCTTACGTATACTCTAACGATGCTTTTGGTTAGTTAGCTCCCTGTCTGTGTCCCTCTGTGCCTTGAGTGTGGACCTGTGGCATGCTCCATCCCCAGCTCTGCTCCAGCCTCAGGCCCCACTCCAGCCCCAGACCTGCTTTCCTGGCATTTACCAGGCAGGCGCAGCAGGGGCCCTGTGTTGGCTGGCTCCTGCTGCTGGGAGCACCAGACTGCAGGCAGGCAGTGGTCACAAATGTATTTCTTTCTCCTAGTTATTTTTTTCCCCCATTTTCCACCTGGTCACTCAGTTTTTCATCACAACAGAATGATAAAAACTCACTGCACTGAGACTCTCTTAACCCAAAGCTTTCCAGTGCATGCTGAGAGCAGTGCTGAGCTGAATGGGAGAAGATCATGATCCCCAGGAGAAAACTGGTGGGTTACCGCATGGCTCAGGCTTTGTGCTTTTGCCACGCTGGCTCTGACTGCACAGTGACTGTGCATGAAGCCTGTAGAGAGAGCTACAGCTTCAGCTATCCATGTGGCACAAGCATGTGCTGCACTACCACTCTGCTTTCAGCCAACGTCTGGGAGCTCTGAATGGCTTTGGCATTTAATGCTGTACGTAAATCAAACCCTTGCTTCCCAGCAGCATGTCTCTGCAGCACTGGTGGGACTGAGGCTGCAGGCCCCTGTGTGTGTGGGGCAGGTGGGGTGGCTCTGGCTGCCCCTGCACCCATTGCCCAGCTGCGTCTGTGATGACAGGCTTGCTCACTGCATCAGACTGAATAATGGTCTGCACATGGCTTTTAGATTACATTCCCCAGGCACGTGGTTTTCTCCCAGGAACCTGCTCTGGGGTGGGAGATGTAGGGATGAACAGGGTTGGCCCAGGATCCTCCACTCCCTGCAGCTACCCTGCACCTCCTTCCCAGAGCTATTCTCCTCAGGGGTTAAATTGGTTTTCCACAAGAACTAGTGCCCAGGGTCAGGCTTGTTCTCTCTTCCAGGCTGGTAATGCCTTTTTCCCTATTAGTTTTCTGTTATTCAGCTATCAGGGCTTTCTGTAAGGATGTTTAGGTTTTATATGTACTTTGTCTGATGTATAAAACACTTTATAAACTTTATCCATTTAATTCTGCTACACTGAGTGCTCTGCTGTAGGAGCATTATCTTCACTTTACAGATAAGGAGATTTACATTCACACAAAGCCATCCAGGAATTGGGGTAAGGACCAGGCTCAGGGCTCCAGATATGACGATAACCTGCTGTGTGCTTAAGGTGGCAGATTGTACAGCTCTTTTCCTGCACAAGACATCAGGTCAGGCCATGGATTTCCTTCTTTCAGGTTCCTTTTGGTTTCAGATTGGGTTAAACCTCATTGGATGTTTACTCTTCATTTCAGGGAATAGATCAGGTAAGATTCTTTATGAAACAATAGCAGCTCCAAACTGAAAAGCAGGAATGTATCACCCACCACCCACAACTGCATGCATAGATTAGTTCAGAAATGTGAAGTGGAGGTTTTGCTTTGTAGAGTGATGTGTTTATGTGTGTGAGAGGAAGAGAAAAGAAGAGAAAGGTCTGAAGCATAACAGCTCATGGAGGGAACTGTGCAAATGCTTTTCATTGAATTTTCCCACGACCACCTCTCTGAAGAAAGGGACTTCTTGGCTAACTGTTGGTCTGTGTCAAGGACTCCAGTAAAGACCTCATTTCTGGTGTTTAAGTAGGTAAGCAGGAATGTATCACACAACTTAAATACTTCATTTGATCTTCCCAACTGAAAAAAAGAACAAAAACCCAAAAACCTTTCTTTGTTCTTTTTTTTTTTTTTTTTTTTTTTTTTTTTTTTTTTTTTTGCTAATTGCATGTGTCAGTAGTGATCACAGTATTTAATTTACAGCCATTAAACCAGACTGCCAGATCAGCATAGAAAACATTTACAAACTGTGGGCTCATCTAAGCACATCAACTATGCTTTGCTAGCCTCAGCCCTCCCGAGCATGCATTGATGCTCTTGGGTTTGGAAATGATGTAGGTGCTGCTTGGCTGGTTTGCATCTTACTCGAAGAAGGTTTTAAAGAACCCAGCTCCTGAGATAGACAGAAATTTAATGATTTAAGTGAAGCGATGTCTTGTCAGCTGTGGAGGGTTCAGGGTCTGTAAATCTGATCAAATGCACTGAACACAGTTAAGGCTGGATTCACAACTCTGGGAGGAGAAATCACCTCTTACTGGACAAGAGGATTTTATACCCAATAATTAGGCTAAATGAAGCTGTTACACAGAACAGTGGAAAAGAGCCATATTTTGCTGGCGTGCTATAATAACACGTAATACATAAATGTGGTGTAGGTGCTGGTTTCTCCTTCCAAAATTTTTGTTATAGCCCTAAGTGACGCTTCTTTCTCTGCCAATTCTTCTGCTCCCTTCTCTCATTCTGGCAAAAACATAGCAGGACACCTAGAACTGTAGACCTTGGCAGGATGGTGTGAATATGTTGAACACATATAATAATTCATTGATTAATTCATTGCCTTAGCAACTGAAAAGTCTCTGATTATTTTCTCTTGTTTATTGGCCCTTTCAGAACTAATGTAAGGAGTGAAGATCATATAGCAAAATACAGCATCCATTAGCTGCTTGCACGTGCAAGGACAAAAAATCTTTGATCCCAAAAGAATACCTTTCTCACAGGAGTCAGGTAAGTGCTCTTTGAAACACCAGCCTAATAGCCCTCCTGTATACACAGAGTACACACTGTTACCCCATTAAACTTTCTATTGCACCACCAGTAGCAATGTGCATCAGCTTCCTGCTGTGACGTGAGTGTATGGATGGTCACACAAAGTACGAAGGAAAAAGGACTCTTGCTTTTGGAGAAGGGTGTGCAGATGGATCCCTTGAAGGTACATCATTGATTTCTGTTGAGACACATCCAGAAATGCTTCCCCCCCAATATTCTAATGTCAACCTCCCCCCTTTGCGGACAGCTGAGGCCACATCCTAGCAGTGCTTGTCTGGTCTCGTGCTCCTGCACCTATTCACCATTCTTCATTTGCTTGATTTTTATGGTCACACACAGCACAGACCTCGCAACAACCATGTAGACATGCCCCTCCAGCCCAGCTCTGGCTAAGCTAAACAGTACCACACTGATGTTCACATGACTGATGAGAGCAGTGCAGAAGTGCTGGTTGAGTATTGGGCAAATGAAGCAAGAGGAACTGGCTCATTAGATGGGAATGTCTCTGTTCAAGAGCAAACATTATGCTAATGTTTCACTTTTTGATTTACTTCTCATTTTGCTCAGAAAAGTAACTAAAGAAACTTTTTCCTGAAATCATTGCTACCAGGTGAGTTCACTGCTTGCAGTTCTGTGGGTATGAACTATGGCAGCTATGTTCTTCCCAATTCTTTTTGAAATATTTTTCCTATTCTTTTTGAAATTCTGCCCGGTTTTCAAGCTAGAGCAACACAGTTCCCTCATTCATTTGGCTTTTCTTTTGCTGCTGAGCAAATCCAAAAGTATTACCTGAACTACTCCTCCTGGATACCCTCCCCGAATTTCTGAAGATTTTCACATGTGCATCTCATGATGATGAACAGAAATACAGACAATTTCTTCTGGAAGACTTTCCAAAAAGTCTCCTTTTCTACATCAATTCACAGTTTCAGGCTCTCAGTGCAGCTCTCCTCTGTCCCCAGACACATCACATGGAGTCTTAAAACATGAAAATGTCCAGGAAAAAAGGTGTTCCTTGCATTTTGCCCTGGCATGCTTTGAAGCGCGCCTGCCCTGAAGAGGTCTTGCAGACTTGTTTGGGTGAGTGCACCTCAGCAAATGGTCCCATGTCTCCCAGAAAGGATGGGAAGTCCCTGCTATTTATGCCACCTTCTCTACAATAACTTCACCACCTTTAAAGTAGCTGCTCCTCTATTTTTCTATTTCTGTGCAAACACAAACTGCCTTTTGGTAAACTGAGCTTAGAAACATCTAGCAGTGCTGTCAAGAGGAATCTACACTTGCTTCAAGGAAAATACGTGACTCATCTCTGAGTCCCTTCTGAAGCTGTCTAGAGTGAAGTCCAAACCCCTATGGCTGGGATGAAGCCAACTCCCAGCAATGCTTCTGCATATATTTTAAGTCCAATCTGAGTGCCTACAGACGTTTCACAGACTGAACTCAGAAATGTACTCCTTGACACAGAGCCACCATCTTAAAGGTGTTGAAGTACATGTTGTGTATGCCTGAGGCAATATACAGAATTAATGAAAGGAATGCTGCATACTCCAAGCTTTGTAGATCATAACATGAAATAATATTTGGATTTTTTCACACACAGTTTTTTCACATATATGAAAACCCTGATTCAAATATACTAATAACTAAATAATAACTCTAATTCTGGTGAGACAATTTCATGCTAAGAGATTTTCTTTAAATTTGCAGCTGTTGGTGATTAGAAATGTTTTGGGAGTATTGGTTTTGAAACAGGCATTCCTTTCCCACTACATACTGCTCGTGCTGCCTTTTCAAAAGATCCACTGCTTGATGTGAGATATTGGGGAGAAAAAAAGAATAATATTTGAGTTTTGAGCTATGAAAAACGTGTTTTTATAAAAGGAATGTAATACATCCTGAAGCTCAGAGCTCACAGATTTCTACTGATTGATACCCACAGAGCACTTAGTCTTCTACCCTAAACCACTCCCGTTCCTGCAAGAAGCATGGAATAATAAGAGGGCTGTTGGCAGAGTACCAGGTAAACGTTGCCATGGGCCCAAGAGCTTTCCCTGTCCCTAGAGCTCTTTTTTGAAACAAGCAGATGACTATCAAATACAAGCATATTTACTTGATGCAAACAGCAGTGTGATGTTTGCAAATGCCTCCTTCTGTTTCCAGATGCAGTACAAACAACAATTTGCTGCCTGCGATAGATTGATTTCCTCCAAATATATTTTTACCCTTTTTTTGGCTGTGAGTAGATTCTGGTGGTGGTTTTTGTTTATTTATTTATTTTTGGTGTGAGGAGGACTGGGAAGATTTTTTTTTTTCCCTTGGCCTGGTCCATTTGGATAGTACCGAAAACCTAGTTCACTTATTTTGGTCAAGAAGCACTTCAGGAAATTACCAATGCTGCTTTGAAAGCCCTGCCTATTTTACAGAGAGGAAATACTTAAAATTCAATCATATGAAACTAACTAGATATATTTGAAATATTGATTACATATATCTTCTGGAATAGGATAATGGGATATTCCTGGATGCTATATGCATGTTTATACATCTCTGAAATGTTTGATAAATGTGCACCCAATCTTTCTTTCTGCTAATAGACCATCATATTTCTTACTAAGAAATGAATTATTTGACCAGCGATTCAAGTGGCTGAGAGAAGGCCATTTATAATGCTGCATCTTCAGCTAGTGTTTCGTCAGTAATAATCCTTAACCTGGAAAACTGTTTCACTGAAAATGACTAATTTTGTCAATTTTAATTGTTGCTTTGACTATGCTTTCCTTATGGCAGTCTTATCCATCCTAAAAGACTTAATTTATACTAAAATATTGATAAAGCATAAATAAATAAATGAAGGGAAATCCTCACGAAGCAACACCTGAATAGTATTTATGGAGATGCTATTCCTGAACTTCAAATTTGGAAATGCAAAAATGGCATATTGGCAAAAATAAAGAAAATACTTTAAGAAGTGGAATTGGCTAACCCATCCTTTTCTTTGTTGGTAAAACATGTTGTCATTCTAGACTAGTTGATTTTGCCTACTATTTCTCTTTTAAGATTATCTCACATTTGACTATTTTTATTTGTTTTCTGCATCACGTGTTTTAAGTAAGGCTACTTTTTTTTTGTTTCTGAAAATTGCTTACTTAAGAAATTTGACAAATCACAGGTGGTAATAACAATAGTTACTCTCTGCTGGCCTTTCTTGTCTTTATTAGACCCAGTCTTGTCATTTGTACACTATGAGCAGCACTTCTTCATGCAATCACAAAATTGCAGTACTAAACTTTAGAGAATAGAGATGTTCACTGCATTTACACACAGCCAAGAACACTGAGCAGTGACAAACAAACCATGAAAACTTATAGTTCTGAGACTGGATGAACTTTGCAGAAAAGCTGCTGAGGGTTAGCTTGCTCCTTGGCAAGTTTTATTAAAAAAAAGAGCATTTGCATGCATACTTTCAAAAGCTCAATAAAGATCAATAGACTGTATAACCCTAAGTCACTGATGTAAGTCCAGGCACACTGAGTTTGAGTCACAGCCCTTAATAGAAGTCATAGCATCCAAATTTTTTTCTAACCAGCAACTAAAAAGTGGTGATTTGGAATTTCCATCCACTTTAATAAACAGCGCAGATTTCTGTTTGCCCTGCATCTGACATTTAGAGTCGCTCTAAAGAAGGAACATTTTCAAATGGAGGCCTGCTTTCAAAAACAGAGAACACAAACTGCATCCACCTATCAGCAAAATCCAGCCTTGCATTTTAATACGACTTCAGACTGAGGAAGCTTGAACCGTTTCTGTTGTAGATTTTTCTGGAAATTACATCCACATGAAGTAGCAGTGGGTTGTACAGCATCTGTTGACACTGATGTGGAGATTCCTTGATCCATATTACGGACTCAAGTTCTCCCTATTGTGTTAACCCTGTATCTTTGTGTAAGGCAGAGATGAGGAACTTCACCTAAGGCACTATTCCTATCCCTAACTCCAGGCTGTAGATTTCCCAAGAGCTACTGGGAAGTTGAATGGAGATAAATACTGCTATTGGTCCCTCAGTATGTATGTACTAGGAGCTCTGTTAAAAGAAAAATGAATGGAAATAGCATTTTCAGAAACTGACAGTGTAGAAAGAGCCATCAGGCAAACTACGTTCACCTGATAAACTGATAGCTCCTGCTGCTCCCTTCCTTCCCCCTCTGTTACTTGAGAAGGTGAGCAGCATCTCTGGTGGCGAGAAAGGTTAAGAAGAGGATTTGGTTTCCTTTTTGAATCTATGAATTTGTAACTTAACGACCTATTCCTGAGCTAAAGGAACCAGGAAGGAAAAGCTGTCAATGGAGTAAGTACACATTATGGCTTATTGTTGTCATTTTCAAGACTGGAGGTACTGTAATTTGCTGTGTGCTTATCAAAGTTAAAACAGTCAGTCTTCTAATATATGGAAAGTTTTATGGGGATAGTTTTTTCTTTTTTTTTTTTCCTTCTCAAAAGCTTTTGCTGAAATAGAAAAATATCTCTTTTGTAAGTGAGAAACATTCACTGTCTTTCCCCTTTAGCAAATATCACCATCTAAGCTTGTCTGGGAGCCAGGAATGTGTCTCTGCTCTGTATTTTGAGGCGTCTTGTTCGTTCTTGGATAGAACATATGAGGGACCACTATAGGTCTGTGAAACTTCAGCTAATTGATAAGCTAAAGTCCTGCTGGTGTTTGCAAAGGAGGAAAAGATGAGTTTTGTGGGTGTACAATCAACAGCTGCTGATACCCAGCTAATTTAAGGAAAACCTTGGAAAACAACGATAAGCTTTTGAGTTAAAAGTCCAGGTGCAGGAAGCAGAGAAGTGCAAATACCTTCAGTTTTCTGTATTGCTTAACTATCTGCAGTTTTTCTCTCTGAGCTTTGTTTCACACATTCACACCATCTCCTTGGGATACTCGTGCTCTTCTCAAGAGAGGCTGCAAGCCCAGTTATACATCTGGACTTCAGCTGTGGGCAGCAGCAGAAATGGTGCAGAAGCTGAGGACTGGGGTTAAAGCAGCCCCAGCAGCTGCCCCTGGCCTGCAGGAGCAGCAGGTAGATCTGCAAGGCAGCACAACACTAGCCTCCTGTGCAGACTAATAGACATCTGCCCACAGGGGTGAGTCTTATTTCCTTGGAAATAACAGATTGCCAACATTTTTCATTTCTGTAGGTTCTTTTTCTCTGGTGCCCATATTGATCTGTTCTGCTTGGCTTGCTTTCAGAAATAACATTTTTATGCATGCAGCTCATCACCCTAGGGCCCTTGCTTGTGTCCATAGGGCAGGGTGGGCCAGGGTTGCATTTTGGTGTGTGACATCAGCACTTGGGGGCACAGGTGCATCTCAGACTGCTGCTGTTGAGAATGATCCCTGGAGAATGTACAGACAATGCTTACGAGAGGATAGTTGTGCTAAGAATAATGAATATCAGCTACTCCATAGGGACTAACTTAACTGGATACTTAGGTGCCTGATAATTAAGGAAAATGAAGATCATTAAGTAACTGCTGACACTACCCTTCTCTTCAGTGTGGCTTCACGCAGGAAGGGGGCAGGGGATTCTATGAGCCACCTGCAAGGCCCTCACATGTCACAAATCAAGTTTCTGTCCACCACCCCCTCAGGTAGAAGCTCTTTCAAATGACAGTGAAACATTAGAAGGAGGGAAAGATTTTTTTATTATTTTTTTTTTCCCCTTTCCTTGCTGGTTTCTGAAAAGCGTGGTTTATAAGCTGTCAATCATTTCCAATGATCTCAGTCCGGTGTTTATTCAAAAATCACGTTTGGTGTAGCTGGAAGTGTTGTTACTACCTGATGAGCAAGTCTGAATGCTGAAAATGAAAAATGATTGACATTATTTAAGGCAAAGAGGGAGACTCTTCATCCAGCAGAAGCTGCCACTGCAACAGATGCTGTTATAGCTTCTGACACTGATCGTGATGAGTGGTGTGTAATGTCAGTAAAAGATGAGAGGCTACAACAACAAAGTGAAAAGGAAGCCTCTGAACACGAATCCCATGGCACCCTGGTAGCAGTTAATAGCCACGACTTTCCTAGCTAGAAATATGACTAAAAAGGTCAGGCTTATATTGGTTAACTTATCATCTATTCAGTAAATAAACACAAGAACTTGTTAATTAGCAATCTATTACTTGGCTCCAGGTTAATTTTTTTTATTTTTAGTTCCTATTTCCCATGGCTGCTGGCAAATATGTTGTGTGCTGCTCTTTTTTTTTTTTTTTTTTTCCATTTCAGGTTTTCCTTTTGGTTAAATATAGTAGATATTTACAGAGAGTATTTCATAGCAGAGCTACGCATGGTCCTGAATAGTTTGAGCTACTCAGGGGTAATACTGCATCTTGGGCATCCTTCTAGCAATACTGAGCAGAAAGTTTCCTTGTGCAGTTGTGTACTTCCCCCCTGAACAGTAACATAATTTTAGGTGTAATACCTCCTCCCCCAGTTTGCTACAAAAAATCCCTTGCTAGATGTGCTGCAGCAACATGAGTCTGATGTGGGCATAGCTAATGGAAAGCAGCTTAGGAGGCATGCACAGCTGGACCATGGCCCCTGGGCTCCCAGAAAGCCCCTGAGCACACGACAGCCATAGCACCTGCCTCGATTTACCATGGATGAGAGTCCTCTGTGGAGCAGCCTTTCATTAGCCCACAAAATGTTACAGTTCACATTTCTTAGGTGGTATTTTCCTCATGCTTCCTGGTAGATTATGGCTTAAAGATAAGCAGTCTGACTCTTGTCGCCCCAGTTCTAGTCTTGCAAGTGAAATTAAGGTCCCTATTAAATCGTTTTGTAAGTGGTATTAACATTTACACTGCAGTGCGTGAAACAGAGCCTCTATATACATTAGAAATGAAATGCAATATGGTTATATTCTCATACTTTCTTGACGTGTGCACACGTGACCAGAGTCAAGTGGAAAGCAGACCCAGTAGTGAAACATTAAGTACAATGCATTGCTGTGCCTCGATTCACAGCGTAGCAGCAGTCACATACCTATCCCCAAGACATATCTATGGGATGTGCTGCTCTGCTTGCTGCCTTCAGGGAGTTGGGTACAAAGTCAGGGATGTGCTTCAACTCCTTCAATTGCTGAATTTATCATTGGGCGATAGGTCACCATATTTCTGTTTTCCTTAAATGCAAGAACTCTCCATGTTGTTCTTTTGGGGACAGTGAGTTCAACAATGCAATATTTCTTCATTAAAGTGCTTTCTCTCACATGGAGAATTTTACATGTGTTTTTCAAGCAGCTACCACAAATCTAGTTTAAGGGTACACATTTTCATGTGCTCAGAATTTTTTAAAAAAGAGAGAACAGTTGTCTTCATTTTCTCCTTCCCTGCTTGGTGTCCTTTAGGTCTCTGTGGGATATGTGCCTGTATCTATGCTCAGGGCTTGTTGGGGATGTGGATCTGCTGTGAAGGAATGGATTACTGCTTCTGTCACTATGCTACCATGAAAGTTGATAGGGAACCAAGTGCTATGCTATTTCAGTATGTTAAAGCATGACTTAAAAGGAAGTTAAATATCTGTAATCAACAAGACAAATTTCCTCTTCCAATATTGTGGATGGCTTGTCACAGGGGGAATATTTTAGAGATGCTGTGTGACTACACAGATGTCCACAGATGAGCCAGGATGCCTAATTCATTTCCTTCCCCCCTGACCTTTCTGGTGCTTGCCTTACACAGTGAGCTCCGCTCTCTGCATCTGCAGGATCACACTGTGATTTGTAAAGCATCTACTCCTGGGTCACAGGAATCGGTGCATGTAGGCTCTTGCAGAGCTAGTGTGTGTTAGCTAGCCTTGTGCTCTGCATGCAATTAACCTGGCATTTCCAAAGCTATCTGCTGTGTGGTGCCTGGAGGTTACAGTTATTTTAGACCATAAATTCCAGATTCCTGATGTATTTCTGCACTGAAGGTGATGCTCTGTACCACCTTCTCTACTGCAGGAGATGGTAGTAGTATCTTTCTATCATTTGAGAAACATGAGAAACCTCTTGCAGAAACGCTGAGAGAGCTCCTTGGTTTCCTATGAGATGTGACCACCTCTGAACACTGTGCATCTCTGCAGTTCGTGTTGCTTTCTTCGCACCAAAACATGGTTTTCCTTCTTACTCCATCCTTCTCCTCAAGAATTGCCCTCAGCTCAAAGATTCTTCTGCAAGGCCATGACTCTTCAAAGGGGACCCTTCCTTTGTACAACAGCTTTGATACAAATGAACCTGGGAGGTTTAACTGCCAGATAAAAGTAGAGTGCATTAACCCACACAATCGCTCTAATGAAGTCAGGGGTGAAGCTGTGAAGTCTGGGTCACAACTAATGGATGAGGCATTAACACCTCTCAGGCATAACGGCACTTAAAAAATATCAAACAGCAGACACATTTAGTGACTTTCAGGTGTAGAACCAGTCACAGTGTTTTGAGAGCAAACAGTCACAAAAAGCTTGCAATTTCACCGCCTCTCCCCTACGCTGCTTTCTACATTTATGTGTTAAGGTCAACTCAATTCTGGAAGATTTTTGCCATCATAACCTATCGGATGACAGGTAACTTAAAATATTTTATGTGCTTTACATTTTGAGAGCTTTGATCCAGAAACATTACTTCAGAACTCCAGTTCTGATCAGCATTTCCATACTGGCAGGTATTTTTACTGGCATATTCACTGAGTTTATTGCAAGAGGTTTGAGATTCTTACTCTACTAGGAAATCCTTTTCAATAGGGATAAAGTAATTTCTTCCTCTGATGCTAAAGGACTGGATTAAGAGCTGTTACTTTGCACTGTGAATCTGAGCACCATGATGGAGAGGCTGGGGAGGTTATTCCAGCAGAAAGTAAGGTTTGTAGATGTTTTGCTGCAAAAGTTTATGTTCCCCTTCAGATGCTGAAAAGCCTGTGGGCAATGCAGGAGCTTGCTTAGGTAACTAAGATGTTGCTGAATTCTGGAGGCCCTTTCAAGAGGATATCAGACTCTTACCAGCAGGCATTTGTCCTCTTGGATTGGGCTGCAAGATTCTGTGGAGGAGAAGACCAGCAAAAAGGCTCTGCAAAATTTGTTGAAGTTATTTATTCTCACAGCATCCTCTACAGAAGGCCTGATTGTACTGCACACTTAGCCCTGACCCTCTGTGCTGTGATGGCTGTTGCCTGTGCATTTTCTCCAGAAAATAGGCATGCAACCGTATCAACTTATGCTTCCTGTGCTTACTTATGAGGATGTTAGAGGGAACAGTGTCAAAAGCCTTGCTGAAGTCAAGGTAGACAGCATGCACTGCTCTCTCCTCATCTACACAGCAAGTCATTCCATTGTGAAAGGCTATCAGATTGGGTAAGGAGAATTTCCCCTTGGTGCGCCTCATGATGCTGCATGTGCTGCATGGTGCTGTCACTCTTCTTCTCACCTCTGTGGTCCTTCTGTCCTGGGCACCCTGAGACATGTTTCCTTTGTGCGTGGGGAGTGCTGCCTGCCCACAGCCAATGGTACATCTGCATCCAAGGTCTTGCTGCAGCTCCAAGAGTTCACTCTGTGCACCTCCCAGCCCTGTGAGCCCAAGAAACATTTGCAGGTCAGGAAGGCATCTTAGGAAGTTGTGTGTTTCCATTCCTTCTAGCAACCTGCTGGTCTAAAACTGAAATACTGAATTGCTATTTAAGCCTTCTTTGTGTCGTTTCTACACTGGGCAAACACTGCATGCTAAATTCACAAAGTGGGACAACAGCATAGCAGCTGTAATTCCTACAAAAGTGTTGCATGGTGAGAAGCTGCATTTTGTGTCTGATTCTCCACTGCTGTCTTGAATTTCTACTACTACCTGTGTTCAGAAGGAGCTACTGCTGCAAAACTGCTAAGTGTTTAGGCTTCCTGATGAATCCTTAGGGTATAATTTAAGGAAACAGGGTCATGTGTTGGACACTGTGTCTTGCACAATGGTGTCATTATCTCTTATGTATTAGCTGGCTACTAAAGCTGACATCTAATTAGCACCAAGAAACTGATTAACTCTCAATAGGGTCAAGAGAAAGAAGAAAAATAGATCTCAGGCAAGCAATTAGGTCATTTATTTAATAAATTAAAATACTTGTGATTATAAGCCCACTCTAGCATTTTTTTTCTGTATTGCACAGCTGATGACAGAAACAGTGATAAAATTCAAAGAGTAAACACAACACTGTGTTAACGGCAGCAAAATCAAAACATGCAGACAAAAAAACCCACATCTGAGCTTTCTCTAATGGACAATTTATCATCCAAAACAGATGCATTCATTAGGAGAAAAATTGCATTCAAATATCAGTAAAATAAATGGAGTCTGTTCAAATTTCGTATTCTTGCAATTGGACTGTTTCATGCTATGGAAATTAAGTAGAAGATGATTCAATGCATGCTCGTGACATGGCAGACATTTACATTTATTATGTACCTTTTGCAAAATAATCTGACCTGCCATTTTTGAGCATTCTGATAGATGTTGAACAGATAATAGTATCTTTTTATATGCCAACCTCGGCAATTAATTTCTGCACTTTTTAAAAATAAGGCAAAATATTTTTTCCCTGTGACAATGAAATGAAAAACGCATCTATGTATGCTAATGGGTGGTGCATTCTCCTCACAGAGCCTGGTGCTTTTTCCCCTTGCTGCAGTGCCCCACAAGGGCTTGTCGCTTCGTGCATTAGCACTCTGCAGCTTTCTAACAGGCAAGCCGCCCATACTCCCTTCTTGCATGCTCAGTTTAAAGCATTTCTTAATTGGGTTCATTTAAATGCTAATTTTATTGAATTCAGACTCCTCTAAATCACTGAGGTGAGTTCTTGCCAGGCTTCTTCAGTAATAATAATATTTCAAAAGCTTTGAAGTTTGGAGTAGGTTTGGATGGGGACTGGAAGGGCTTCCTGTGCACCCAACATTACTGTGGCCCATGAGGATTCTCCTGTTGTGTCTTCCCCTGGCCTCCTTCACAAGCCCTTTTCCTCCCTGCTGCAGGCTCACCTGCTTCACCCACTGCTTTGGAAACCTCTTGCTGGCATTCTCTGTGGTTCTCTGTGGAGGCTTCAGACTGTGCTGGAGACTTGCACACTGCAGTTTCCATTTCCACTTACTTAAAAGGTAAAGTCTGTGTGTGCTGCAGGGAGCAGCTGTTGGCTCCCTGTGTTTTTCTTAACTGCATCAAGTGTATGTTCAACTCTTGCTCGAAAGAAGAGATACAAAAGCACAGTAAGAGCTGAAAGGGACACCCAGCCGTTTCCTAAGGCTCTGGGCTGCTTTGGAGATGGCAGTGGCAGGTGAGGGGGCAGCTTTCTATGGGCACTGTGGGGTGGTGGCTTGTGAAATCTGGCAGGGTCCTGCCCTGGCTCCTGAACCATAAGCAGCCACTCAAGGATGTGCTCATCTCAGTGCTGCTGTCTCTATGTTGTAGGTGGTCCTGGCTGAGAGACCCGTTGCAAAACATAGCAATCAATGCAGCAATAGCTCTTTAAAAACAGGAAAATAACCACACAACCTTTTTTTCCTCTCCTTTTAATATTATCCTCTTGTTATTAAAACAAATTTATCAAGGACAGAGTAGTGTATGCAGCATCAGTGAAAAATTCATCTGGTATGTAGTCTTAAACACTTGATTTTTTTTTTATTATTATTTTTTTGAGACTGTCTTGAAAAAGTTGTCATAAACACCAACAAATGCAAAGCAGTTTTCAAGATGACTTTTTGTTATAGGCATATTCCTGAACTATTCATCTGTGTTAAATGCATTTTGCCTTGAATCATATGTCATGTTGCCAGAAAAGAGTTGTTTCCATGCCAACTCATTTGCAACATGGGGGAAAAAAATCAAAGCTACTAACATCTGCAAGATGTCAGTACTGATATAAGCCACTTGCAATGAAAAACACAGAGCTGCGGGAAGGTTTGCCAAATAGGCACTATATATAGGGTAGAATGTCATAAACTAATCACCGAACAGTGCATTTCCATTCCTTTTTTGGCTGTATTCTTAAGCTGATCTCTTTGCCAAAAAAGGCTTGCAGCAAAAGGAGCATCAGTTGCTTCCACGTGCATTCCTCCTGTAAAACAGGAATTACTTGGATCTCTTTTTTTCTCAAGCCTCCACAAAAGCCACTTAATTTAAAACACATAAGAACTAGCACAAGAAACTGCTGCTTCACTTTCCATACTATTTCCTTTCAATTCTCCCGGCTGCGGGGTCTCCTTTCATAAAGATCCTATTCATCAGCAAGATTAATGAGACCTCATGTCTGAAACTGTGGATTCCATTTCACAGCCACTATTTCCTCTGCACTCTTCCCACCCACCCCCCCTTTTTTTTTTTTGATAAAATAAGATTGTTCGTTTATTACCTAAGTATTATGAAATGCCAGAGGCTGAGGCTCTGAAGCCCGAACAGTTCAAATATCAACTTATATTTAATTTTGAGATGATCTGGGCACTGCTGTATTGCGTGAGCCATCAGAGGCAGCGATACTTCTCCTTTTTTCTTCCTTGGAGGTATGAGAACTGTTTTAATTTCCTAAACTATTCCACAATACTGATGCAAATCTGTTATTTCTATCTGGAGCCTAGCCAACGCTCAGTGTGCCTGTTGCATGGCATCTGTTGTCCCCTTATCTCTCACTGCACTGTGTCATGGCACTCTTGCAGCGATGGATGGGACCGAGGCAGCCTTCCCTAGGTGATGCCTGGCTGTCTGGTGTGCTGTCTGGAAGAAGCTAGAGTATCCCCTACCCATGAGCATCCCTTTTGCTGGGCTCATGAGCTGGAGCCCTGCTTTCCTGCTCAGGAGTGGGGCTGGAGCATTGTCTCCAAAGGGCTGCCTATGCAGCACGACCCATCACACAGTACTGCGGCTTGTGCCTCCAAGTTATTTGTAATTGCTGAATTTCACAAAGGAATATTCATGCTTTCTGAGTATTGCTTACCCCATGAAAGCAATTACCAGAGTTGTCACGGAGATGTTACGCAGCAGTGAACGGAGAGGAGTTAATTTCATGGGAGTCGTCTTTGCATAAGGGAGATTTGAAATATCAAATTGAAACATTCATGGCAAACCTTTTGTAAAGGAAAGGTCCTGTCTTTCGTTACTGGTAAGATGGGGGTGGGGAACAACTATCTGCTGCATTTCAAATATCTCCATAATTTTGCGTCTGCTATTGTTAGAATGATGAAATTCTCACACAGATCATCTTTGTACTTCATAAAGATCTCAATCCAAACTCATCTACTTTGCTTTATTAAAACTCCTCTGCTAAGGCTCTTTAATAGAAAGTTATTACAGGAAAGCAGAGTTGAGAGCAATGTAGGAACAGATTCCTACAGCAGCTTATTTATGTCACTGAGTTTTGCACGATAAAGCACAAGTAAGGCCACTTAAGGATTTTCAAAATTACCTGGATCTGTTTTGAGTGACAGTGAGATGCTGTGAGCTTTGCTGCTGCTGAGCAGAAGTTACAGTTCTAACACCACGGCCATGCAGCACTCACCTGGTAATGTCGTTTTCCTGTGCAACTGAAGTGTGTGCATTAATACCTATGTACACACATATGTATCTTTCACATACATTAATCTATACGTTAATGTAAGTAATAGGCTGGGTAAACAACAAAATTGGCTTCTGTCTGAAATATGCTGTAGTTAAATCCGGGACAAATGTAATTGAGAGAGATTAAGGCCGTTTTCCTTTTTCTCCTTACAAACCATGTGCTTTGTGCAGCTAGCAGCAGCACCCTGTGCTGGAACGAGTCCTTTTCCCTCTGTGTACCACCTCAGCAGAGCAGGAAAGCATCTTCAGAAGAGGAAAATATGACTGTAAAATTCTTAAGAGTTCATTGGAACTCAGTCAGGCGTAAAACCCAAAAATGCTATAAATTGGCTTTTTTAAAAATCAGATTTCAGATTGGCAGTGTCCTGCACTGTTACATTTAGAATTCTAACTTGGATGTCTGTAGCAGTTTGCCTATCTCAGCTTTCCAACAAGCGCGGCATCCCTCTCACTCAGTGAATGTAACACGAGCAACAAGGTTTGACACGCTGAGCTTTGAAGAATATCGAGCATGTGTTAAGCTGGGGTTCAGCTCCAAGCTGCAGTGCAATGGGACACCAACTGCAGAAGGGGGCCATGCTGTGGTGGGGCCGTGGAGTGCTGCTGAGGTGCTGGATTCACATGGTTCTTCAGGCCTTGTCCCGTGCCTGAAGGCCAGCCTGATGCAGGAGTAGGGCATCACAGCACAGACTGCCAAGCAGCCCCAGCTGGTGGCCAGGAGCTCCTGCATGATTCTCATTCTGTAGAGGTAGGCAATGGCAGTCAGAGCAAGCCTGGCAAGCATGGCCTGGCTGCTCACCCAGCTGAATGTTCAACCACCTTGTGTTCACCACAGCCGTTTTCATCTGAATGTGAAATGTGAGCTTCTGGCTTAGCTGCTGTGCAAGCGCTGTGGCTAATGTGGAGCACCATGCCCCAGGGTAGCACATTCTCTTTTGAGAGCTGTCATCCAGTGTGTATCTGCTATATAGGACACTGCCTCTGCTCAGCAGCAGTTGTACTCTGCTGGTTGGGAGCACAGGGTTAGTTGTAAATTCACATTTGTCTGCTACCTATGTCACCTTGATGTAGCCAAGAACTACCTTTAGCCCTCTTGTTGGAAATACGAAGGCTGTATGGCACTGATCTGGTAACTTTGCTTTCCTCACTCCTGCACACAGCAGGGTTGATCCAAATGGCCTTTCTATACTTCAAAGAAATAAATTAAAATTTCAGGATCATTTGCTTTTATCAAGAAAAATTATTTGTTTCTACAACTCAGCTGCTGTTCAAAAGATCTGAGTCTGAAACGAGTTATTTTACCGTAATTCTGGTAGTGGTGGCGAGGGCCAAACCTGCAGGTGGGGGCAGTTGGTGCATGTGGGGTGTGAGGATGTGTCATGCACACCGCCATCCAGTCATCATCTTCATTGCATCCCCCAAGACTCTCCTTTCTCAGCACATCTCTGTGATTAGATTCAAGTTGGTTTCTGTGATCTTTTATGTCTTCTCTTTATAATAAGAAACTTTCATTATGCTTCCACCTGATAATTTAGTATTTTTGATCTGTTTTGGAGCTTGCCTTTGAACTTGGAGCCTTTGAGCATGTTTTTCTGACTTAGTTGAACTTTCAGATACACACTTCAAGAAAATCCTTTTCAGAGGGTTTCAAACTGACTATTCAAATAAGATCTTTCAAAACTAATGATTTGTATTTTGATTGAAACTGGCTTTTACATCAGAGCAACTATTTCCATGAAACTGAGTACAGGATGAGCACCCTATAACTGTTCTCTTCAGTCTCCCGGTAAGATCACACACTGTAGTCAATGTGAGCTTGTATTTCTTTGTGTGGTTTCTCTAATGCTTCAAGTGAAGGAATTGCTCTTTTTCATTCAGAGAAAGTATGTATGGTCCTCAAGCCTCCATGCTGAGCATTAAGTCTCTTGGATAAATATACCAGCTGCTACTACTGGTACTAAATCTCAGCTTTTTACTATTCAAGTGCTCAAGATGTCAGGTGCTATCTTAGGAAATCATTACCTTTACTGTCAATATTTTTTGCTAGAATTCTTTCTGAATAAGTCTTTAAAAACAAAAAACAAAACAAAACAAAAAAACCAAACACCTGAAACATTCCAGCCTCCAGGAATGATATGGAAGTCCTGGCCCTTGCTGCTTTGTTTCTACTAAATCTCACTTCTTTAAGTTTGATTTGATCTTGATGAACTTCAGTGGAAGAAAAGTGCTTCTTCAGACTGCAAAGGGTTGCTAAGGCTCCTATTTAAGTGTTATAAAGATCTCTCTTTATGTCCTACTCTGTTACTGGGGAGGAAAAAAAACCCCACAAAAACAGAACAGTAAATCAGTTTGTCATTAGTGATACGCTCTTTCAAAGTAACTGCAGTGAGATTTCCATACTAGCACTTTCTTCAATTAAAACTTAGTTTTAAAATACAGTAATTGGTTGTATGCTCTTCTTCCAGCTCTTTCTTACTATCTGGATAGTTTTTAAGGACCTTGCGTACTATGTTATCTTCATCTTAATTAATTGATTTTACTTTCCATGATTTTGTGTTGTAGGAACCTTACCTCTGTTTTGGAACAGGTTTTCCCGAGTGGTCAATCACAACTCAGCTAAATGAGGTTTGTAGGGAGATATATTTAAATATTATAAAAACAAATGAACAGAAAAGCAACAAAGCAATCTCTGAAGCATTTCTTGTCTGAAGAAAGATTTGTATAGCCAAACTCCTTTTATCCATCATCTCTATTTGCATGTCTAGCATAAGATTCTACTTTGACATACAGGCCTCATTTTGCTTGCATTTTTTAGGTCGTTATGGTTATAATGATTCTCATTGCTATATTTAGGCACTTTGTTTATTTTAGTTCTAGCAGTGCCCACTACATGTAATAAAACTTTGCAAACACTTGAACACACAATTGTGAGACGTTTGTAATCATCTGTTCCCAGGAATCAGCATCTGACACTTGTTTAAATGCCTTCCTGCCCACATAGGGAAATATTTATGCTTTAGAACCACACAGGCTCTAAGGGTATTTGCATTCCCTCCACCTTTAGTAGATGACAAGTATCTCTTGTGTGTCCCTCAGGTGTGTTTGCTTTGTAAGAAAAGCCGTGCATCAGATGGTTTGATCAAGCACTGTTGGTTTAGCATGCAGTCAGTTTCAGATTGGAGAAACAATGGTTCCGCCATAATTTCTGCAAAGACTGCCTTTCTGAGATGTTTCTGGGATTACTAAACCTCCAAATATTCTGAGTCAAATAATTATTTAGCCGTGCCTTCATAAAATCAGGCTTTCACTTCCTGGTGGAACTCCTCGTTGCATCACAAATAGCACTGCTTTGCAGAGATGCTAAAAGCACTGTTTTTACTTCACTCCTGTAAAACCAGCACCATTCCACCAGGCTATCTGCTGCATGTAGGGAAGCCCTACATCAACAATAAATGTTACTCCACTTTTCGCTGGTAATTACAAACGTATCTGCTTCGATTTCTCCAGAATTCTGTGTAAATGCTTTGTTATTCATTGTTTCAGCACAATTAAAGTTCCCTACCCTGTTAGCAATTTAAACTGTCAGGTTGGAGCACAGGTATTATGGAGGAGAATCAGTGGAGGAGGGCTAGAATTAATTCTGTGCTGAAAGAGCTGTTCTAAACAGAAATACTGCTGATGTACTTTCCCTTTTCACCTTACTGAAGAAGATTATTTATGCATCACCTTGGTTTTACTGTAGTCTGTGCAAATATCATTCTTGCAACAACCTCAGGCTATGTATGCCATATTTTAATACTACAAATATGCAGTTGTTATGAGCATGCTTTACTGATGTTAAATGCTTTGATCAAAAGTGCACTAGACATTGTGTCTGAGCAGCAAAGGAACACACAGAACATTAATTGCTATTGCCAGTGTAAAAGAAAACCAAACAAAGCCAATGTTACGTTGCACAGTCAGCTCTGGATATAGCATTCCTATTAAGAGAAGGGCTATTAAATTTAAAGAGACCTAATACATATACTTCTTTTTAAAGTTTAATCTGGTCCTTGAGAACCTTATGAGGCCATTAACGCCAAGAAGAAATCTACTGTCAAGAAACAGCAGTAAGGGACTAAATTGAAAGCAGAATGGGAGAGTCTCACTGCTACACTGCACCAATTATATTGCCACGTTGTTTCTTGACTGCAAGACTGATAGGGATCTACAAATGCGTAGATCCCAAGGGGCTCAAGCATGTCTGGTGAAAATTGGAAATCAATAGGAGTCTATAATCGCAAGCAAACGGCATCATTTTCATTGGGGTGAATGATGGCACATATCCACAATAAAATGCCATGGATGTTGGTCCATCAAGAGTATTTGTTGAAGCTTTTTGCTAAACATGAGAAGCACAACGAGCTTGTTTTTTTTGCCTTATTAGGAACATTACTTGACTCTTAATTAGCAAAGCAATAGGAAAATATTCACTGACCTTTCAATTCAGATGGACATTTTGTAGCTTAAGAGAAGAGGATTCATTTTCTGGATGTGGATTTTCAATATATTGGCAGTCCTGCTGAGAAGGCAAATGTTTAGTTTCCAGTTCTGTCAGTAGACTGCAAATTCATCTCAGGTATGGCTTGAAACAAGCTTCATCTCCAAAGCTGAAGTAATTTAGTGCCCAGGGTTATTTTGTCCTGGCTTTTGCTTAAGTACAGGCTACCAATTCAATGTGACAATGAGAATTACTATCCACTAGGGGCCAAACTATGCCCACCAAATGCTCGATTTCCTTTCTGAAGTACTTTTATTCTCCTAGTATTGAAATTTGCAAGGTTTTCTGGCTTTTTATTTTTCTTTTTTTAAGCCCACTACTTCATGTATTCAATTCCAGGCTGTCCTTGAGCTTTCTAAGGTATAGTTCACTCATTCTAGAGAAATACGTAACAATTATGAATATTATGACCATATTTGTCTATGCGGCAGGCAGGCAAGGTATAAAAGTCAGGTTATTGTTGGTGAACTTAAAAGATATGTCAGTTTTCAGAGTTGGGGAAAATTATGCCTATTGATGGCTCAAAACCATTTTTTTCCTGTATTGTGAAAGGTCTCAACAAGAGATGATTTGGTAAGATCTGATTCAAAGCTCCATGAAGTCTGTGGGCAGCCCCTCAGACTAGACCTACTCCTAGAACATGTGCTTCCTGAACAACTTATGCTGCCTTCAGTATTTGAGAAAGCTGGCAAATGGAGGAGAGCATTTGTTCTGCTGAGATACACTGGACGGCACCTTTAAATCCCTGTTTAAATGTAGATGTTCTTCGTGGTCATTTGCAAATAAAATCTAATGCTGTAGGCTATTAGCAGGAATTTGGTATGACTGCCATCCTGTATCTTTTCACAGACTCTAAAAACAAGAATTCTGAGGTCATTCTTGAGCTTTTCTTTCTCCCACAAGGTACCAGCAAATGAGCTATTGGATTAGTTACAGCTTTCATTAAAATGTAATTAAAAGATGTCATACTTTTATAGTCGGACTCAGCTGTAGCCAAACATATGGGCACAGTAAAACATTTCACAGAGCTGAAAGATTTTGTCGTCCTGCTGAGAAAATGATCACAGAATCACAGAATCACAGAATTGCCAGGGTTGGAAGGGACCTCAAGGATCATGAATCTCCAACCCCCCTGCCACATGCAGGGCCACCACCATTCCACCTAATGCTAGACCAGACTGCCCAGGGCCCCATCCAATCTGGCTTTGAACACCTCCAGGGACGGGGCATCCACAACCTCCCTGGGCAGCCTGTTCCAGTACCTCACCACTCTCTCCGTAAAGAATTTCCCCCTGACATCCAACCTAAATCTCCCTTCCCTCAGCTTAAAACCATTTCCCCTTGTCCTGCTGTCACTCACCCTTTCAAAGAGTTGATTCCCCTCCTCTTTGTAGGCTCCCTTTATGTACTGAAAGGCTGCAATGAGGTCACCCCGCAGCCTTCTTTTCTCCAGGCTGAACAAGCCCAGCTCCCTCAGCCTGTCCTCATAGGGGAGGTGCTCCAGTCCCCTGATCATCTTTGTGGCCCTCCTCTGGACCCTCTCCAACAGCTCCCTGTCTTTCTTGTACTGGGGGCTCCAGACCTGGACGCAGTATTCCAGATGGGGCCTCACAAGAGCAGAGTAGAGGGGAACAATCACCTCTCTGTCCCTGCTGGCCACCCCTCTTCTGATGGAGCCCAGGATCCCATTTGCCTTACGAGCTGCAAGGGCACACTGCTGGCTCATGTTAAGTTTTTCGTCTACCAAGACCCCCAGGTCCTTCTCCACAGGGCTGCTCTCAAGGACCTCTCCTTCCAGTCTGTAGGGATGCCTGGGATTCCTCCGGCCCAAGTGCAAAACTCTGCACTTTGCAGTGTTGAACCTCATCAGGTTCACCCGGGCCCACCTTTCTAGCCTCTCGAGGTCCCTCTGAATGGCATCCCGTCCTTCAACTGTGTCAACCACACCACTCAGCTTGGTGTCGTCAGCAAACTTGCTGAGGGTGCACTCAATTCCGTCATCAATGTCATTGATAAAGATGTTAAAGAGCACCGGTCCCAAGACAGACCCCTGGGGGACGCCGCTCGTTACCAGCCTCCACCTGGACATAGAGCCATTGATGATCACCCTCTGTCTGCGGCCTTTCAACCAGTTTCTTATCCATCGAGTGGTCCACCCATCAAATCCACATCCCTCCAGTTTGGAGATAAGGATGTGGTGGGGGATCATGTCAAAGGCCTTGCTCAAGTCCAGGTAAATGACATCGGTCGCCTTTCCCTTGTCCACCGATGCCGTCACTCCATCATAAAAGGCCACCAGATTGGTCAAGCATGACCTTCCTCTGGTGAAGCCGTGCTGGCTGTCACGGATCACACGCCCTTTCCTCATGTGATCAAGCATGTCATCCAGGATGATCTGTTCCATGATCTTCCCAGGCACAGAGGTGAGACTCACCGGCCTGTAGTTCCCAGGGTCCTCCTTGCTCCCTTTCTTGTAAATGGGAGTGACGTGACCCTTCCTCCAGTCATCCGGGACCACACCAGACAGCCACGACTTCTCAAATATGATGGAGAGCGGCTCGGCAACCACCTCAGCCAGCTCCTTCAGAACCCTGGGATGCATGCCATCCGGCCCCATAGACTTGTACACATTCAGTCTCATGAGGCGGTCTCGGACCTGCTCTGTCCTCACAGCAGGGGGGGATTTACCACCCCAGTCCCCACCCAGAGGTGTAGGGATGCAGGGCTCAGGGACGGAAGGGGTACTGGAGTCCTGGCTGCCAGTGAAGACCGAGGCAAAGAACTCATTCAGTACCTCGGCCTTCTCTTCGTCCGTTGAAACCAGTTCTCCTTTTACGTTTACCAAAGGAGGTACACTCGCTTTGGCCTGTCTCTTCTGACTAATGTACCTATAGAAAGTCTTCCTGTGGTTTTTCACGTCCCTCGCCAAGTTCAGTTCCACCTGCGCCTTGGCTTTCCTGATCCCACATCTGCAAGTCCGGACAACATCCCTGTATTCTTCCCAGGTGGCATGCCCTTGTTTCCAGAGTTTGTACACACCTCTCTTTGCCCTCAGCTCTCTCAGCAGGTCCTTACTGAGCCACGCTGGCATCCTCCCTCCTCTGCCCGCTTTCTTGTTCAGTGGGACAGAGAGTTCTTGCGCTCTTAGGAAGGCATCCTTGAAGAGTAACCAGCTCTCTTCAGCATTTTTGTTTTTAAAGAGAGCATCCCAGGGGATCTCGGCCAACAGTCCATTGAACAGCTTAAAGTTTGCTCTCCCAAAGTTCAGGGTCCTGATGCCACTCTTCACCAGGCCCACAGTTCTCGAGATCACAAACTCGATCAGAGCGTGGTCACTGCAACCCAGGCTGCCTCCGACCTTAACACCATTAATTATTTCCTCCACATTGGTGAGCAGCAGGTCCAGCAGCGCTTCACCTCTGGTCGGTCTGTCCAACACCTGGACCAGAAAGTTATCATCAACACATTCCAAGAGCCTCCTGGACCTCTTGCAACTCGCCGTGTGATCTATCCAGGAGATATCCGGATGGTTGAAGTCCCCCCATCAGGACAAGAGCCCGTGAGCACGAAGCCTCCCGCATCTGAAGCAAGAAAGCCTCGTCAACAGTCTCCCCTTGATCAGGTGGCCTATAGTATACTCCTATCACCAGCTGGCCTTTGTTAGACCCATTCCTAATTCTAACCCACAAGCTCTCAACCTGATCATGACTGTTTCTCAGAGGAAGCTCCTCACAGTCTATCCACTCTTTGACATAGAGGGCTACTCCCCCACCCTTCCTACCTAGCCTATCTCTTCTAAAGAGCCGATAGCCCTCAATGGTGGTATTCCAGTTATGGGAATCATCCCACCACGTTTCCGTGATAGCAACAAGGTCGTAATTTTCTAAGCACATCACGGTTTCCAACTCATCCTGCTTGTTTCCCAGGCTGCGTGCATTAGTATAAAGGCACTTCAGCTCGGCTTTCCGTCGCACCGCCTTTATAGATGGTCTAGGTTCCCCTAGAACAGCAGCATCCCCAACACCCCCCTGCCCCAGTCCATCCCTTCGTACTTCACTGTTGTCGCCCAGCAGGTTCGGTACGAGCCCTGGAATGACTCGCTCAAGCTCAACATCCCTGATTTTGCTCCCTTCCCCCTTCATACCTAGTTTAAAGACCTGTCAATGAGTCCTGCTAGTTCCTCAGCTAAGATCCTCCTCCCCCTCAGAGACAGACTACTTTCATTTGCTGCCATCATGCCAGGTGCTGAGTAAGTTTCCCCATGGTCAAAAAACCCAAAATCCCTGGATTTGCACCAACTTTTGAGCCATTTATTTATGAGGTGTGTTTTTTGGTATCTCTCGGTATCCCGCCCTGCCACTGAAGGTATGGAAGAAAACACCACCTGCACACCCGCTCCCTCGACTACCCGCCCCAGTCCCCTGAAGTCTTTCTTGATAGCTCTGAGACTCCTCTCTGCAACTTCGTCACTGCCAGCCTGGATTATCAATAGCGGGTAATAATCGGAAGGGCGAATCAGACCAGGAAGTCTCCTAGAAATGTCTCTGACCCGTGCCCCAGGGAGGCAGCACACCTCCCTGCGGGTAGGGTCAGGCCGACATATGGGACCTTCTGTTCCTCTCAGCAGGGAGTCTCCTACAACAACCACCCTTCTGTCCTTCCGGGCAGAGGCAGTCTTGAGGCGTGGGGCCAAGTGCTTTTCCCGAGGCAACCTCACAGGTTGACCTCCCCCTATATCCCCACTCACCTCTCCCTCGAGTTCCAGGGCCTCAAACCTATTACTCAGAGGCACCTGGGGAGCCGAGGATGGTCGGGATGGGGGACGCCTACTTTGTCGAGCTGGTATATGTTTCCACTCCTCCCCCTTTCTTGAATTGTTCTTAGGAGGAGGAGAGGACAGGAGGCTCACTGCAGCACCGTCAGTCCGCCGGCTCCCCGCACCCACGTGCCGCTTCCCCTCTCCCACCTGTTTATGAGGCAGGGGGGGGTGACAAGCTCCACATGATGCCTCAGTTATGCGCCCAGATCTCGGGGCCGATAGGGACTGGCACCACCAGTCAGTCTCCTTCTCACACTCTTTTATGGTCCTCAGCCTCTCTACCTCCTCTTTCAGGTCAACCACAAGGCTGAGTAAGTCATGCAGTTGGTCACATCTTATACATCTACCACTGTCATCACCCAGTACTGCAAAGGCCAGGCTCTGGCACTCATAACAGCCAGCGACCTGTGTACTAGCATCTCGCGTTGGGGCCTCAGTCTGAGTCTCCACACTCTTTATGGCCGCAGCCTTTTTTCTGCGGGAGCATGGGACTTCCACCTGGGACTCCACAATTCTTGTGCTATTAGCCTTCCTCCGGGGTGCAGGCATTGCTAACCAGCAGGCACACCAACACTATTAGATAGCCTTAACGGGGTGTGCCTGATCAGGCCCGCCCTGCTGCCGGTAGTGCTGGCGCTGCCCCCGCACCGTTAGCCTTACAGCTTCTCACTTAATTATTCTAAAATTAATAATAACAATTGTTAAGGTTCCCCTCATTCTAACAGAGAAGCTTTTAATATTGCTAGCTGAAATGCTCTGTGGTGCAGGTAGTTAGGCTGCTATGCATATAGAGATCCCAAGCAGCTCAGAGTCCTGCTGTGTGCTCTGTATTTCCAGGTGCCTTGCTGCGTAGAGCACACATATGAAACATTGCATGTGTTCCACGGGAGGGGCTTGAACCTCTGCCACCCTCAGTCTGAACAGAGTGACCTCATCACCGGCTCTGGTGTGCTGTTTTGATTTCTCACTTTTGGAGCTGCTCTGTTGGATGACTCTTGCTCTGTCCAATGACTTGGACTCCAGAGCAGGGAGTGGCCGTGAGGCTGTAGACATGTGCAGTTTGATGCCAGCTTCAGGATGTTTTGTGCCTTGGCAGTGAATGCATGAACACGGGGGCTCTGATGGCGAGGGGGTGTTCCTGCATGGGATGCCTTGCCCTGGGCTGCTCATTAGCAGCGGTTCAGCTCAGCCGGCTCTGCCCAGCAGCACCACTGCAGTGCCTGTTGGCTGGGTGGCTTGGTAGTTGTTCTGGGGACATCGGCAGGCGCCCAGCAGTGGGACCCACACATTTATAAAGCAGTGGATTAGTGTTACTGCTGATCCAGCCTGCTCCTCTCTGTAGAGCTGGCTTTAGGCATAAACAAACGGTAGAAGATTGAGGAAACCCAGCGTTTGCAAGACGTGGGCCTCGAATCTGATTAGAAATCATCTCCTCCTTTTCTCCTCCTCCTCACACTTGGGCAGCTGAGGAGGAGAGCCAGGCAGCTGCTGTCCTGCTCAGCCAGGTGCTGTGGAGCATTGCTCAGGGACAGCACTGCCTCTTGCCCCATCTCTGAGCAAACAGCACCCAGCTCCATGCCCTGCACGGGACGAGTATAAGCCCTTTCTTTTCCAGAAGAAAATAATGTTTCAGCTCCTCTGAAGGTCCTATCTATGCGCAGTGTTCTCTGTATGCCTGTGATCCAGTGAGGGTATTTCTGAATTACAAGTGCAGGGGGAGTTTGTTCTCTGAAAGTAATCAGTTGCCAAGATTTGGGGGAAATGCTCATTTCTTCTAAAAGCTTCATAAAATGTAACATAAATGCAAAAATTTAGCTTAAAGATGCATTGAATATTGTTATTTACTTTTTCCACTTACTTGTAAAATTTGTTTAGAAATGAGAAATCAAATCATGAACCCATAGCAGCTGCGGGAAAAAAATAGGATGTAATAAATAGCCTTAGTGCAATCTATTTGCATGGATTACCTGAACATTTATAAGTAACTAATCTGTTCAGATGAACCAGAGTCAGCCTGCATATGTGAAAAGTGCAGAAGCTGCAGAATATAATTTGAGACAGAATTAACGACTCTGCACAAGCATCAAATATTGCTGGTTCCAGGAAAAAAAGACTTTGTGTCACCTTGTGTATAGTGCTGGAATATTGAAAGCACTTGTTCAGCATTGACACCACATGCCGTATGCGGGCAGCATGAAGAGCTCTACTCTCATTGGTGTTAATACGAACTAATTGGTGTCAATAGCTGGGTCACATAGAGGTGGCACTGAGGCTCAGGGCTCTTCTTGGTGCAGCAACTCATGAAGTGTGGCTGTGCTTGTACCCGTGCCCTTGCTGTAGAGCAGCAATGTCCCTGCTGCCGTGTGCCTGGCTCAGCTGGCAAGCAGCCTACTGCTCCAAACACCATGTGGTCACACGGTGTGGGAATGGCACTGCTGCAGTGCTGGGATGAGATGAAGGTCTTGGTGAGAGAGTGAGATGAGTAGCATTGGTGGGATTTGAAGTAGGGGAAAGAAGTAGTATGTTCTTGTGCTCTTTTGACTGGTAAACAGAGAATGTTTCCACTTCACAAGAGCTGCTTTTCCATAGAAAGCTATCAAAGTATGACCTTAAACAAACTATCTCGTCCAAAGGACTGTACCAAATCCATTTCAATGGGAGTATGCCATCTCAGGAGGCCTGGCTGTGAGCCTGGCTCCTTTGAACGCCACGAATTCAGGAGGGACAGAGGGCAATGCAATGGTTACAAAACATGCAAGTGGTGGTCAAGTAGTTTTATTGGGTGTACAAACTCCAGATAAATGATACAGTATGGGACTGACTGTTCGTGGACATCTGTCTAGAGATTATTCCCTAACAAAAGAGTCTGAGAAATCATTCATGTGGTTTGTATTCATGTCAGGTTTTGGTCACAGACAAATTCACACATTCAGCAATGTAGTTAATCTCCTAGATACCCACCACAGAAGAATAGGGATTAATACATTTATCTTGTAAAACAATGCAGTCCTCCTCTGAATTACAACCAGAAATTACACTGTAGTTATCAAATATGCTCAGTGAGGTTATGAATCAAGTCCCCACATTGTTCAAATTCCCAGCTCTTATCGTTTGGGAGGCTGCAGACACCGGTGTGCCAGCTGCCAGCTGGGTGTGCTGGAGGCAGGGAGTGCCTCCTGCAGCAGGGAAATTCTGCAGGAGGGCAGACAGAGGGCTGTGCTTTGCAAATGTCATCCAGAAGTCCAGAAAAGATACTGGGAGACGCCCTTGGACGCGGTCATCCATAAAGCCTTCATGAAAGTCAATGACTGTTGCAGCACAGATTGAAGCCATCGCTTACATGGCATGCTGCTGTAATAAATCTGTCCTGTGGATGTGCGTGGGGCTGGCGGCTGTCGTGCTGCACAGTGCTGAAGTCTCTGTTAAATCCAGACAAGCTTCCACTAATCTAAACCTAAAAAATCCCCCAGAAAAAGAAATCAAAAGACCACGGCTACTTAAAAGTGAAGGAAATCCACTGGCCTGTAGTTTTGGAGAGGAGAGAGAGGAAGGGCTCTTTCTTTTCCTGCTCATTCTAAATGTATGTGGCACATATATTTATAGATCAGTGACACCTTTGAGGAAATGCAAGTCTTGCAGTGATTAACAGAATATTTATTTTCTACAAGCAGTGTTGTAAAATCCACATATTTCCTGCCTCCTAAATTATAATTAATCTGCTTGCACGCGTTGCCCATCTCAAGACTTCCGCAGTGCAACATTGGTGTTTCTCATTAAAATGAATCCTGGAGGCACTTTGTTATTGTTTAGACTGTGAAAACCACTGACAATTTTTCTCCCCTCTCTGTGTGTTTTGTAAGTGCTAAACGCAAAAGGAATTTAACACATTCTATAAAAGACTGTACATTAATAATACATGCCAGACCACAAAAAAAAGAAAGTAAAATTGTTGAATGGTAGATGTATAAGTCAACAGCGTTCAGGAAAAGGCACTCTTCCTTTAATCTTTGCTACAAAGCAATGCCCTCATAGTAGACAGTATCATCTCGAAGTCGACCGACTCTTGCTTTCTGCGCTGCTCTGCTGTGCCTTTCCGCAGCGCTTCAGGGGTTATTTCGACAGCAGTGCAGATGACAAGTCTTGGATTAGTGAAACTTTTCAATTCTATCTTTGTTTTAAAAAGGCTGCCTGCTGTACGAGAGCGCTTGTATGGCCTTTTATGCATCCCTTTCTCTTGCCATAGGTAATTATTTATTAATGTAAACCCTGCAAGAAAGATTGACTATGTCAAGAGGAGAGCAAGGAAATAACAATCTAATAAAATTCCATCTCAGTGCCCTTGTCTCATTCCAATGAGAGTCAATAGTTCAGGTTTGTGCCACGTTGTATTGGCTAATTCCCAAATTGAAAACCGGTTTTGTTTAATAGTGCTAAGACGACACCAAAACAAGCCTGCTGCTAGGATCCTCTTTCTGCTAATTGATCAGAGTTGATAACATTAGCGCTTTTCTGCATATAAGCCTGTGGCAATTCTGCAGTATTTACACAATGCTGAGGATTATGGTTAGCGGAGCTGATGGCTGTTGTCTGAAACTAGCTGTCATGTGATCTAGATGAACAAGGCAATACACATTAGGAAAGAAGGCTGACTTTGGTTATGCATTTTGTTTTCCTCCCTGATGTCCTGTCAGTGCTGTGCGGGTCTTTCAGGAGTCTCTTGACTCTGACATTTTCTGCTTTGCCCCGGCTGCACGCTGGGGCTCTGGGCCTGGCACAGAGATGTCTGGGCAACATCTCGAGGCAGCAGCGCCGGGGCTCAGAGAAGGCTGGAAGATCAGGCTTTGAGTTGGCAGCTTGCTTACATTTCTGGCTGTGCATCTTTCTTCTGAGCTGCCATCTTCTGCCTAGGCTCTGATCTATCAGTTTGTGGACCTTGTTCCCCATGAATTCATTTTACTGCTCCTCGCCTCTGTAGATGCGGTCCATCCACAATCCATCTTTTGGACATTCAGGGAAGGACATTCAGCTCTGTAAGTTTAGTTCATTTTGAAATAGCAGGCCCTCACTTGTGTAATGGGAATGGTTGTACAGCCAATCAGGTAACGTTTCCCTTATGCCAGAAGAACTTTGTGTTAGCTACCGAGAAAAACTTCATGAATTCCTCCTTGGGTTTTTAATTTTTTTTTTCCATCCTAATGGCAAAATGCCCAGTGTGAATCAAATCCTTCAATTCAGTTTCCAAAAAGGAAGGAACTATCCTGTATGCCTGAAGTATTAATTAAAAAGAGGCAAAAAAGAAAGATTTGGACAGGTCCCAAACAAGCTCCTCGAATATAAATGTCTGCAACTGTCATATGAACTTCTCAGTAAATGAGACTATAATCCTTCCTTCCTAAAGTGGAAATACTACTTGATTAGCCCAATTAAGAGCGGATTTCTGACAGAATATTACTTCAGGGTATAGTTTCCTAAAGGATGAAAAAGTGCCAATTTAAAAACAACTGTATGTCACTAACATTATTAAAAAATGGAAACAAGGCCTGACATAATAAATTAACTACTAGAATTATATATTGGCCTTCAAAGCCATATTAAAGATATAGAGCAATTAGGCTATTTTTACAGATTGAATTGGTAAATCAATATCCTCTATACAGCTTTTAATTTGCACAAGTAGAGAAGTAGAGCATGATCACTGATGCTGTATTTTAGTTTGTTCAGTTATGGGTTTTTTTTTAGTTGTTGTTTTGCTTTTGCTTGTTTGTAAATGTTATTGTAAAGCCTTCTTTTAGCTCACTATGTTACGGAGGGGCTCAGCACTTGCTGACCTGAGACCCTTTTCTCCTGGCACGTCCATTGATATGCTGTTTTTTTTTTCAGAGGTCTGCAGTTTTTAAATTCTGTTGAATGCTGGCAGAAGCTGTTCTGAGCAGATGCCTATCCATCTATCAGCACTTGAAAGGCTGGGCCCATTGCTGCTCTGGTCTCTGCCTTTGGGTTTGAGTCCTGGAATCCCCATGTGCATTCCCCAACCCACCTGTGGTGTGGGGCAGGTTCCCTCTGTCTAACTTTCTCAAGACAAGGAATATTAATTTTCCGTGAAGATTTCTGTTGCACATCATCCATGGGATTTCATATTGAAAGATTGTTTATCTGTGCAGCCATGCTTATTTTCCAGTTGCCCAAATTAAGACACTCTATAAAGAAATGTTCGTTTATTAGCAACTAGTGTTTGACAGTTTATTTCATGTAAGCCTCCAGCTTTCCTTGGCAAGCTGATTTGCATAATGTGTTATTATGTCTAAATGGAAAACTAAATGCCTCCATGTGGTCTTTAAATGACAAGTGCTTGTCAGCTTCATGCAATATTCAGAAGTAATAGATCCAAATCACAACTGTGCTCACTGTGATGTATAAGGAGAAAAGGAAACACAACCCCAAAAACTTGTTGCATATCCTTCCTTGACAAATTTACACTTTGGTGCAGAATTGTCAATTCGAGTTTTAATGTGTTAAACGCTTTAGTTCAACTGTGAAGGAATTTACTTACTGTAGCTTTATTCTGTGCTTCTTTTGAGTAATTACAGTTCACACCACTTTTTTTTTTTCTTTTCTTTTTTTTTCCCCCCTGTTTATTTTCCCTCTCAAACAATGCAGTTCAGGGAATAATCTTAGAGTGGCAAGATATGCCCAAGAAATTCTGCCTTAATTACTTTTGCAACCATGAATGCTCTCTAGCAATGCTTATAATAGCTTTGGAATATCTGTTATGAAGTTCACATCTGGAATAGTCCTTGGGTTTGAAAATTGCAGAGCTGCACATTGAGTTTATGCTGCCTTAAGGTGGGAAATGGGCATGTTTATGTGTGGGTACAGGCTGCTGGAGGCTTCAGAAATGAAAGCCCTGTGAGTCAGTACTCAGTAAGAGTTCCTTCTGCACACTTTGCTTGCGTATTTGTGGTGTGCTGCTCGTGGCCTTTCAGACTGCCTCCATCCCAAGCACACCTGGAAGGAGGAAGTGCCTTCTGCTGAAAAAAGGAAAATCCTTAATTCCTGGTGCTTGATGAGAAGGAAGTGTGGGATGGTGGGTCCCCAGGCTGGCTGTGCTGCAGCTGAACCATGGCACTCAGCACAGGCAGGATGGCTTGGGGCTTAGGTGAGGCCACATCCTCTTTGTGGTGCTGTTGCTTGTATCTCTTGTGAAAGGTTAAAAGGTACACAGTGTTTCATATTTGAGATTAATTTTTAACATTCAAAATGGATGGATATCTTGTTTCCTGCTCATTGAGCTGCAGAGGTTATTTTCTGTTGCTGCTTTTGACATTGGTAAAGGCTTTTAAAGGCAGCATCAATTGATTGTAATGGTTTGGAGCTCGATGTTCAGTCGCAAAAGTTTGTCTTTTCTTTTTCTTTCTTTCTGTTTTGTTTTGTAACAAAAACCCAGATTAACAATAGAGAGAAAAGAGAACAAGGTGAGAAGGAACTTTCTGTCTGAGATAAACCTGCCTGGTGCACGTAGAGTTATGACCAGTCCAAGCCTCAGCAGAGTGTTGGCATATTTAATTTTTTGCTTCCAGCAGCACCTTTTGGTTACTCGGCATTACAGGGCAAGGAGCTAAGGAGAAGTAGTTAGAGGGCAAGGGTACAGAGGAGGGAAGTATGTGTCACATATTGTCACATGAGACAGGAGAGTGGCCAGGGCTTGTGTCACTCCTTGAGTTGTAGCAGTTGTGGGGCATTCACAGCACTTCCCTTGCTGGGGGCAGGCAGGTGGGTGGGTCATTGTGTGCTTTGGCCAGCAGGAAACGCTTTGAGTGTGCTCAGATATTTTGAATAGCGTGTATGTCAGCCATAAAAGCCCCAGGATTAGCTGGCAGATAGGTGACAACTGGCCCAAAAGAGCTCTGTTTCCATGGAGAGGTATTTCTAGTGAAGGATTTAATGTCTGTGACGGCCGTGCAAACAGCACCCCGTGTCATAGCTGCAAGAGGTGGCCTGCATGTGCTCTGACATGCAGCAAGGTGCACGCTCCACATCCTGCTGCTCTTTCACATCTTCGGCTCACAATAAAACCCACCCCGTGCTTTTTTGTAGCTTCATTTTTGTGTCCTTTGAGCACAGTTTGTGTAAGTAGAGCAAGAATTATCTCCTTGTATCAGTGCAGAGGGATGTACGTAGGTGAATTGCTGTGTATGGAGGTGTGAGGTTAAACTTGCCAGTGCGAGGAAGTAACACAGGGCAAAGCTTTCTGCTGCCTTCCTGCACACCTTACTCTTGTCAACAGTTCAGGTGAAATTGTCAGAAGGAGACAGCAATCAGGCTGGATCCCAAGGCAAAGTGTCCAACAGAGAGAACTTTTAAAAGTGCCACGACTGATTTTAAAGCTATTAAAAGCCAAGGCAGTTCTTAAAAACTCCTCACCTTTCTCAGGGTAGCCTTAATTATGTATGTAAAATTGTCAATGAAGAATGCAGCATTTAAGGAACTCATGTTGAGTTTCAGTATTTAGTCCGGTGATATTAAAATGAAATAGGACCAACTTTGCAGGGGGCAATTATAACACATTACGGTGTGAATCGCACACTGTGATTAAACTCATAGGAGGTACTCAGCATCAGCATTTGCTTTGAAAGGGGCACTGATTACCATTTGTGCTATGCATTTTGGTAATCAGAAATCATTATGGAAAGTATTACATCAACTAAACAAATACCCCCTTAGCAGCATGAAATATACAGATTTTTAATTAAAAAAAAAAAAAAAAAGAAAGGAAAAAAAGCAAAAAACCATAGCTAGCCTTATGCGTGTAAATACACAGTTTTTTTCTGCACACTTTTCCCCTACACTTGCTCAGCAGGCTGGATCCACACACCATCAGGCTGAAACAAGACCACGTGCTGCCAAATGAATGATTTGAAGTTAAAACACCTCTTGGGGTTGGGATTTTCTTTCACATCTTAACTTCAGACCAGTTGCAATTACATTATAAACCATCAATTACTTGTGATTTATAAAAATAGCCTTGTGGAAGAATTAAACTAGCAAGAGGTGTTAACATTTGCTTTAGAAGTCCTGAGTTATTTCTATTAAAAGGCTTTCCATAGGATTTAAGATAGAGGAGTCTTAAGGTTCTTACTGTCATAAGATACCAATGGGCCTGTGTTGCGAAGGCACTATATTTTTCTGGCATATTTTGACACCTAGATTTACTAATATTGTCAGGGATTTGGAAGCGAGCCTTTGTATCAGGCCGTTAAGAACTTTTATTAAAGCATTTTTGCTACTGACTTCGGAGGACATTCAACCTGGGCATGCTGCGCTGCTCCTGACCCGCCACAGGTCTGCGCAGGCACTGCAGCAGCATGGGGCAATTGTGGGTGCCAGGAGATGCCATTGCTCACAGCAAAACTTTGTAGCGAGCCAACAGAAAACGAATAGCAGCTCGTTCAGGGGTTGCTTTCTGCTTTTCTTTGATAGAATGCAATCTGGAGAAAGTGTAATGTTAATCCCATAACATTTCTGGCAGTTGAGCACTCTGTGATTGCTTTAGAGATGCAAACTCATCTTCACTGTATCTCGATCATCTTTCCTCCTTTTCATCCTGCCGTACCGTTTTGATTGCTTAACATAAGGTCTAATGTCAAGTAATAATAAAGCAATTACAAGAAATACAATTCATTCTAAACTGCATTAAGGAAGAACTAAATTAAGGCACAAAATTAACAACAACAACAAAAAAGATACATTCGGGACAAAATGTTTTAACCCCTATATTTCTTCCAGTATTAACTACTGTGGTGTTAACTCAAAAATGGAAAAAATATAGATTATACACACATATACAGTAGGGCTTGTGGTGATTTATGCAGGGAAATTCACAGATCTTTTATGCATGATTCTCTCTATGTAGTAGTATACTCAGTTTAAACTGTCCTGCTAATTTTTTTTTCTTGTCCACCTGGCCCAATTATTAGTGAATTGTACTGAAGGTGGCTTCAGTAAAAAACATGAAACAGCTCAATATTTCAAGTTGCCAGTGTTTCTCTCATATTTGTTCTTTTTAATTAGAGAGCATACCAAGTTCCAACCACAGGACCCAGTCATTTATTAAGTGATAGAGAAGCAGCAGTATTTTATTGACTAATTCCCCAGGCTTTTATTATGTTTCCTAGCAAAATGTGATTTATAGGAAAGTTAATAAAGGTATCTTCACCTGCTGCACCTGGAGACAGGACATCTACAAGAGGAAGACATTTAGACTAATAAGTGAAATCACAAATCTGGGAGATGAAATTGGATTTTATTTCTGGGAGTGTCAGAGAATTGATGAAGGCTCGAGTGTTTAACATCTCCATTCTTTGCTGGTTTGCCTATGAAATGAAGGTGATAGTTACCCTGGATTTTCAGAAAAGTTATGCTGACTGATTATACATTACTTATGAGTTTTTACAGATTGAATGCTGAAAAGCTTCATTAAAGTGTTTTTTCTCCTGTATTACTTTCCATTTCCCCCTCACAAATGGTTGAAATAATTATTTTCATTTACCTCATTCTTGAATTGAAAGTAAACTCTTCAAAGCAGTGTTCTGCTTGGATTGATTCTGACACACATTTCTTGCTTTGTTTCCTTTTCATGCCACTCCTGCAGTGTCCCATGCATGAGTGCAGCATTGGGGTTACGGGGCTGGGACCTGAGATCGGTGTTTGCTGCGTGCCCTACAGGCAGCCCCAACCACAGTCAGCGTACAGTGGGATTGGACAAATGCAATTTAAAATAAATACATAGATTCTGATTCTTAATAAGGTTAGGCATGCAATTGTGTGATGACTAATTTGTGTGCCTAATTACCATGATTGTATGTGCAAATTGAGTAATTATGTAAGTAAATAACCATAATCAGTTATTTTCATGGGTAATTATTCAATTTTAAGTACAATGGCAATAATTGGGTGTGCAAATTAAGCATGCAATTGTGCATGCATATTCAACACACACTTGTGTGTCTAATCTTTTCATATACTCTGCCTGCTTCTGATGCTTTTTTCTCAATTTCTGCTGGATTTGTGGTGCAGTGTTACTGGGATGCTGCTGGGACGAGGGTTTGGGAGTGCTCAGTGATCAACAGTGTGCACATGGCCCACTCTCCTGAAGGAAGGCTTTGCAGGTGTGCATTTTGCTACTTGGGCAAGGAAAACAGAGAGATTGAATAAATACATTGCATTTTGTTTGAAATATACAAATATGTAATTTTGTAAACTATCATGAACTTTTCACATATTTGTGCTTCTTCTTCTTCTGCAACTAACTTGTTTTTCTAAATGCTAATAACAGTGGCTTTGTTTTCATGCTGTACAGAATGGGAGGAAATGTCCATAAGCTGTTGCAGAAGAGACACGTGCTGTACCAGCCCACTCACCATACAGCTCTGATTTACAAAAGCACTTCATCACTGATCTAATTTGGGTCCTTTTAAGGTATGTAGGTAGAAATCCTATTGACCTAATTACAAGTAAAGTTTATCACTGCCGGGTTCTTTTAAACATGTCACTCTATTCATAGAATCGTTAAGGTTGGAAAAGACCCTTAAGATCATCTAGTCTAACAATCTGCCTATCACCAATACTGCCCACTAAATCATGTCCCTAAGTACCGCACCTAACATTTCCTTAAACACCTCCAGGGATAGTAACTCCACCACTTCCCTGGACAGCCGTTCCAATTCCTGACTTCTCTTTCTGAGAATAAACTCTTCCTAATATCCAACTTGAACCTCCTCTGGTGCAACTTGAGCCATTGCCTCTTGTCCTATCTCTGTGACCTGGGAGAAGGAGCTGACTCTCACCTTGCCACAATCGCTTTTCAGGTAGAAGGTAATAAGATCTCCCATGAGTCTTCCCTTCTCCAGACTAAACAATCCCAGTTCCCTCAGCTATTCCCCATAAGACTTATGATCCAGTCCCTTCACCAGTTTTGTTGCCCTCCTCTGAACATGCTTCAGGGCCTCAACGTCTTTCTTGTAGTGAGGGTCCCAAAACTGAACACAGTACTCGAGATGTGGCCTCACAAGAGCTGAGTGCAGGGGGATGATCACCTCCCTGCTCCTGCTGGCAACACTGTTTCTGATACAAACCTTTTTGGCTACCTGAGGATGCTGCAAGCCAGCAGTGTCAGATTCTTTTCCTCTGTACAACTTTCCAGACAAACTGCCTCAAGCCTGTAGCTCTGCGTGGGGTTTTTGTGACTAAAGTGCAGGACTCAGCACTTGGTCTTGTTGAACTTTATCCCATTGACCTCAGCCCATCAATCCAGCCTGTCCAGGTCCCTCTGTAGGGCCTTCCTACCCTCAGGCAGATGGACACTTCCTCCCAACTTTGTGTCATTTGCCAGCTTATTTAGAGTGCACTCAATTCCCTCATCCAAATCATCCTAATCAATAAAGATATTAAGCAGGATGGACCCCATTACCAACCCCTGAGGAACATCACTTCTTCCATCTTAATAATATGCCCATACATTCAGGTGTTATCCTTAGACATATATATTCAGATCCTTCTGGAGTCAGGAGCCAAAAGCTGTTGCTGATGGCACAGCACAGCCCCTGGAAGCAGACCTGGTCATTTTGGTGCTACTGCAGTTCAGGTCTGTTCCAGGTGACGCTGCTGTGCTGGCCCTGGTGGAGTGGTCTGTGGTTGGGATGTGCTGTGTGACTTAACCCAGCGGGCAGCAGCTGCTCTGACACCTTGGCTACAGCACTCTGTGGTGTCTAAGGAGCTGCTCTTGATCAATACCTCTCCTCCCCATCTCTGTGAGCAGTGGGGAGGGAGAGGGAATAATCTACCTCAGAAAGTGTCTCACTGCTCTGCTTAGCTGAGGGATTTAATTTCCATTGTTTGTCTCCTGTGTCTCTTTCTGTTCTTGATAGATTTCCCCAGTCTCACTGATGCTAATCTCATTGTCCAGGAATCAGCAAAGGGTAATTAGCCTCTGTGATAATGATCTATCTGTCACAAGATCATGCCCTCTCATCACACACCGTCTGGGATGTTGTCTAACCTAGCACAGGAATACGGAGCACAGCCATGCACAGTGGTGAGCAGCAGCTGCTGTTCTCTGCTCAGTGGGTCTGGACTGCCTTCACTGTTGAGACAGGGAGAGTTCCTGATAGGCAGAACCTGGCAACAGCAGAAAAGGAAACCAAATAGTACTTTGTGGCTAAAAACATGACAGTAACAACAAGAAAAAAGTCATCTTGTTTTGATATAACTGTGGAAAAGTGTTTGATTTTTTTTCTTTATTTGTTAGCTATGCTATGAAATTACTTCTCACAGCATGGCACGTCTTCTGCTTTTGATCTTTCTATTCTTTTAACATAAGAAGACATCTTGTTTTCATTGAAATGAAAGTTCTCGTTCAGGAGCAAAGCATTTCTCCTGGCCATTTCATTTCATAGGTAGCTTAAATTTTAGGTTTGGAAGCATTGTGAATTGAAAAGATAATGTCTGCAAAAGCAGATAGGTGTATACAAGTAAACAAACCAGTTTGCACCTCCCAAACTCTTTGCTCTCTAGAATGGAGGCAGAGGTGCCCAAGTGTTCCTTCAAATGCCTTCTTTATCCACCAGATCAGTCTGGGCTCCTACACGCAATGAGAACTCACACACATCAGAAAGGTGCATGCTCAGTCCTTTATTGCATTGCACTGAAAAGCTGAAGAATCCATTCTTTATGAAGTACTGGAAACTTTCTATTAAAAATTCAATTATACCTTCACAGTAGGGCTTTATTTTTAAATTGCACGTATCCCACCCATAGCATAGCTGTCTTTAAATATACATAGACACACAGTGACTTTGAACCACAATATCTGGGAGAATATAATTTTCCAGATATTTATAAATGAGGATGATTGCGCTGGACTTCTATGCAGTAATATGGGCACTGAAGCTGAAGTGGGGAGAGAAATCACCAATTATAAACAATAAATATTGGGTGTTGTCATTTTACAATTCTGCTGACTTCACAGAGCTGCAGCTACCTTATGGAAAGTCTTATAGAACCATTCTTTGTGTCAAAACAATTCTACTTATGTAGCCTATATTTTCCGTATTTCCTTATTCTGTGTTACTAGAAGCATTTGCATTAAAAAAAGTACCTTTGTTTCTTAAGAGTTCATCTGTTCTGCTACTTAGCGTGCAGTGCTGAGAAAACAGAGATCGGCAGGAACGACAAAAGCCATTTCCCCAGGTTAAGAAGTCTATTGCCATAACAAACAGGAGCAACACAAGATTGCACCTGACCTGCTGCCCTGCCTTCTCCTTTCCCGGAGAGATTCAGTCAAAGATATTGCTCAAGTCTGACAGGATGTGACCTTGGGGTACTCCAGAGAATTCAGGACAGGTTGGAATTCCATGTAATTTCTTTGGAGGTAAAGTGTTACTGCAGTCATTCATAAAAACCTTCCATTTGAAGGGATATTGATCTCCCGTAATGGCAGAATAAATAGCTAAGCAGGAATCCTGAGCAAGCCAGCTTGTAACGTTATTCTTTCTTAGCAATGGGCAGACACTGTAATTTTATGCACATTCAGGAGCCTTTTCTGAATGACCTTATTGTGGGGAGGCTGGACCACAGCTGTCACACAGCAGTTTGGGGATGCTACTGAGTATAACTGTGCTGCACAAAAATACAATGTGTTGCTGCTATTTCTGCAGTGGCAATGCTCTCCCAGAATTCAGTATCGTCATCCCTGATGCAGCATCTCCAGGTATCAATGCCTGCCCGAGTGCACTGCTAATGCTAACAGGTAGCAATGCTGCAGCCTGTAGCCAGTGCTGCCTGCAAGCTCCCTGCTGCCTTGTGCCATGGAGTTCTGGTACAGTGTAGGGCTTGGTGTGGTGGGAATAGCAGGGAATGCTATGTGTGCCTGAAAACAGTTTACAAGTAACTTTTGAGTGCTTATCTGCTGATGAGCAGATGCTTGCAATGCAATTGGTTTTGTGGGCAGCAAGGAAAGGCAGGTGTCTTCCTGGTGGTGTTGGCAGCACCTTGTGTGTCTTCATGGCTTAACCAAAAGGAAGCAGAAGCCCTTGCTGGAGAAGCATGGATGTTGCTCCACCAATTTTGATTCAGAAAAAAACCCAAATCATTTGTGAAGAGGTACCAACAATGTTAATTTAGTAAAAAGTATTTTTAAATGTTTTTCTGTGAGAGGCAGCTAAAACCACAGCCAGTCGCGTGTCTTGGAAATTGCTACTAATCAAATTGTGCCCATTTTCCCCAGCAAAATGCTTTCTGTCCTGCTGTTTGTCACGTCTTGTTACTTCTGATTATACTGTTTGAGACTTATGCCTTGACTTAAATAGAACAGCACTATTACTGCAGCAAAGCTGTTCTTTGTTTCTTTAAGGCCACTTTTAGGCATCCAGTGATAGAAGTTCATCCTTTTGTTTGTACAGTGCTCAGTTCAGCTGATGTGGTATTGAAATGTGAATTGTAAATGAGTCAAGCATCCTATTTCATACAAAGCCTTGCCCTGTCCTTCCTGCAATGACAAGGTTGCTGGTAAATGGGAACTTGCTTACAATGGTGTCTGAGACAGCAGTGAGCAGTGTGACCATCGGGAGAACAGCACTAAGCCAATCATTTCACTTATTTACAGTGGGTTTTTATTTGATTTTCAGTTTTAAAATTGTTACACTATCAGCAGGTGGCTGTGCTCCCTAATTCTCTTTTTTTTTTTTTTTTTTTTTTTGTACTGGACTTCTCTGTTTGCAATGGTTGTATTTCACATATTATGAAGAACTGCAAGGAAGAACTTTACCGTGACAGGGTACTGGAATAGGCTGCCCAGAGAGGTTGTAGAGTGTCCTGCTCTGGAGATATTTAAGACCTACCTGGACACTTTCCTGTGTAATCTGCTTTAGCAGGGCATTTAGAAGGGACTGGATGAGTCCCTTCCAGCCCCTACGTTTCTGTGATATCTGTGCATCTACATGCATAGGATGGACAAGAGTTCTGGAACAGGGTTGTAGTTCACCAGGAGATAAGACAAGGCTGAGATGAGAACAAATAAAAGAATAAGAGCAATGCTAGTAATGAGTTAACATAGTAAACTGAAAGACTGTGAACTTGTTGTTTGCTTGTGCTTATGCTACAGTCTCTGAAACCACTCAAGACGTATGAAATGTGAAGCAATATGGAAGAAATCTGCCTTTTTTGGTTCATCCCAGAAATTATAATTTCAAGAAATAGTAGAATTATTTTAATTTGTTTATGTTGTGAAGAGCTTGGAAATGGGATTTTTTTTAATTGCCAGGGGTGCATTAGCAACTGCTAGTGTGATGCCTGGTAATGCACATGGAGGATCAGGGGGAAAAATCCCAACCTTCAGTCTGGGGAGATCCTGCGGTAACTGCCAGCACTGCATGTATGCTGCCCTGGCAGCTCAGGACAGAACCCCTGCTTTGCTTCATACGGATCCTGCTTGCTTCCTTGGGATGCCTTGGGGAACAGCCTGGCTCCTTGGCATGGCAGCTGGAGCATCCTCTTCTTGTTCTCTACCTGCAAAATAATTCAGGGCACCGCCTGCAGAGAAGCACTGTACTGGGAAGGCAATGAGGAGACTCTCCATGGCCCTTTGCTTGAGGGCAGGATTTGCCTCTGCATTTCTCTCTGCTATCATCTAGCTATAAAACACAGGAAATAATCTTTTCCTATGTCATAGGGATACAGGCAGCTCAATTAAAGTTTATGAAGCATGATCTGAAATCTTTAGAACTAGAGCATTATAGATATGCAAAGCAGGACTTTAAGTTATTCATCACCGTTTATTATACTTTGCATCTATTTTCTTTTTTTTTTTCCTAGAACAGAGGCTTGATCAAGAAATATGTCTGACTTCCTGAGAATTAGCATGATTTTGAGGAGAAATGTGGTAATTATTATTTATACATTATAGTCTCCTTAGCACATCATTTCATCCACATACTTAGAATAAGTTACATGGACTGGATGGTAGGATTTTGTGCTAGGATTTCTTTCTAGTTGCAAAAAAATTTGATGCTCTTGTATACTTTTTCTATTGAGATATGCTTAAAGGTATTTTGTGATGTAACATCTATTTTTTCTATTGACAGTGATTTGTTTGTGGTCACATAAAATATCTTCTAGCTTGGATCTGACAATGAACATTAAGGATTTGTTTACTAATGATTCAGAAAAGAAGATTTACTCTGCTTTAAAGGCAGCTAGAAAGACTCATTTGGTTGGATTATAGATAGTAAGAAAGAAATAAAACTCAAAGCCCAATATTTAATACATCAGTGTCACAAAAGAAAAAAGTAACTGACAAAACAGGATGCAATAACCAGAGGGCTACTGGTTGCCTGCTTAAATGGTTGAGCTAAAAGAGTGGTAAACAGAGCCCACCTGCCTATCCTTTGCTTTTCAGAAAGCCCAGAAACAGAAGCTTTGAATTTTGCCAGGTAAAATGTTTTCTGCTTACTTGCCCGCTCTTTCTCATCTCACTGATTTGAGTAGTCCTGCCAAGTTTCATGAAAACAGAATCTTTAACTGTCTCCAGATACTCTGCTGGATCATTGTAGCTCCATTATTTCAACAGAGCTATGTAATTTTGCATTGGTGGAGCATTGGTCCTCTGTATTTATGCTCACCATTAAACCAGGAAATCCTTATCTAACATATCTGGTTGTGTAGCAGTTATGACATTATTAAGAGCAGGTGAAGCATCTCCAGCCTTCTCTCATCCCCAAATTGAATCTGAGCTTTCTGGTTCATAGTTTGTACAGACTGTAATGCTAATGTTCTTTTTCTAACTTGATTTGAGTCGCTATCACAGCCCTGAATCAGCTGTGGAGCCCCTGTAGCAATGAACAAGGTAAACTATGTACTTGGACTAAAAATAACAAGGTAATACATTGTGACCTATCACATGTTCTTTCTGTATTTGTATGAAACAAAATGCATTAGCAGTGAATAGCATCTCGCTATGGAACTCTAAGAATTGACATAAAGCATGTTTTGTTGGCGTTGTCTCAGAAAGAACCAGGATCATGACAACCTACGTGATAGCACAGCAGAAGCAGTAGAAAAGTTCAGGATTCTGCCTCAAAACCTGCTGACATTTTCTTGAGATGAAATAACATCTATGGCTTGAAAAAAAACATTTCAATCTTCTTCTGTCTCACATCGATAAGTGCTGATAATGAATGAATAGCTGCTATTTTAATGAAAGATCAGGCATTTACAGAATTGGAGGACTGTGTTTATAATTACATTATAACCACATTTTTTCAACCATTTTTTCTTAGATTTTGCATCTAGAGATGCCACACAAAGGAGCTGCTAAAGGCACATTGGTTGTAGGCTTAGTGCTGCCTCTTCAGCTTTCTGGCTTTTGAGCTGGGATTTAATCACAAAGCTCCAGCTGAACTTTGTGGGCTATGTACTTAAAAGATGATCAGGCACCTTTAAATCACTTTAGCCCATGGGCCCAAAGGAGAGAAAAGTCAGATCGGGAGTGCATACAGATGCGCCAAAGCTTTTTCATCCACATGTGGGCAAACTTTTATGCTGAAGCTATATTAAATTGCTTAAGGCAAACAAAGCTACTTTGTTAGGTATACTTTTAGGTAGTCTTAAAGTTTATTTTTACTTGATGATGACATTTGCATTGGGAGTGAGGTACAGCAATACAAAGCCCACAAGGGCAGCATCAATAGAACAGATATTGAAAAGAGAAAAAAAAAATCCATTCTTTTAAAGTCTTCTATACTTGTAAATGCGAGACCTACTCCTGCAATAAATGAAAGGGTCATGAGCAAATGTGCTAGAGATTGGTAAAATTACACAGGTCTGTGAAATACCATACTCACTTCCCAAATTTGTTTAAAAAAGAAACAACAGAACACATTACAAAATAAAAATAAAAATCCCAGGCAAACAGTACAGTCAAATTTGTTCTAGAGCAAGACCTCTCCCCTTCCTTTCCTCTGGAGTAGGGGGTTACAGGCACAGTGGTGTAAGTCCACACCCAGACTTCAAACCTGCACTCTACAAGTGCTCCTCAGGAAGGTCTGCAAGGAATCTCAAGCACCAGGTGGTGTGCAGCCCACATGGCAGGGACCATCTGTAGGACTGCCCATGTCCTGGGCAGAGTCTCTCACAAGGAAAAGGTTTCCTGTCATTAGTGCCATACCCAAGTGGCATCTCATCATCCCTCAAGTTTAGATTGCTATGGATCAGGAGAGCTTAGAAAGGCCAAGGAGAGAACACAGCTAAACATGACTGGATTTCTTTATACCTTAGAGACTGTGTAACGCACAGCCAGGCATGAAGTGCAATTAAATACTGTAGAAATGCTTTCTTGGGGTGTTTGGGTTAGTGTGAAGTGACAGTGTATCTTAATTTCAGCTGGGATTAAATTATTTTCTTCATAGTATCTGGTATGATGCTATGTTCTGGTTCTAGGAGAAAAACAATGTTGATAACACACTGATGTTTATAGCTGCTGTTAAGCAGTGCTGTACAGAGCCAAGGACACTCACAGTGAAGGGCCCTAGGAGCAGAGAGGGAACAGAATTAGGATAGTTGACTTAGACTGGCTGAAAGGATATTGCATACTGTATGACATCAAGCAGAAGGAATTTTAGACGGAATGGAAGCTCTTTTCACTCTCTTCCACTGCTCAAGGGGCTTGCTGGGCATCAGCTGTTGGGTGGTGAGCCATTGTTTGTGCGTCACTTGTTACAGACAAGTATATATATACCTATACTTGACAGGATATATATATATATACATAATTATATACATATATATAGTCATAACTATTATCCTTTTCTTTTTCTCTGTCTCAGCAAACAGTTTTATCCCACAAGTTCTACATTGTTTTCTTTTCAGTTCTCTGCTCCATCCCACTGTGAAGACGAGGAGTGAGGGAATGACTGTGTGGTTCTGAGCCACCTGTGGGGTTAAACTGTAAAGCAATGATAGCTTGGGGGCAGCAGAAACCCCCACAGAGCTTGGCCATGTCCTCACATCACTCTTCATTGCATCAGCCACCTTTTCTCCCTGCAGAAAACCTCCAGAAGTCAGCTGTGACATCTGCAGTTTTTCGATCTCCTGAGATGAGAGAGGGATCCTGGCTGAAGGACTTGCAGGTATGAGATAAGGCAGGCAGGTGTGAGACAAGGCGCTGTTGATCCCTCATCCTTATGCGTGGTAGTAAGGAAAAAAGCTACGAATTACAAATTATGAGTTTTGCTTTGTGTGTGGACTCACTATTGGTCACGTGAGTGAGGGCCTCAGGCGCTTCCAGGCTGGAAGGGAAGAATGGGGCCAGATGCACGTGAGGCAGTCAGAGCAGGCAAAGCCTGCTGGTGAGCACTGGGTTTTGAAAATGGAAGAAGGTAAAGAGAGTACTAATTCAGATAGGCTGTGGCTGTTGTACACATGGCCATGGTTGGTTCCTCCCTATAGTCTCTCTAGTGAATCTTGCTTCCTGGTTCAGTGCTTTCATAATTAATGGCATATTAATAACTACATAACCCACTGTCTTTTCCATCCCTGTCCCACTTCCAGAAGCCCCACTCTTTTCCATCCCTTCATGCCTCTTCCTGCTACTATGAGAGATGAAGAGAAGCAGGCTCTCCTTCCGTCTCTCTGGCTCTGTGACCTTCCCACAGCTGCCACTTTGAACCTGCCTCACTGAGGGGGCTCGTGCTCTCTGCAGATCTAGAGGAGTGGGACTTGGCTCCAGCAGGCTTGCAAGTGCACCCCTGTAGAGAGGAGAAGGGATAAATGGAAGATTAACTGCAGCTACGGGTCTGCCATCAAAATGCCTGAAAAGCCTGTTTTTTAAACAACCTGATTGCATGTAGGAGTAATTTCAGTGATCTGCACTTCTTAGCTCTTTTTTTGTATTTTGTGGTATGTGTCAGTGAACAGAACTTAATAATACTTCACCCATATGAACCTCTGTGATTGCATGCAGTTTCAGCAGAAAAACAAAATTAATTCTCTCACTTCACAGTAGTTTTTTGGATAATAAGCTGACCTTTTGTATTTATTTTGTACATAGAAAACACTACTAATTCATTAAGATAGGGATCTGCAGATTAACATTTTAAGTGTTACTGAAGACAACAAATTATGTTATTTATAGAGTTTTGAAATTATGCCTATTTGAGGCTGTGAGTGCACAAAATTCAAAACATAAGAATAAAAATATCTGCGACAGAAGAGTCAAATCTTACAGGTTTTTGAAATTTACATAATATGAAAATCAACAACAGCAATGCTCCTGAAGAGAACAGATAATGTAAAATGGTATTGGTTCTTATTCTGATTGCAAATCAACCATTAAGTCACTATCAGTCTATTGCTTTAGTTTAAAAAACCATTGTGTAGATGAAATATACTTGCTTTCAGGTAATTCTTTTAATGATTAATTTTGCTGGTACATCACCATGAGATGACAGAGTATGATGATAACTAGTAAATATAATAAAACAGTAGCTAACCATAACAAATACTATTGTAAGTAGATCAACACTATGTTTTCTATGAGAGACATTGTTGAGGTTTGTCTAAAGATTCAGTATCATTTCTAATTTTTACTATTAAATAATTGTAGCTTGAGAGAGAGCAATTTCTAGGGATGGGAGTTGCATTCATTGTCATAATCAACTCCAAGTGCTCATCATTGACTGCTCTGGGATATTTTGGCTCACAGGGCAGTGTTTGCACCATTACCTCAGTTGTTGGAATTCTCTGGTACACTCTTTCTATTAAAAAAGGTCTAGATACTCTGAAACATAGCACATTTATAAAGCAGATGAAGAAACTAGTCAGGAGGCTTGCTGACAGCAAATTTCGTTTAGCTAGTTTTACTATAAGCAATTTACTCTACATGTGCATTTCTGCATTCAAATTGTTCTTTATTAAGATCCTTCCCTAATAATATAAAAATGTGTTTATAAAGCCTGTAAGTGGTTTCTGTAATAAGATTTTTAATGAGTTGGAATATTAAATTAAGTTTTGTAGAAATGCTTGAGGTGTTGTTATAACTAACTTACAAACTGTACACCATTAACTTTATCATATAGAGTAATTTTGGTTTCCATTCAAGCAATATACAGCTCCAAAGTACTAACTGTCAGATACTTTGCACTGCAAATGGAGTTTTGCTGACTATTTAGCAATAATGTCTGTGGTTATGACATCTGAGCCCTGCTGGGAGAGCAATTCAGCTGGTTGGCCAGCCCAGGGGTGGGCTGTGTTGTCAGGTCCTGCGCTCCTTGCTGGGTGGCATAAAGCAGAGCAGCCCAGCAGAACCACAGACTGCTTAGCTGGCACTTGTCTGAGACTGGCTGTCTCGCTGGGGTTTACATTCTCTCCCATTTGCATGCATCTGGGTTTCCTTAAAAGTAAGAAAATGTGCAGAGATCCCTAAACATTTATTGTCTCAATGGACAGTGTGCAGCAGACGAAGCATAGCTAACCTTAAGCAGCTCGTGTGTAAATAAAAGTGATTAATGTGATTGCAGAACAAGCAGCAAACTCAGATTTTTTTCAGTTGTGTTTTTGCACTCCATAGTTAATACAAAATCATCTCACATAAGATGTATAACTTAGATTATGGTTCTTCCTTATCCCCACCTTTTTTAAAACTTCTGCTGATAGTACAGGGAACTCATGCTCCTAACCTCTGAAAGGCAGGGAAACTGCCACCTTGAGGTCTTCCAGAACAACTGATTTTTGCTTGTGAGTTGCTGCCCTCTTTGTTCCTGGCAAAAATGCTGTGTGTTGATGCAGATGATGGTGTAACTAGGACCCGTATAAGTCTTATCATCCAGCCAAATGTGCCTTTGCCATAATGGGCAATATTTTTCATAACCTGGTGATTGGGGAAAGGGTTGTGCAGCTCTTCACTGTTTGGACAAGAGGCCAACAGCAGCTGAGGAGTGAAACAGTGCATCACATCTCATTTGGATGGCAAGAGTTGTGTAAAACAGATGATGTGCCTACTTTTCTTAGAGATCTTTTCTTAGAGATCTTTAATCTCATTTGTAAATCTACAGATGCTTTTTGTTTCTTATTCACATTTTACTTCACTTTATATACTCTTCATTTACCTTCTCCTTTCTTATTCTTCCGACTTATTCAAGGTTTGTCATATCAAGTGGCAGGTCAGTGAAAAAGCTCCCACTGAGTTGGAAGAAAATGTGTTTTGTCATTATTTTCATTTTGACTTTGAGAAGTTTGAGCTGGTATAAGACAAGCTCTGCTCTTCCAAACCCTGATGATGTGACAGTGGGCCAGTCACAACAGCTTATCCTGTCTCAACTCCTTCATCTACAAACTGATGGTAAGGATATGTACCTCTGCCAAGTGCTAGGGGAAGAAAGAACAGCATTATAAATAAAACCAAAGCATTACTATGATCTATTGTGTAGATTTAGCATCCAGCATTAGTTGAAGTTTCTAACCCCAGGGAAGCATGGAGCTGCTGGCCATGTAGGCTGGAAAGTGAAAAGCTACCTGTCACTCTGGCAAATTGTGCATCCCAAGGAGATAGAAATGGATAGAAAAGGCACTACATGCCATAGGGATAGCAATGGCTTTCTTTTCAGAATTTGGTTAAGGTATACTGTTATTACTGCTTGCTTTAAATTAAAATACATTAAATGCTGCCAGTAAACTGAGAGCTGGCAGCATTGAGAAACACAAAGCTGCTGCTGAACATTCTGCAAGGCTAACTGCAGTTATTGAGGCACTTACCATTGCAGCAAATGGGCTGCAACACCAGATTTTAAGATATCAGGACAGTGCTGTTAAGCTGCGGTGCACCTCAGATGTGCTGCTTCTCCTGATGAGATTGATGGGGATTCTACTGTGCTCGCCACACTCCAGTGCAGAGCACTGCAGGGCATTCTGCATGTTGAGAAAGGTCAAAACAAGACTACATCAGCCTCTGAACCTAAAAACTCTGAACTCTTTGCTACCTATTAGGATGAACGAAGAAAAGCTGTGTTTTGATGTGTGACATCCCAAAGAATTGCTTGAGGCAGACGAGAAAGTTACTGCTACTTAAAGGAAGGAATGCTGTCTGTAAGCAGGATCCCTCAAAGCATGGAGCACAGCCTGGCTCCAACAAGCTGCCTTCTAAACAGGAGCTATCCACACTGCATTGGCAGTAGATTTGGTAATGAGGTGCTCATCTCTATAGTCATTAAAACGTTTCCATCTTTTTAATTGGTTAAAGAAAAGTCCATTGTTCATTGTAAGGTATTACAGAAATAAATGGTGTTTAAAGAAATGGAGCATGGCCTGGTGTATGCTACCAGTAAATGTTACCTTGTACAATTCATAATCTGTAACTTGCTTTGTTGCAGTTTGTGGAGGAATACGAGAACTGCTTTTGGCAGAACATCGAAATAAACCAGTGCAGCTGGGAAGAGGCTGCCCCTGCCACAAGCCTGCACTGTGCCCAGCTGTGCAACTTCAGCTCTCTAATTCAAAGATGGGTTATATAAGCTCTTGACCTGTGCTCATTTGTAAATATTACAACTTGCTGCAAGTCACTAACTGCCCTGCTTGACTTCAAAAATATTTTTTCTTGCTCTGTTCTTTTTTTCCCTTGCATGAAGACGGTTTTCTAGATGTTGGCTTCTAATATCCTGGCTGCTATGTTATCAGCATTGATATTTTTAAAAAAAATAAGCAGAAAAAAGGAAAATATTTTATGTATTTGCTCACGTCTTCACCCATGCACGCTCATTCTGATAACTCTGATACAGTACTTCTGTAAGCTGTAATTTTCTTTTTATACCACATTAAATGAAGGGTGCCCAGAGAAAATGAAAGATGACTTGCGCTGATCTGGGAGAGGAAGGTGGTACACAATGAGCCCGGGACTGATCCTCTTAATGTCATGCTGATATTGATGATATACTTAAGTACTGTTTCTCTCTTTATATGGATGTAGACTGGGGAAAGGCAGTAAGATGAAAGACCGCTATGGAGTGTGACTCAGGGGATAAGCTTGCTGTGTCTCAGCTATGGTCAGCATTGTGACTACTAGGAATTTCTCCTGGCAGTTCTACCAGGCTGTGAAAGCCAAATGTATGTAAAGTTACTGTTCCTCTGCTTTTCCTCTCACCTGAACAGAACTACGGTTGTGTAAATGTAACAGTTTCACAGAGGGGCTTCTGATTCTCTCCTTCTTGCTCTTTTCAGGAACGTTATTTTCTAGATTTTGTTAAAATCTTAATGAAGGATGAATTAATACAGTACAAAATGTTTTTCAAGTCAAGTCACAATTAGAATTTCTGCTGGTCCAATTGGTTTTGAGGTAAGTAAAAAACCTGGACATACAACCTGTTTGCCTCATCTTCAAACTTTGTTTACTCTTGCGACATGAATAAGTGTTCTATGTATCCAGAATTAAGAAGCCACATTCTGCAGCAAGTTCTGTGCGCCTGAAATGCACCATTCAGGCAACATTTTCAGCTTAATTAAAATCTGAATGCTTTTATTAACAAGCTATGACAACTGCAAACTTAGAGAACAAACCAGAAGATAACTTTTTGAGCTGTTTCCTTTCTGCGTGTTCTGCTAATGCAGGTTGCCCAAAGGTATCTCTTCCCTGCAGAGCTCAGCATCAATACTATATAAACTGTGCAGCTCACCTTTCGATAGCTGGAAATAGGTGCTGCAAAAGGGCTCCAGTAACCTGCATTTAAGGATTATTACAGCTGCTGAGATGTAATGCTGTGATCTTAGTCACCATTCCTGCAAACTCTCTTAACCGAAGCCATTTTACAATGAAGTATCTTGTTGAAGCCAAATATTAATTTACAAAATCCAAAATTGACAATAGTAAAATAAAACTGCACTTATACTAAAATCAAATGCAAAAGCTTGTCCTCCTTATTCTTGCTTCTCTATTTTCTGCGGGCAGGCTGTGGGTGACTACCTAATCAATACTGCAAGGAAATGTGCTCCCTGAGTTGCCAGGCTGCATGACAAAAGAACCAATGACTGGGAGATTGGCCTGCTGGCTTCCCTTCTTCCCCCTTCCCTGTTTTGTGGATTAATCTGTGGGTCACTCATAAACAATCATTTTGCCTTTATACTTTGTCTTATCTGTTGACTCCTACCTCTTTTAGGAGGTAATTTCAAAGTTTCCCTTCTGGATGATCCAGTGTCCTTACTTTTTGGGAGATGCTATTTCCGTTCAGTAGACCTGGTGTCAAAATCCCTTCTGTCTAATGTGACTACTGAAATTGTCGACCATTAAGAAGTGAAATACTTCCTTGGGAAGATGATGTCCAAATCTGCATTTAACCTATAAATATGTCATACTTCATACAAGCCTGTAACTGGGATTGATGCCTGTGGCTTATTATTAAATCTTCATAGACACTGCATATGATGGTGTATAGGAACTGTTGACCATGGCCTGAACCTCTGATTGACCACCTGAGGCAAGCAATGAGTCAGCTGCAGGAGCAAAGGTGAAGGCAATTCACGTGTGCTATTGGACTGGGTGGAACTTGGCTCCACCTCTCCTAGATCCCATTTAAGTGCTGACTGCCACTGAGGATGGATCTCTTTCTGGTGATCCTTGTGGAGTTTATTGTGAGTCTACAATGTTGGTGTTTTTCATTTATTATCTTTCCACCATGATAATTCTAGCTAGCCTAACCTCTGTATGCATATTGATTGTACAGATGGTAATGAACTATTTTAGGATGATAATAAGTTTGGGTTGGTAGACTCCCCATCGTATCATTTACAGATACTCTGACAGTCACTCACTAAACAGTTGATAACAATCCCGATATGTATATACTTAGGCTGACTGTTCAGCTTGAGTTTAGTAAAGGAGCTTTAGCTTCTCAGACAGCTCATGTGTCAGGCTGTCTCTGCCTCCAGCAGTGAAACAATTTTAAAAGTATTTTTCTGACCAAAATTGTTGGGAATGCTGAGAATATACAGTGGGACACCACCACAGAGGAAGAAGATTGTAGCCAATCTGAATCTAGGCTTTCTTGAATATTTGGGGATTTTAAGTATAGCTTTTTAATTTCCTATAAAATAAGTGTTTTAATTCATTTCTATGTGGAGTATTTTATTGTTGGAGATATTGAATTCAAAGGCACGATTGTCCTGTTAACAAAGAATCCCACTGTCACTATGACAACTCTCAAGGTACTGCAGTGGTGAGAGTAGAACCCTGAGCATCTTCTTCCTCTGCTACCATGCTGCTCTGTGACCTGAAATGAACTGGTATGTCCAAAAATAAAAAAAGTATAATGATTACTACACATATAATGGATTTTACTAAGGACTTGTGAGAATTTTTACTGGTACCACATTTGTGGTCTTTGGATGAAAGCTAATGTTCAGATATATTTGATTCAAGAAAAATAAGGCCTCCTAACATCTGAATACTGTTAACTTGTTAATTCTGATAAACTCTTACGAGGAAAATAGCATGAAAATGACTGAAAGGAAAGAATGTAGAAGAGTATGGGTATTACTCCTGCAATTCTCATTGGCTTTAAAGTTTTCTACTGTAAAGCTGCACTATTAAAGCATTGTCCAACTGAGCGTGGTCTTAACATGGCGCTGCATAGGGTGTCACATCTAATTCTGAAAGTGACTGTGAGGAAGCATGCTATGAGTAAGTTAAGGAGCTGGGTACTGTGATAGCCTTTTATTCTACAGTTTGCCAGTAATGAAAATATGCGGTCTCTGAACAAGAACACGCTGTATACTGAAACTTTCCCTTTTCAACTGAGCATGCAAGTCTGCTGTTTCTCTAGCACTAAGAATATGCCTTTAGCTTTGTTAGATAATTAAAAGCTAGAGACCACCAGACCTAAGCCTTAAATCTCTAAGCTTTACCCTGAAGATCGCAGCAATATTTTGAGATATGAATACAGCTGAGAACAAAAACAAATGCAGGGCAATTGGTGTCTGGAAAGAAATAACAATTCCCAGAACCAAGAAGGAAGCTGAGAGATATGTAAACAGAGTCTCTACAGCTCTTAGGATTGTGTTTGTGTAGAGCCCTGTTTTGTTCAGCAGTGCGTGTCTGTAACAGGAGGGAGCTGCATTGCCTCAGGTTGGGTTGGAGCTGTGAGATACCTCGCACCTCTGAACATGCTGCTCATCCCCGAGTGGGGTCAGCAGCCTTGCCTCCTTCCCCAGCCAGCGAGCTCACATGCCCCAAAGCCAAGGCTTAACTCTGCCTGCCCCTGTGTAAAAGCCAGAGGAATCTGACTACCCCTGCACTCAAGTCCCCCTGAAAACCTGCATCAGGAGCGCAGCATAGTAATGTTTGATTGCTTATCACATGACAGCAACTTCTTAGACACCCAGTGCTTATAATGGCTATAAATTTTGTCCTTTTAATATCATTTTTTACATCTCCTATGTCACTACATCAGACAGCATGCAGACTGATATCTGAAATGAAAAATAAGTAAATGCTATAGACATATAAATTTGCCATAAAGAAGATTGCTACAATCTAAATCTTGAAGACACTGGACTATACAACTGATGGTATTTGTTGAAGTTGCTGCTATTCATGAAAGAAGTTAAGATGATAGGTAGTGTTTATTCACAAAATGCAAATATTTTTTTTTAGGTTTTAGATATTGCAAAAAGTTAATGAGATATTAAGTCACAAGTGGGCAGAAATTCTCTGAGGTTTACCAGCAGACAGTTAATAATGCAGTGTGACAGGCTGCTCTTGTTCTCCAGCTACATCAGCAGTCCTAAATGACAGCAGACTACACAGAAGATTACTCTCAAAATTATAAAGTACTTTAGTTATTGGAAAGGCAAATGCAAGGGCTTTTTTTGTTTGTTTCATTTTTTTTAATGACATCCATTCTGGAGGTGTAATGAACTTAACAGGATTATTTTAGACTTACTAACTTGTTGCCTTCCTATCCAGCACCTGTTTTCAGATTCTCAGAATCAGCTGATGCGCCTTTTACACATAACATTTCTGAAACTGTTTATGTCACATAAGAAAGAAAGTTGCGTCCATGCTATATGGTTGATAGGTAAATTACAAATTTCAAATGGAAAACATCATTTAGGTGAGAGAGCAGTATTTGTGCCCTCAGAAACATCTGGAGTTTTCTATTATTTCCAAATTCCAAAGACAGTGAGGGTTAGACTTGACAAGGAAAATTACTAGGTCAGACTTGCCTCCTATGTATATGTACTGAATCTCTCACTAACACTACGAGAATCACAGTTCTGTGAAATTGATATGCTAAAAAGTATTTCAGATGAATAGATCTGAAAGAATAATTTTATCCAGAATATTTAATACAGAAAGATGTTTAAGTGATGCCAGTTAATCTGCTGCTAGGCAAATAAAGGAGTGGGAAGAATGCATATAGCAAAGCAATTAAAAACCAGTCCAGTCTTACAGTGCGTTACCTCAGCTTCATTTTGTTAAGAGTGTTTACGGTTCTCAAAACCCAAAGGGAGGAGGGCGTGAGGGTAGCATAAGAAAAGACTGTGGGAGAGTTGGGTAAGCACTACAGTATTCAGTATCTACTCTATTTATGATTGTATGAAGGTAATTGTCACTACTTTAGGTCTGCCTGGCTGAAGCGATTTGTGATCAGGATGCTGCAACCAAGAACCTCATAAGTAAGAGGGAAAATGGCCACTCAGGTGGTCCAGTATGTATTTTATAATCTAATTTATCAATTGGGGGAAAAAAAAAAACAACAAAAAACCAATTGTCTCTTCGGGCTGTTATGAATTCCAGTGTCTTGCTCAGAAAATCATTTTGACTTACCCTTGGCTGTGGGTCATCTGCACCTCACTCACACTGCAATAGTGAGTGCCACAGCAGTCAGACCCTTTGAGTGACACTGTAGGGTAACTTCCTTTGATCAAAGAAATGCTTTAACAGAAATCATTTTAAAGGCCATCATGTTTCAATGTGACACACTGTACTGCTCTACTCTGCACTGGTGCAACCTCACCTTGGGCACTGCGTGCAGTTCTGGGTGCCACGATACAAGAATATAAACTATTGCAGGGACCAAAGGAGCGCTATGAAGATAGGGAAAGTCTGGAGGCTAAGACATACAAGGAATGGCTGAGGTCACTGGGTTTGCTCAGCCCAGAGCAGAGGAAGCTGAGAGGAGGCCTCATGGTAGCTGCAACTCCTGGGCAGTGCTGAGCTCTGCTCTCTGGTGACAGTGACAGGACCCGAGGGATCCACAGGGAGCTGTGTCGGGAGAGGGTGCTAGAAAAAGGTTCTTCACCAAAGAATGGTTGGCATGGTACAGGCTCATCAGGCACTGGTCATGGCCCCAAAGCTGCTGGAGTTCAAGAAGTGTTTGGACAGCATGCTCAGACATAGGGTTTGGGTGTTCCTGTCCCAGGTCCTGGTGCAGCCAGGAGTTGGATTCAATGATTTTTGTGGGTCCTTTCCAACTTGGGATGTTCTATGATTCTAAGGAACAAGTTCTGTCATCTTATTGTTTTCCTTTCTAACTTATATCAAGGTTAGATACTTAACTTGCTCTGTCGTGACATCTGTGCTTCTACATAACATCAATGTAAAGCTTTTAATCAGAAATGATTTAATGGGCTCCAGTAGCTGGAGAAAGAAAACCAAAAAACAAAAATGCATTTCCTTCATGGAAAAACAGTCAAGACTCTGAAAACCACTGTGTTTTCAACTGGGAAATGTACCGAATACCTGCATTTTCTTTTCTTTTTTTTTTTTTTAATGTGAAAAGTCTTACTTTTAAGAATTCTGTGTTACTGCTTAGGAATGCAACTCACACAAATATTGCCTGTCAGCTCTAATCCATGGACTCCCTTGCTGCCACTTTTAAAAATGGAGAAGCTATTTTCAAGTCTGCAGTATCTATGAAACTACCTGTCCAGTGATGAAAGAGTATACAACTGCCAAAGTTTTTGTTTGAAATATTCAAATAATGTAGTTTTGTAACTTTGTCATTATGTTAAGGCTTTTAACGATCTTAATTCCTCTTTTTTTAAAGTAAGGGTTGACTGCCTCCATAGTTAGCAACAATGAAGTCATTTCCCCCTTTAATAACACTCTATATCAAGGAAATATTGCCTTCAATTTTAGGAATGGGTTTTAGTTTTCAAAGCTTTCATATAGGTTAAGAGATTTCATGTTCGGTGATTCTCACTCTGGAGGAATGCCTCTTTGAGGATTTCCTCACAAAGAGATGCCTGCTTTGAAGATTTTCATTTTTAAAAACAGTCACATTTCTGGGTCTCTTCTTTGAAGATACTTTTCTTAAAGCATTTCCGTTTCACCAGTGTGAACAGCATCAGTCTGAAAATATTTTCCCCCTATGATACTCTTTTTGAAAACTCACACGTTCCTGTAGGAGTCTATAAAATAATCTCTGTTAAATAAGCCCAGGAACCTAATATTGCTTCTATGTAAGGTGCAAAACGGTTTGAAAGAACTTGTGGAAGATGGGATGTTGTGAGAGCACAGTTTTGAAAAAGTTCTGCAAAAATAATTCCATTTTGACATCAAAGTGTAAAGTGGAAAGGTGAGCCCATATATCACTTATATGACCTTTTAAAAATTACTGTGAGACACTTTTTACTCCTTTTAAATTGTAAAGAGTTCAGAGTTCAAGTTGTGGATTCCTGAAATCAATAGGAAAATTCCCATTTCAGTCCAACTGTGCAAAGACTATTCTTGGAAAATGCTGTTAGATTTCTTTCTTTTTTGAGAACATATTGCTTTAATTTACTATGTTGCTGGGGATTTGGGCTCCTTTAATTTCTAATGTGAACACTCTGTTCATTTCTTTTTGTAAAAAAAAAAATAATAATAATTTTTTTTTTCCATCTTTTTACTAATTACAGTTACCATGTTTTAAATCTATGTGATCTCAGGCCTTGTACAGGCATGGGATCCTTGAAGACATTACATTAAGTCTTCTCTCTGACACTGGCCTGTGAGTTCAGAGGGCGATAAGAAAATACAGCTAAGCAGCCCATTCAGCTTACATCTATGCCTAATTTTGTGATACAAACTGTTAAGCAATTGCAGCTTACCTCTCAAGTATGCAATTATTTTCTTGGGCTGTGGCTTAAAGCTCTGGTGTGAGTCTGCTCCTGTCAGCAGGAGTACAGACCTAGGCTGGCAAACCACACATCAGAAAGGCAGCCGTTCTCAGTGCCTGTCAGTCATACTGCCCATACAGTCATGGGAACACTAGCTTTTCACAGACTACTAAATAATTTTGTTAACATACTCGGAAAGCAATCATTACGTTGGTGTTGGGATATTTCAGCTGGTTCTCCTAGAATGCCAAGCCAGCCTTTAGACATCCATCTGTAATAACAGGGATCCATACGTTTAAATAGATCGAGGAGCAGAGAACTTCCTACCATTTGCCTTATAACCTCACAGACATATCTTTTCTTTCAGAAAGAAATCATTCATTTCATCTGTTTCCATGACAGAGCAAAGTAGTGGGAAGAGAGCTGCAGCCCTGCTTTTCCCATGACACAACCCTTGCACTGCTACCAACCAGCTGAGGCAAAGAACAAACCACCTTCAGTGTATGAAAGACGCATGCAATCATCACATATGTAACAAAAATAAAAATTGATCTCCAGACCTAATGAAAGTAAATGGACATATGTTTATAAACATAAGTGGTGGGAAAAGGTGTATCTGCTCTTGAAATAAATTTCCAGGTGGATACACTACAAACGAGAGAAAGGTGAGCAGGCAAATGATAATCTAATTGCCAAAATTTGATCTTTTGATCTATATGAATGCTTAGTAAAGTGCAGTATGAACTGTCACGTTTTGGTATTTAAGACTGTAACACTCCTTGCCCTTCCAAAATAATCTGTCTTCTAGGAGAAATACTAGAAATAAAGAGCTGGAAAATATCCTGTGGGACTTGAACCAGTAAGACAAGTTCTGACCTGAACTCAAAAAAAAAACCAAAAAAAAACCCTTTTACTTAGGGTACAGTGCTTGTAAGAATTACTTGAATAGCTTTAAAACTTCATTTGATAAAAGAAAGTATCAACACAGACTGTTGGAAAGAAATGTTGATTAAGGACATCGTTTGCAGGAGTACAAAAAGATGAATAGCTACTAATAAATTTCAGGACTTTGCTCAAAGGCATCTAGGGGATTTATGAATTATGAAGTTGATAAGAACAGATTTAAGATAGAATAATTTGGTTGAATGCAACAAAAACTGGTAAATGGAATGATCAACCTTTCCAATAATATCCAGAGGAACAAATGTACTAAGCAACCCTAAGCATTCACCCTTAAATAAGAAAAGCAAAGAGATGATGATAGAGGTATCTAATTTTGGTCATCCAGACAAGTGAAAAGCTGTTAATGTACAAGCATATCCAGCAGCAAAAGAATTAAAATTCTTCACAGGAGTCAATATATTTGTGTTTTAGGATTGATTGGCAACATGATATAGTCTCAAAAAAAGAATCTGTTGAAGTTCTGTGCCCAGATCCCTTAAGACTAAGGTGATACAAGATTAGCAGGTACATTCTTTGATGTATAAATAACTTATTATTTATCAATTATTAATAATAGATTACTACAAGGTTTTATATGAAGGTACAAGAAAAAATAGTGTATATTTTTACAGTAGAGGGAGGTCACTTGTAGCATACCACTGGGACCTGTGCTGTTCAGCATATTCTTAAATGATCTGGAAAAAGGAGTGATTATCGAGGTGACCAAGTTTGCTGATGATGTTGAATTATTCATGGTAATAAAAACAAAAGCTGACTGTGAAGAATTGTGGAAAGCTCTCATGTTAGTCTGTGACTGAATGATAAAATGGCAAGTTAAATTCTGTCCTGAAAAATGAAGTAATATGCAAGGGAGGGGAAAAAAAAAAACCTAAACTATACATGCAAAATGCTGGAATCTAAAATGAATGACTACCAGACAGGAAGGAGCTTAAGTTCTGTGAAAATATCAGCTCATTGTTTAGCAGCACTCAAATGTAGAAATCAGATTGGCTTTATCAGTAAAATAATAGAAAAACAAATAAAACAACAACAAAAATTATATAAAAGCATTTGGTTTGTAACAAATAATGAGGATCATCACAACCTTCTAGAGTAGAATTAGGAAGGGTGTAGATTAAGGCAAGATGAATTACTGAAAATATGGAATGACTTCCAATAGAGGAGAAGTTAAATTTACAAAGACTCTCAATGTAAAACTGAAGGTGGTATGTGCATTCATGAATGGTATGGTTAGGATAAGAGAGAAAATTACCCATCTATTTTGTTAAAAAAACTAGTAATGGATAATAAAGGAAATTATCAGGAAGCAAGCTTGAAACAAGCAGCAAGAAATATGTTTTACATGGTGTTCAATTAAATCATGCAACTTGATGTTCTGCAATGTTGTGAATGCCAGGAGGTATTCAGATAAATGCTTGTAAGAGATATCCTCTGCAAATACAGATGCTGTTTTTTCCTCAGCAACTCTAAACTCAGCACTGAATTTGAGACAAGGTACTTGAGACAGTATCTCTGTGTGCTTCCTAATTCCTACAGTCTTTCACTAAGCATACACCACTAACCACTGAATTGCTGCAGGACTATTCATTATTCACTGCCCTTGAAGTAAAAAGGAAACAATCAATGAAAGAGAAACATTTAAATGTAATAGTGACCAGAGGAAATTATTTTGGAAAATAATATATGACTGCAGGAGTGTGTATAATCAACAAGTATACAGATGTATAATCAATAAGTATACAGAGAAGTTAGGCTGGAAAGATTATCACATTATGGAGGGATAATTAGAAATGAATGGAAAGCTTCCCCATGTCCTGGGCTTGCAGAAGAAGACTCCAAGAGGAGCAATCTCCAGAAAGAGACCCTTTCTCAGTGGCAGTCAGCCCTGAAATGGGGTTTAGGAGAGGTGCAGCCAGGCTCCACCCCTTCTGGTTACACAGGTGAATTGCCTTCATCTGTGCTCCTGCAGCTGACTCAGGTGACCAGAGGTTCAGGCTGTGATTCAGTAGTTCCCATACTGAGTGAGATTAATAGAATTGAAAAAGTACTGCGCTTTTCTATCGCTAATAATAATCTACACGCTTAACTTCCAGTTAGAATAAGATGAGCACAAGGTATAAACCCAAGTGTTTCATAATATAATCAGTAAATGTGGACGATTCTGATAGAAGTGTTTTACTGAATGGTTGTCTATTACCAAGCATTTGTGCCTTCTTCTGAAATACCTGGTACTACACTTCAGCAGGAAGTTAACAGGGCAGAAGGAAAAGGAGGTGCCTGAGGCAGCTTTTTTTTTTTGACCTTCTAAACTATGAGAAAGATAAAGCAAAGACGTATTACAGAGAAAACAGATGACAAACTCACTGCTTATACTATCAGTGTTCAAAATATACTAGACAATGGTGTCCAAAAGCATAATGAAATACTTTTATAGTAAAAAAGACAAAGCTACTTGAAGAGGAAAATGAAATACTGTATTGAATAAGCAACTGAATGAATTAATGCATTTTGATAGTTTGATGTATTTTTTTTTTCCTTTTAGGATTAAATGCTGTTTGTTAATTCCAGATCAATTATTTCATTTCTGGATTCAAGGGGACCAGCGTTTTGCTCTACAAATTCACACCCATTCCTACCTCTCCCATCCATTCTTTTGCTAAGTAAACGTTTCCCAGATATTTGCAAACTCAGTTCCTGTTCTGCTGTAAACATTTACTGCTTTCTCCTCCATCTCCATTATACGGAGGAGCAAATCACTCAGAGGATAAACTGAGCGAGTACCACTAGTTCATTCAATCAGATGGCTTCTGGTGGATGTCACCGCAAAAAAGAGGAAACTGGAGCATCACAGAAGAGATGCGCAATGGGTTTAAGACGACGCCCTTTAATGTCCTCCTATGCCTCGGATCTTTTGGGGGCACATTAAGGTCATTTTCAGATTTTCCATCACAGGTATAAAAACGTTTTTTTGAATGTAATTTAAGACTGTGAAGCGAGTACTGCTTTCTAGAAACCTCGCGCACCCTATGAAATGTTGAGACCAGGCAAAAAAGCGGGCAGATGAAGCCGGCTCCCCAGCAGCCACGCAGGGCACGTGCTCTGCTACTGGAGTTGCCGGAGTAGCGCGGGAACAACTTTCGCACAGAGGCAGCGCGGTGCAGACGCCGATTGGCACGTTCGCCTTCATTTCCGAAACAATACCGGTTGTCAGCTATACAGGAGACCGCAGTCCGTGTCTCTTATCAGACAGACTCTCACGCAGGGCAGGGGCTTTCCCAAGCGAGACAGCGTCCCGCGCTCCCCGAAAGCCCGCCGCCACGAGGAGCACCGCCCACTTCCACAGCCCGGCGCGCCGAGCCGCGGCCGCGCCCCGTTCCCGCCCGAGGCCTGGCAGGCTCGCGCCGCCTCACGGGCCGGGCGGCTGATGGCAGAAGCTTCAGGCACGCCTTCTGCGCGCGCTCGGGACTCTGGCGCATGCTCCGTGGCGGCGAGGGACGAGGAGCGGAATCCGGCGCTCGGCAACGTTCGGCAATTTCCGTGCAGGCCCCGCCGCCATTTTCTCGCAGGCTCTCCGTGCTCGTCGGTCGCGCGGCTCTCCGTCCCGCTGGTCAGCGCTTCGTCCTGCTCGGCGATGGACGGGTGAGAGCGACGGCCGGGGCCGGCGGGGGGTTGGGACGAGGCCCGGCGGCGGCCGTGCCGCCCGCTCGGCGCCGGGACCTCTCCGTGCGCCGGGTCCCGTCGCGGCTGCGGGGCGTGGGAGCGGCCGCTGGCCGGCGGCGCGGGGACGGCCGGGTTCCGGCCGCGGGAGGGCCGGAGCGCGAGGCCCCGCGCCGGGTGGGGAAGGGGAGCTCGGCCTCCCCGACGCGGGCCCTTGTTTGGGGTCTCCGAGGGCTGTGGGCCGCGCGATCCCGCCCCCTGCTCGGTGCGCTGCTACCCCGCGCCGCCCTCGGGCGCCCCTCGGCCCTGCCGTGGCCCCCGGGCGCGGGGCGAGGAGCCGCTCCGTGCGGCACGCGGCGTTTCGGAGCTGGCTGGGGAGGAGGAGCGATACCGGCGGGAGATCTTTTGTTTTCAGACGCTGCCCGGTAGCCCTCTGGCTTCCTCCCCTCCCCAGGTAGAAAGATGCCTTTGTGTATGCGGGAGACGGGCTGTAAGAGCCAAAGAAAGGAACGCTCTGGAGGAGCCGAGAGGCAGCGAGGGCCTCGATCTGGCGGGCAGAAGGCTCAGCGCCCGAAGTTTTGGACCCGGGGGGGAGGGAGCTGCTGGCTGCTGCCTTCATCAGTATAAACAGAGCACCTTCCTGCTGCTAGATGCCCAGCAAGTTATTTGTTCTGGCACAAACACAGAAGCAATCCCTTTGGTATGCTTTAGGAGTGTAACCTTTCAACTCTGAGAGTTTTAAAGGCTTATTATGGTTACTTCTGACTGTAATGTTGGGAGTTACAAGTCCAGCTGAAGAAGTCTTGGCACTGATGAGTGTTATTACGCTGTGGAATGCTTTCACCCGTTCATATTTTGCATTTTTTTTTTTCTGTTGGTGTTTTCTGCTCCCTTTGGAGTTTTGTTGCATAGTGTAAGTTAGAGTGTTCTAGCATCTAGGAATCTTCATCTAGGAAGATGGTGTGTCTTGGCATACCTGTTGCAGAGTTCCATGTAGATAGGATACCTGATGGTTAAATTTTGATACCAGCCAATGTGTTTTTTTTCCAAGCTCATTTCAAAGCCTATGTTTATTGCTTTCTTCTGTAAGGAGATCTCTTAAGTTGAACTGGATGCCTAGTTACAGGGTTTGTGAGAAAAGTTCTGTGTTTACTTTTAAGTTCTTCCCTTTTTCACCCTGTTTGTGATCTCATGTCATCCAGAAACCCATGTTTCCTGAATGTACTGCCTAGTAGTGTGTTGCATTAGAGTAATGTTTACCTGAAACTTTGAACTCCGTAGAAACCTATGAACAGGTGGAGCTTTTGTAGTTTTCCCCTCTATACCCTCTGTCATCTTTTTTTTCTTTGGCCACATTTTATGGATTGGGAAAGTTGTTAACTAATTTGATCCCTAATTACTCTGATGTTGCAGAACAAACCAACAAAAGCCCTTGGTTTTATGAGAACAAATTTGTTGACTTATGTTTCTTTTTTTTTTCTTACAGCATTGTCACTGATGTTGCAGTTGGTGTGAAGGTAGGATGTGCACTTAACAAATAAGCGGGTACACTGCTGATACAAAATGAACTGCTTTGAGCATGTGTCATTGCGAATTTTAAGACTTTAAGCAGTCATTGTCAGCTGATATTTAGTCAGCAGTATATGCTTTATTAACAAAAAATCCCTAGAGATAAATTGGAGACCCTACACAAAAGACTCTTCTAGGCACTAGACTGTAAACAGGAGTTCTAAATTAATGTAGTGCTATCAGATTCCTATTTTAAAGCTTTATTTTGCAGATCATTTTTCAAAACAGTGCTTGACTTTTTCTCTCCAAGTTTAGCTATGAACTTATCATATTTGTTAAAACAAGGAAGGAGTTTCCTGTAGGTTATTAATTATTGATTTCACTTCTGTATCCAGTTTTGTTGCAAGAACTGGATCAGTACTTCATAAAGACAGCTTGAGAAATAATGAGAATGGAAAGATCTGTGGGAAAAGGGAACTTAACTTGTTAATGCATGTAATAAATCCTATTTCAGGGGTATGCATGAAAGTTTTCTAGTGAATATGGTCTCTCTGCTTGTTTGGGGAGTTTGTAGCTGTGCTACATAGCTGCCTTTTCACCTCATGCTGGTTTATGTTAACTGTTTGGTGAACCAGGTTTTGTGTAGTAAAGCTGCCTAGCTCAGGTTCAGTAGTGGTTCTGCTGGATTTGGGCTAGCTCTTACATAATACAATTAGCCTTTAGATAACAGCGGCTACTGTGTTGGGTGAACCTGCATTATGTTTGAATAAGCTCTCTTCTAGGAGAAGTTGTAATAAACTGTATGTTCTGGACCTACCTGGGTCTATGTGTGTGTTCAGTACTGCAGATATATCATTCTTGGAGTCAGAAGTACAGTTATTAAAGTACTTCCATGAGAGCTTATTCCATTCAGAAATACAGACTGGTACAATTGTTTCCCCATTACCTGGGAGGACAGTGTCAACTGCCTACAACTGTAGGAGTGTATTTGACAGTTAAATTCAAGTCTTTCAGAAATAAACTGCACCACACAAAGAACTTTGTGGCAAAACAATTCATAAAATCACTTTCAGTCATTTCTAATGAAGAAGCAATTTCAGACAATCCGTGCATTATTTGAACATAAAATTCTGATGTTCTTAATTCAGTAGTTGATTCAATATCAATTCTTAGTACGAGTAACTTAGAATCGTACAAGAATTTGAACATTCCTGACATACTTTGTGTGTAGAGCAATTTTGGAACCATATTTTCAGGTACTAGCAAGGCAGTGAATGAAGGCGCATCAAATAGCATAACTACTTCTTTCTGCTGATTGTAGAAATTGTGGATGTAATATAAGAAAGGCAAGGGAAGTGTATCAGAAAATGATTAAGTTAAAAACAGGGAAATGCAAACAAGTACATAAAGACATGATCTTTGTCACATGAAAATGGTATTGTTGATATTAAAGGAAACAATCTGTACACAGGAGCATAGGGAAGAAAATAAAGACGATGGTTTTCTGAAGGAAGCTGTTAATATAAGTGGGATAAGGTGGAATGTCTCCTGGAGCTTCTGTAACTGTCTCAGGACACCAAGAAGAATGTGACGTGGAATTTCTTACCAATTCATATTTATGGTTTGCATAAGCAGTCTAATGTTGGCTCTCATCATATTTTCTAGAAAGCATTGTGAAACACTTGTGTGTTTCTTTTCTCCAGTGGCTGTTCATTGTTGTTAAGAAACCTAATGCTCTAAAGCTGAGGGATGCTTTACCTATTAATAGGTATAGAAGATAGGGAAAATTCATGGGGCTTTAACTTAGCTGTCATCTGTTCTTAGGGGTGTATTGGGAGTGGGTAGAGAGCAGCTTTTGAGTGCCAAGGTCTTGCATCAGCAGATTTAATGCTCTTTTATACTGCTTTTATCATGATTGGACAGCCATTAGAAGCAGACAAGGATTTACCTGTACTTGCACATGATCAACTTACCCAGGCTGTTTGTGTGACCTTACACTTTCTTGAGGATTTTTTGTACCTTCTGTATGTATGCTGATCAGCTATAGAGCTTATTTCCTTATGCTTGGAGAAAAGGACTGTGACCCTTCTCTTAGAAAATACAATTTATCAAAATCATCATCAGTGATACAACTATGGAGATTGTGTTAACTATTTTGTGGTAGGCTGCTTTTGTAAGCAGAAAAGCGAGCTTGTTAGCTATGTTTTAAACCCATTTGTTAAGGCTAGTAGTGGCAGTTAGCAAGTATAGACAGGGAATTGTCTTTGAGTTAAAGAAAAAAAAAGGGTTTTCAGCTTTGGGATCTGTATGTAGGCGAGAATAAATAAAGGGCATACTTGCTTGTAATATTCTCAGTTATATAGTCTAACTGCAAATTTCTAATGAGGTTGTTAAATTTAAGTTATTATCGTTTATATGCAGCATGGCTTGATTTAAAGCATTTTGTTCAACAAACTCTTCAGTGTTTCATCTTTATTTTATTTGTGTGCTGAGTCAGAAGAAATTAATACTGAGGAAAGCATTCAGCACAAAATGAAGGAGTGGAGAAATGATGAATGTTATTTGAAAGCTTGGTTTATGTGCTGCAAATGTGGTGTTCTGTCTAAAATCAAATGTGTTATGAGAGCATACTTCCCAGCTAATATCTGTCAGAGAGGCAGTCTGCTTATTTTGTGGAAGAATTAGAATATGTCAAAATGCAGATGACTTGTGGCCATAATGTGAAGCAATTCATAGAAGCAAAAAAAAATCATACTTGATTTGATATGTAGTCTCTTGTTCGGCTGACTTAGAATTCATGGTGTGCCTTTGCACAAAGTACACCCCTTACAGTACAATTTAGTTAGCAGTATGAAAATACTGAGTTTTAACTCTGTGTCAGATGTTACTTTGTGAACTCCCACTGTATATAAACAGTTGTATAAAGTTTTTTGAGTAGAACAACAGATATAAGGCTTCCAGTAGTGACAGTAATACTGTGTCAAATGTTACTTCTTCAGGTTTTCATTTCTTGAAGAAATTCTGTACATCTTAAGTTTATGGATTTCTTTGTACACGCTTTTGGAAGCTGTCATGTTGTATAAAATGTTTTTTCTAACTGTACATTTTAGTTGCTCTGTTTTTATTGCGTGTGGTCCATAGTTATTAAAACAAAATGGCATTCCAAATTTCAGGGAGTTTCAGAGACAAGCTAGCATCTTATGTCTGTAGTCAGTGAGGAATGTCAATTTTGGCATTTTGACATCTGGATCTGACAGCTGTAGTTAGAATTGCTGTCTTGTGTTCTTACAGTTACGACGCTTTAATCTGGCCAAGTAAAATTACTTGGTACTTGGAGTGGTGGAGGGCTTTCAACGCAGTGAATGTAGGAAGTATATAATCTATCTTTTCTCTGGAGTAATAACGAAAATCTTCAGAGATGCAGAAGCTGTGATGGAAAGAATGCACCTCGCAGAGATGCAGGGAATAACTATACAGTGAACTGCTAGTTGGTATTGATAGTTCTCTTTGTAAGTGTGGGCCACTTCAGCTTAATGTATCATCTTTCTCCTGATTGGCATGAGTAGCTGTGCAGTGAATGTGGCCTGAACAATTGAGTGACTCATTTGGGGATGTGCATTGCATGTTTCAGGATGGCTACAGTCAGTCTGCTTATGACACTCTACCTGATGAGCAGAAAAAGTATGGGGGGAAAAGGTTTCCTTTCTTCGTTCTTTCTTCTAATACGTTTACATGGTACATAGCATTTGGGAATTTCTAACACCGTAGAGCTGCTTTGGGTTACAGTCTGGCCAAGAGCGGAGCTTCAGCTGCCAAATGTGAACAGCCCAGGTTATGTCTAGGAAAAGAAAGCTCGTATGTTACTGTAAATACAGGTTTGTTTTGAAGATCTGGGAAAAGGATTTTTTCCCAAGAGTGAGAGCATCAACTTTTTTAGAAGGCTTAAGAAAAAAGGAAATTCATTGTGGTTTTAGTTGGCAATATTAGGGTTGAGTGGGAGATGCAAGAACATAGCATACTAGTACTTTCTATTAGCTTTCTGACAAGTGGTGTATCACAAAGGTCCTCTTTTTCCTGATTGCTGAAATTTAACAGTGTGGAGGAAAGGCAGTAGCTAAAACCAGCACAAAGTTGAAGGAGAGAAATAAGAGAGCAGTGATTAACAGTGTTTGTAAGTATTCCCTAAGCAGTATTCAATTCTTTTTTTTTTTTTAACTCAAATTCTGAGATATTCTCTTCTCCTAGGAAATTATAGAAAACTGACTGGTTTTTGCTACTAATAATGGAGAGCTTCGTTATGGTGGAAACATATTTTGGTCATATTGTGACTTTTTATTTAAGCTGTTTGTAATATACTTTAGTAAAGGAAGCGTAGGAATAATCTATTAGAAATTCTAGCAAGTTAACAAAAGATAAGTTTAGCCTCCCTTTAGGAAAAGAGAAAATGTATTTTAGTAGATTTTTCCCTTCTGTTTCTTTTTTTTCCCTAGATCTACTGTTTCACCTTGATGGTCATTGCTCTTAGATAAGAGGAGGGCAATGGAAGCATAGGAAATTGATTCTCTTATACAGACAAATGCCATGTGATGATCTGTTTTATTTTTCGTAAAGTACTAGAGTGTCTTTCATACCAATTGGGCTGTTAGTAGGTTAGACCAGGTTTCTGCTAGGGGCAGTGGCATGAAAGATGTTTGCCTGTGAATTGGAGAAACTGTTAGCTGGGATAATGTTTACAATTGAACCTTTATATTCAGCAATATTTTGTTACAGTAGCGCTAGTAAGCAAAAATATTCGGAACGTTCTAACAGTGAAGTGGGAATGATATGTGATTGAAGTTTGTAAGTGTGGAACTGGCATCTGGATTTATTTCTTCAGCAGGAATATGTAAAGTATGTCCTTGATGGCAAAAGCAACTGAAACAATACAATGAAAGACGCCTGCTGTTTATAAAAGATGTTAAAGTGGACCCTGTTGGAGGTGGTTTTCATATTTGTTCTCAGGAAAGTCTGCTACAATTCGTCCTTTTTATTTCTGTAACTTTTTTTCTTAAGGTGACAGAATGGTTGGGTACTATGTCAATTAAAAAAGAAAAAGCTGAAAGTGGAGAGAGAATAAAAGTATTGAAGATTTATACTCTGAATGCTTACTGGAAACTTCTGTTGTCTGTTGCAAATTGGAAGTCACTTTTCCTTTGCAAGAGAACACCTAGACTTGTGTATTAATTGAGAGGACCACGGGAAGAGAAATGTGATCATTTGCCCAATTTGAAGAGCTTGATGAATGTCAACATTAGGATGCCTTTCCAGTTTCTTAGAGCTCTGAGATTTTTTTTCACAGACAAACAAAGCTGCATTCCAGTTTTTCCTGCCTCTGTGACACCTAAGGCACAATTGTTTGAATAACCATTTCACAAACCTTTCTTGGGAACTTAACCAGGTTGAAGCTGAGCTGACACGGGTATGACTTACGTCTTCTTTAGTGCTTTGGGGCAAATCTGACATGGCTGCATAAGCTCTTGTAGCAATATAGACTTTATATGACTTGGGATGGGCAGTAGAAACAAACTGTTTAGGACCAGTGAGAAGGTAGGACTGTTGCTTTTGGTTGTGGTGTTTGTTTTAATGAGGTTGTGGTTTTACAACCTACTATGGGGACTGACGTTTAATTTCAGGCTTATGTGCTGTGCCTTTTATTAAGCTGCAAATACATACAGCTCTTTTTAGGTTTTCATAGATTCAGCTCTTCCTTGAATACCTAAAGTAATTATTGCATTAAAGACTTTACAGTAGCACTGGAACTTTGCATTTATTGTTACAAGTATAGTAGATGGTCAAGTAGGAAATTCATTTCTGATGGCTCTTTTAGGGTTGTAGAAACTGCTACAGAACAATGCTTTACTTCTAGATGCCATTGTATGTATTCTAACTGATAAGAGCATATCCAAACAGTATCTCCTGAGTGAGCTATTCTTGCCTGTTCCAGTTTTCTACCAGTTATATACATCTGCTTCAGAGTAACTGTTTCTGTGCTTGTGAAAGCAGAATAAGTCTGACATGCTGAAATAAATGATCTTTGTACTTCATCCAGGGCGTTTGAAGTGTTGACTGGTCTTGGGCTAGATTTCTGACTGAAGTCTTTCATTACAGTTTCAAAGTTTGAGTTTTTAAAAGTGAAGCTGGGTGGCATGGTTTAAGTGAAGGTTCTTAACACTTCAGCTGCCTGGTTAAGTATACCCATGTTGATTTCAGATGCTTTGAGAACTTTGGCTCTTTTTTCACATTGTTTTGATTGAGAGTCTGGAGGCTTTTCACAGGAGTGGAGGCTTGTCTCCTTTCGGTTTTAAAGGCTTCACATTCCCTTGACTGTGCATGCTCAGTTTCTGAAAATTCTGTGGTATGCGTTGGGTTTATAGTTGAAAGGAAAAAAAAAAAGCAAACTTAGTTTTTTCCTAGATACATCCTTACTTTAATATTTGTGGACTCATTATTTCAGTTAATTGTTAGGAGATGTCCCCAGCCAACCATATGATGTTTACAGCATGGAAAAGGATTGAAATAGAGGGAAAAAGAATACAGAGGATAAAGTATGGGAAGGCAGACATATTTTATCCTGTTAGTTCACAGGGAATTTAAGGCCAAGTGATGTAATAGGATTCTTAAGTACTCATGAAGACATACTCCACATATGTGAGGTTCTGATGAAGAGATAAGCTTATAATTGAAATTACGTGCTTTATAGAATATCATGAAACAGCAGCAAATTTCTCTTGGGTTTTATGTATTGACTTGGCTTGGCCTGTCCTGATTGAGTCTTCTGTGATTGTGTCTTCCTGTATATGTGAGAGGTGTAGCAGTCTATTCATTAGGTAATTTGGTGTATGTGTTTTGATAGCGGTGTGCAAAGTCAGAGAGTAAGGCAGGTCAAGTATTTCCTCTTCACCAACAGTATTTATGAAGTGTATTTATGCAGTGTTGCATTAGAAATGTATCCTATTAAAATAAGGCATTCATTACGTTCTGTTCCATCACGTATAAAATGGGGAAAAAAAAAACAAAAAAAGAAGAGCTCCATATTTGGGTGTTTAAAGTGTGTTGTCCTGCCCTTTCTAACATCCATGCCCCAAAGTTAATTCAGCTGCTGGATGCTGAAGTAGTTGGCTTGCATCGATGTGTCTTGGAGAGGGATGTTGCTGTCTAGGTTAGAATTCTCATTACAGTCTCCATACTGCCAGATTTCTGGCTCTTGCTTTTAAATCGTTCCCAGATGTTGTTAGAAATGAAATATTTTACAGTGCTGTTAGAATTCTTTAAATCATGAGCTGTCTTCTGGCTTGCCAGAGCTGTTGGGATATTCCTGCGCAGCTCAGGTTCTGCTTTGCTCCCTCACGTGGAGGAGAGGGATGGGGGGCAGGAAATCATCCTGACGTTGGGAGAGGTTTGGAACATCTGCATGTTGTATACTACAAATCAGAGAATTTAATGAAGCAGTATTTTTCAGTATCTTTTTTATATTTTCTAATGAGACGTCAAGAAATTATTTTAGCTGACGCTGATACGTACATAAAATACAGTTAGTTTATTTGCTTGTTCTTTACAGTTTTATCAGTTCAGTGTTTGTGTAGTGTTAGAAGAGCATGTTCACACACTTCTGATAAACCTTTGAGAATTCAGAGTTTGTCATGTTATGTGCAGCTGTAACTTCTCACAGGAGCCTTTGTAGCCTTGGATTATTGGAAAAAGAGCTGATAATATTTCTCTTCTATAAAAAGTTGTCAAAAATACCCTGATACTTGGAAGACTAAACCTCTCTGGTGGTTCTCAAGCAAAAATCGAAAAGTTTGGTGTCTTTTTTTTTGTGGTTTGGTAGCCTTTTTCTTTTTTAAAGGATGGTAGTAGTGGCTGTAGTAAGGTCTGGGGCATTTTTGAAATACTTAAGTCCTGTCTGCAGAGTGAGGAAGATCATTGGTAAGGACTTATAAATAGTTTTTTTTTTTTATTAGCCTGGAAAGATTGTATGACTGTGACAACTTCCTGAAATGGCATAGGTACTTAATATAACTTGTGATAGCATGAAGTCTCAAGTAATCTGTTGTGGGGGAGTGGAGGGGTTGGAATCTGGAATCCAGCTACATAAATTTAATTCCAGTAGTGAGGGATTCTGAGTTAACAGTGACTGCTAAAGCAAGGAGCTAGAAGATTCACTTGCTAAGCTAGTTACTTAGTATAATGGTTCATTTGAATTGTGGAAGAACCAGGGTATATACAACAACTGTATGTACTGAAAGATTTCCTTACCAATTAACTGAAATATAAAAATGCTCTCTTCAATTTAAAGTATTGAAAGATTTTTATATATGTATATTTAAGTGCCTTTGAAATACGTATTCAGAGTCTTGAGTTGACAACTTATTTTGTCTTTTTCTGAAAACGTCAGTTTTGCATAGTTTCCATTGGATGGCTAGAACCATATGTTAACATGCTATTGCCATGCCATGCTGTTAGAAGTACTCAGTGACAGTGGGCAGGGTATGATAACGTTGCACTTCTTGAAAGGGCTTTGATTCTGCAAGAAATCTAAAATTTGCTGGCTGTAAGAAGTTAATTTGACAATTCCCTGACTTACTTTGCTACAGTACTTTGGCAGATGTTGAATTCAGAACGTTTGTCCATGAATGTCTATGGTATAGTTAGTGTTTTAGGTTGTACACAAGACCAGTACTGCTTAATGTTTTTCTTGACATTGGTAGGAGTACAGATGTACATTGAAAACTTCTGCTCTTGAGGACAGGCTGTGACCTTTGAATAGTGTACAATAACAGCTTCTACTTCTTTTGTCCTTTGCAATCTCTTTCCCTTGTGCTAAAATGAATGCTCAAATAGTTTCTATCATGTTGCTATTGTAGGAAATTTCCTTTGCAGCCTATGATTGGGAGGGAAGTTGATGCAGTGGCTTCAGTTTGTTTGGCTTATTTATTTTTATTTTTAAACTTAAATTTGGACTTTTCTGTTCATCTGCTTGTGATCTTCTGTCTTGAACTTGCTTGACGCACAGCAGCTTGCAAATATGGGGAAAAGAGCTAAGTGAAAATTGCTCTTGAATCTTCCATTCTTTATTGAATTTGATTCACCACATTCTTTAAAGACATGAGCTTGTTTTCCTTGTTTCTGAAGCGCTCGATAGAATTGACCTGAACTTGACGGTTTATTCGCATTGGATGATTTGACTATTGGAAGTGGTGTGCTTGAGAATAAGACTACTGTGTGCACGAGATACTTGGGAAGTGAGCTGTAATTCTGAAATGCATGTACAAGTGGTAGAACTTTTGCCCTTGAAGTGGAGTGCAAGTCCTTTTTGGCCTATCTTCCTCTAAAAGAAAATACACATAAAAACTGGTCCAAACCCACAAGTTGAATAAAGTCCTACCTTTGCTGAATGGATGCTTAAAAAAATAAAAAAGTTGGCCTCTGTCATAATTTTGTAGGTGCTTATGTCATTATAGCAGTGTCAGTTGGCTTACTTGAAATGCTTATATTAAATTGCTTTGTAAAACAGCTGTCATCTTATGAGACCTTTTTGAAGTAAATAGCAATTAACAGCCAGCTAACTGCTTTTGATTTCTGTAATTACTCTGTTTTCAAGTAGATCGTGACTTCTTTTGCTGCAGAGCTGTTTTTTAAGTTACATATTTAATGAGGTAGGGGGGTTTCTATGCTGCTTAAAAACCAATAAGGAAAAGTTATGATATATCTAAATCGCAAATTGGTCTGCTCTGCTCACATTGTAAGGTATATATTTGTTTTACCAAAAGCTTGGCAAGCATGTATGGGAGTTTGCAGAAATTTGCCTCATGCTTGTGGTGTCATGGTGAACACTGGTTTATAACAGTAAAATAAATGATGTTTATAATACGTGCCAGAGTAAGAAACTTGCATGTTCTTCTGAAACAAAATTCGTAACTTTTTCAAGTGTAATGACAAAATCTTGTAACGGGCTATGTAAATGTTATTGTGAGGTGTTAAATGTCTTTCAGAATGAAAAGAGAACTTTTAAAATTGCTCCTAAACACAATTGAGTAACCACTCTGACTGTTTAGCTTGGTGTTGATTTTGGATTTTTTTTTTCCTGCTCTGGGTTAAGAAATGTATCAGGCTTTTGTAACACGTTTCTTAGGAGGCAGAAGTCTATGTAGTCATTTTTACATTCTGCTAGTGAGAAGTTGCTCATTTAGGCAAGGTTTGATTTTATGCATCTTACAGCTATGTGACATAGAAAGACAGTATTCTCAGGTTAATTTAGAATTCAGTTTTGAGGTACTTGGCAGGACATTTCTGCCTAGCATGGAGATACTGTTGTAGTGCCCATAACTAAATAAAGCTTTAACTTTTAAAAAGATGAGCTGCAGTTGGTTTCTTTCCTCTTTTGCACTTTAGTGGTGACATGGATTGATGTTAAGGCAGTTGAGGAAGTACTTCTGAAGTGGTAAAAGATCTAATTAAAAATGTTTAAAGGTTGTCAAGCTTATTCCTTTTTAATAATTTCTTTTTCTTAAGTGGAAGATAATTTTTGTGTGTGTGAAATAAATCTTATTGGAGTAGGACAAGAAGAAAAAAAAAAAGGAGGAAAAGCAGTAGGGGAGAAAGAAGTAAATGCCTCTTCAGCTTTGCCAAATATTTGTCTTGTAAATAATTTGAGGAGAAGTTTATTTTATAAGTTTTCCATGTAAATCCTACTCTGTTTTGCAGCCTGCTACTATTCAAAAAAGATCATTAACTTGATAATTGTCATATTTTAGGAGTTACAGTTGCCACCTGTAGATGCTACCTTCTGCCCTAGGTTTTCAGGACAAATTGATGCCCCCAGATTGAATAGTGATAGTATTCTCTGAAGACAAGTCTTTTTTTTTTTTTTTTTTTCCAAATAGGAATGTTAGAATTGAGCTGAACTCACCATTTCTATCTGTGTAGATTTCCCTTGTAGTTTCATCTGGATATAATATTTTAATTTAACATGAAATATTAAACTAACTAACTATATCTTATGGAAGTAAAGTAAACATTTAATTATAATGTTTTAATTTGAAGTGCTGAACAAAATTATTGTTCAGGACTTCTTATTGTGTCTTAAGGTGGCTGCATTTTGGCGGTGGGTAAAACAATTGTGCTTAAGCTGCTCTCATTGCAAAGTTTGCCTTGTAAATATACTGCTTTATGTAGACTTCAAGTTGTTGCACTTATCTGAAACGAGAAAGTCTGCCAAATCTGAATAGGTTTGGTTATGCTTGCTTAAGTTCTAAAGGTTTTCCCTGTCAAACTGACATTTTTAATATCATCTTTAAAATTCACAAAATAGAGGAAAAAAATCTCTTACTGTCTCTTTCTTTTTAGAGAGGATCTGACGAACTTCTTTCAGGCAGTGTACTCAATAGCCCGAACTCTAACATGAGCAGCATGGTAGTTACTGGTAAGTGATGCCCTTTCAAAGGAGAAATCTATCATTTATTCTTGGAGTCATTTCCTGTTTACAAGGGGAGAACGCTGAAACGAGAATCCATTGTGCTATAGAGGGATAATCTGTTGGCATGCATTAGACTGTAGTGACTTTACATATAGTCAAAATCCTCAGGAGTCTGAGAAGAGTAATCCCATGAAACAAAGAGCAACTTCCAGCTGTCTGTACAGTACACCTATGGTGGATGACAGAATGAAAAATTACACTTGTCTTATACTGCTGCCTTCAAAGTAAGGAATCAGAACTACCAGTTAAAGGTAAACAGATAACAACTCACTATGACTTCTGTTTTTTCACATGTAGCTTCTGTGAGCCTGGGCATTATGGGAAGAATGCTGCCCTATAATGGATTCAAGAAAAGAAAATTTGGTCTGTTCCCATTTAGACTGCAAAAACAGTGAATTTGACTTTGCTTCTTTAGTCTGAGATGGCAGTGTTACTAAAATCTCAATGTTAGGTTGTTCTTCAACCACTATAGTGTTACTAGATAGAAAAGCTTTTAAGGAATTAGCACATCATACACTGCGATGAAAGGCATTTTATTGTCCTGACATTTGAACTTTCTCTGAGTTCCTTGTGAGAGCTCACCTCACAATCTTGCTTTTTCTCTCTGAGAACATGTAACTTTTTTTTCTTTTCTCAGAAGTATGGAGGAATTAGTTCATGGTATTAGTGTTACTTGGTCCTTCCAAATGGTTGCTTGGTTCACAGCTTCAATGAGCAATATAGATAGATAGATGATAGATAGATGATAGATAGATGATAGATAGATGATAGATAGATGATAGATAGATGATAGATAGATGATAGATAGATGATAGATAGATGATAGATAGATGATAGATAGATGATAGATAGATGATAGATAGATGATAGATAGATGATAGATAGATGATAGATAGATGATAGATAGATGATAGATAGATGATAGATAGATGATAGATAGATGATAGATAGATAGATGATAGATAGATAGATGATAGATAGATGATAGATAGATAGATGATAGATAGATAGATGATAGATAGATAGATGATAGATAGATAGATGATAGATAGATAGATGATAGATAGATAGATGATAGATAGATAGATGATAGATAGATAGATGATAGATAGATAGATGATAGATAGATAGATGATAGATAGATAGATGATAGATAGATAGATGATAGATAGATAGATGATAGATAGATAGATGATAGATAGATAGATGATAGATAGATAGATGATAGATAGATAGATGATAGATAGATAGATGATAGATAGATAGATGATAGATAGATAGATGATAGATAGATAGATGATAGATAGATAGATGATAGATAGATAGATGATAGATAGATAGATGATAGATAGATAGATGATAGATAGATAGATGATAGATAGATAGATGATAGATAGATAGATGATAGATAGATAGATGATAGATAGATAGATGATAGATAGATAGATGATAGATAGATAGATGATAGATAGATAGATGATAGATAGATAGATGATAGATAGATAGATGATAGATAGATAGATGATAGATAGATAGATGATAGATAGATAGATGATAGATAGATAGATGATAGATAGATAGATGATAGATAGATAGATGATAGATAGATAGATGATAGATAGATAGATGATAGATAGATAGATGATAGATAGATAGATAGATGATAGATAGATAGATAGATGATAGATAGATAGATAGATGATAGATAGATAGATAGATGATAGATAGATAGATAGATGATAGATAGATAGATAGATGATAGATAGATAGATAGATGATAGATAGATAGATAGATGATAGATAGATAGATAGATAGATAGATAGATGATAGATAGATATTCCCATCTGTATTTACTTGTTGAGCAGTGCAGTATTAGTACCAGATTTACTACTATATTAAAAGGAAAGTAAACAAAGATTAGGATTATGGATACAATTTCATGATATATTTAATATGCTGTGATGGCAGATGTTGCCAGAGTGGACATTCTCTTCCTGCATTCCTAGTACAAACAAGAAAAAAACATGCAACTGTTTGTGTTTCTTCCCTGCTTAGTGCTGGAGTGTTCATACTCTTGAAAGACAAGCTAATACAGCACTAAAGTGTACTGCTAAGAAGAGCTGCTTTTCATTGGAGCAGCTTAGAAATTGGTAATATGACTGTGCAATTTCTAGATTGTGTACAGTGTAGGGAGAATGAGTGGGATGTCAGAAGAGAAATATAATGTATTTGTGGTCATTTTAGAGCCCCTGGAACACTTATCTCCTCTGTTTTTTGTGCTTTCTTCTATTTCTGAAAAAGGTACATCTTCTCATTTCCATTTTCTTGATGTCCTCAGCAGCCCAAGATAATACTGCTTCAGCAATTTGATTTTCTTAAATGAGAAACCACAATTAAAGGGAGTTGGTGTTGTGTGGGGGGTGCATTTGGGTTTGAGCATTGAGTATGGGGGTGGAGTGTCAGGTGTTTACAGGACAAGCTAGTTTTTCCTGAGCATTCTGCAAATTTCCCATATATTTATAGAGAAATGTGAAAATCAGGAAAGCTAAATGGAAGTTTACTTATCAAAAGGAAAAAAAAAAGTTAAAAGGGGTTAAAAAAAAAAAAAAAAAGAACTATCTGTTTGGGCTTTCAGAAGAAAATTTATGGAAGCTTTTCTAAGAAACCTTAGAACTTAAAGTCTGAGTTTGTCTCATCTGAGAGTTCTTTGGAAAAAATGGCTTTGATTCCATAATGTGGATGGAGAAGTTTGTGTGAAATGAATGCAAATTCTCCTACCCTCCATCTTGGTTTTGTTCCTCTCCTTTTTTTTTTTTTTAGCACCAAAGAGACAGTTTCCAAACAAATTGATTCTCTCTTATACAAGCAAGACCTCTTGGTAGGTTTCTAGGCATCCACAACCATAAATGGTTTCTGAGAAAAGGTCTCATTATCAGCCAGCAGTGGTGTGAGATGAGTTCCTGTAGTGTCTGTTGTTTGTAACAGATTTTTCGTACTAACTAGGTATAAAGGAGCATTCTGGAGAAGTATCCAGGGGAAAAAACAACAACAAAAAACAAACAAAAAGACCCCCACAATCACAAGTGCAGTGTTTAATTCAAGTCTTTCCTTACAGAAGTGTGTGAAAAAGAGTCTTGGTTTGTGGAAGTTTTCTTTGTTTGTTTTCATGCAGTTTCTTGACATTGCATTTAAGCTTCTGTTCTGCCTGCCTTTGTTAAATAGCATACAAAATCTGTAGAGCAGGTTAAATCAACATTTCAGTATTATCTCTATATGCATATGTTCTTGTATCTGTCTTGTTTATCAGGAACCTGGAAGGTACGTTTTCCAGTTTTGCACAGGTTTCTTTTACAATTTCAGATTATAGATGCAGAAATGATTGGGTCTGAAATGGAAACTGGTATGTTAATTTTTTGTACCTGTCTCCTGAAGCCACATGAGTTGAAACATTCTTTATGTCCAAACTAATGCCTTCCTTTTGCTTCAGCGCTGTTGTATTTATTTTTTTTTTCTGTAGATGAATTTAAAACTTCAGTGGAAGGGATTTATCTGCTGTAGCTGAGCCATTGTAGCATTTCCAAGGCCTATTCAGAGAATCTGTAGTCACTACTTAAGCTCTTGGTAAAGGAGGCATTTCATAGAAACTGATCTACTCTGTAACTCTTTAATGCCTTCTTGAAGTTTGGTGTCATTTTATGAGACCTGTCCATTGGCTTTTTTTTTTTCAATACATAGAAACCTACTCTGGTTTAGTCATTCATCTTTTCAACATAAGATTCATGATATTTTCTGAACAGATACTGTGCTTTGAGCCTTGTTGGTAAAAGTATACAATCCAGAAAGCAGTTGTGACCAGCGCTGTTCTAGCAGGCCCAAATTTAGAAGAAAAACTTGCAAATTGTTTCGTTTCTTTTGAAATCTGCAAAAATATATCAAACCTTTTATAAAAAACAATTTTGCTGTTAAGCAGTGTTTTTAAAAACTCACTTTTTTTTAAAGAGACCTATTCATGGAAGTTGACACTTACTGTCTAACTGAACTATCTTTAATGGCTCTGTGTTAAAGTTAAACCTAAGTTTTTTAAAAATGGTGTTTCTTTTATCATAGTAATAGTCCCACAAGAATTTTTTAATATTCAACTCTCTTTCAGATAGAATACTGTAGTTTAATGCTCTTAAGTGTATTCTAGTGCTAATTCTTCCTTAAAGGCATGAAAGATATGTACCTTCTTTCTCCTTTGCAGGGTCTTGTGTATGAATTCTTCTCCTCTTTTATTTAAATAAAAAAAAAAATAAGCCTTGCAAAATTGTTGGATAGATATTTGTTTTGCATTTGAAAAATGTATAAACATTTATTTGATTATTTGAACTTATAATTTGATAAATGGTAGGAAATTAAGGAAAGCTGATGCATATTAGGCCAAAGAAATTGCTGAAAATATGAGTTGTGATCCTTGAACAATTTCTGAACAGCTTGGTCATCGTTACCCATCTTCAAGATTGTATAGGTAAAGGGAAGTTGGGAGTATGTTGTATTATGATTTAATGCAAGTTGCTAATTTAAGTACTTTGTGTATCTCTAGTAAAAGAACTGCCTCAAAAGGAAGACAAACGTGGATAATTGAGCATGACTTTGTGTGATTTTTTTTTTTTACTGTTTACTTCTGACCCCTTGCATCTGCAGTTGATGACTCTTCTTACCCATAAGGAATTTCATTTAAACATGTCTATTGTAAAGTATACGAGATTTTTTTTTTTTATTACAGAAGAACTTTATAAGCAACATGAAAGAACATCATTTTGTAATCATCTGAGGGTAGAATCCCATCATAGATTATTACTAGGAAGAAGAACTTGTAAGATTCTGAGTCAACAAATATCTGTTTGTTTGTTTTTTTGAAGTTATATTCGACTACACATTTTCTCATCAGCTGACAAAGATATGTTGAATTTGCAAAATCACAGGGCTTGCACTACTAGTATTTTATTTCAACTTTTTTGAAAATGCTGTTCAAGTCCATTCTTACTTTGTATCATAATCATGCTCATCTCTCATATCCTAGAAGAGCATAAATAACCTTCTCGTGAGAACTGTGAATTTGTTTCTTCATGAACACAGCAGCCAATGACTCCAAGGACAGTTTGATAGCAGAATTCTGAGAAACAAGAGCTGAAGCTTAGATATATAAGGAATATCTTCTTGACACTAGTCTCTCTTCTTCAACTTCTAAGAGAATCAAGTCCCTTTTTCTGAAGAACTACAAAGGTTATTTCCTTTATGAGGGGTTACTTTTATGCCAAACTTCTTGTGTGACTTCTTTCTTTCAGGTGAAGGACTACTCAATGGAAGTTCTAGGAACAGCTGTGTGTATGAAGGTGCTCATGCCATGAACTGTATTTCTGAAGTCCACAAAAGAAAAAAATTTTTAAAGGGATATAGATAAAAAGCGAAAGTTGAAGAAAGTTTTATAAAAGTTACCAAAGACAAAAGATTGATGAAGAAAAGTGTATTTTTATACTATAGCTACTGTCACTTTTATTATTTATGTTTGTGTGTTTTAACTCAATTAGTAAAAACATTTCAAAAATTGTTTTGCAGCAGAGCTCACCAAGCTCCTTTAGCTTTAAATGGTGGTATTAATCTTCATCTCATTTTTTTACTTTGGTAGGGAAGGTTAGCAGCAAGTTTTATAGGTAATTCATTGTATTAACAGAAAACTTAAGTGCTAAGGTATGCATGATACTAATGTTGTCAGTGCCCTGTTTAACTTACAGTATTAACATAGATGTTCTGATTTTGATAGCGCATTAAGTGAAGTTGGCTTTTAGTTAACACTAACCTGAGCACAAGTAATTTACTTCTGAGTTTTCAAATTTATTATAATTCACAAAGTCACTTATGATTAGAAATACCACTGAGATTGTCTAGTCCAACCATCAACCCATCACCACCATGCTCACTAAGCCATGTCCCTCAGTGCTGCATCTACCCTTTTCTTGAAAGCCTCTAGGGATGGGAGAGGGAGGTGATTGTCCCCTTATACTCGGCTCTTATGAGCCCCCTCTGGAGTACTGCGTCCAGGCCTGGGGCCCCCAGCACAAGAAGGGTGCAGAGCTCTTAGACATGGTCCGGAGGAGGGCCGCTAAGGTGATCAGAGGGCTGGAGTACCTCTTCTGTGAAGGAAGGTTGAGGGAACTGGGCTTCTTTAGCTTAGAGAAGGCTCCGGGGAGACCTCACTGTGGCCTTCCTGTATTTGAAGGGAGCATATAAACAGGGGAAGGAATAACTGTTTACATGTGTTGATAGGGATAGGACAAGGGGGAATGGGTTTAAACTAAGACAGGGGAGGTTTAGTTTACATATTTGGAGGAAGGTTTTCACTCAGAGGGTGGTCACGCACGGAACAGGTTGCCCAAGGAGGTTGTGGATGCACCATCCCTAAAAGCATTCAAGGTCAGGCTGGTTGTTGCTCTGGGCAGCCTCGTCTGGTGGTTGGTGACCCTGCCCATGGCAGGGGGGTTGAAACTACATGATCTTTGAGGTACTTTTCAACCCAGGCCATTCATTCTATGATTCTATGATATGGTCACCTCTCTAGTCCTGCTGACTGCACTGTTTTTGATATGAGCCAGGGTGCTGTTGGCCTTTTTGACCGCTTCAGCACGCAGTCTGGTTAGTAGTTGGAAAAATTTTAAGTGCACCATATGATTGTACAGTGTCATAATAGATTAAAATTTACATAGCTCACTCTTAAAATAATGCCTCCTATTTGTTTGCATGGAAACTACAAAAGGGATGAAGAGCACAATAACACTATTTGATAGAGCAAATTCTCAGGTACGAAATACTACTTTTCAGCATAGTCACCACCACCATTAGCTATGAATTCACAGCAGTGGTGAACAATAGCCTGCATGCTGCACTTGTAAAAATCTGTGCCAGTGGAGTTTACCCGTTGTCACTGTCACCACTGCTGAAATGAACAACTGACCACCACATTGTGCTGACATCCTCTGTTTGCTCTCCATAAAAATTCAGCAAGCATTGAGGAATGTGAGTGGATGCCAATTTTTTTTTTTTCATGGAGGAATTCAGTAGCACATTTCCACGGGCGATGCAGTTTTGTCAGAGTGCCTCTCTGCTGCTATGTGTTACACAGCAACAAAGCGTACTGGAATACTGGTTGGATGATTTAACCCCTACTGCCACATTATAAACGTAGCAAAAGGAGGCATTACTTTTGGAGCAGACTCATGTAGGCATTTGTGTGTGGACGACCTAAATTTTAATGCTCAGAATGTTTGAACACTGTATCTTTCTGTAAATTAAGAAACTTTGGGAGGTAAACAGCAAAGGGAAAAAAAACCAAACACCACAGACAACCAACTGAAACCACATCTCCGGATGCAAGAGTGAGAATACAGCTATTAGGATTAATTCAGTTAATTTGCCTGCATCACTATGCCATTTTTATTTCATTTCAGTTGCACTGCACTCTAGCCATAGTATTTTTATATTTCTTAAGGGCAAGGGTGAATGACATTTGTTTTGGATGGTCCTGTGCAACTTTGAACAGCCAATATACCGCATTATAACTGTATTATAGTTAGAAAACATAAGCAGTGGATTTTGCAACAGCAGCAGACTGGATGCAGATGTTCTTAATTAAAAGCAGTATAGATAATCTTTTATCTGCCTGACTATGGTTATCTATTTGAACTCAAATTGCTGATGGGCAATATTCTCTGTAGTTTAGGATTAGTTTCATTACTGTTTGGTCAGGATTTTCCTTTGCCTTGTGGCCTGTATCTGGTGTAAGGCTCCAGCTGTTATTACTGATGGGATGCTTCATTTAAGGGGTAAAATTTCTGCAATGCACTACTGGCCTGACAGGACAAGGGTAGTAAGATATAACATACTTTTTAAGTTTAAAATCTTAGAGAATATGCTCCTCTCTCCTCAGAGATCCTCAAAACAACAAAAATCCAACAGAGTTAACACAGAACAAGTAACCTGCAATTTTAGAATAAAAAAAAATGTGAGCTTTACAGAACTTCATATTCTCATAGTTTTTATCTTTTTTGCATGCGTTATAGACTCTTTTATTCATTTCAAGCATTCAGAATTCCAGATTTTACCTTTACCTTGGATTCTGAGCTACCTGTATGGAAAATAAGAATCTGATTTTCCCTTTTTTGGGAACCTGTTGACTCCTGCAGCAAATCTCTCACTTGATCCTACCGAAGATCCTCTCTTTCTGTCTTCTGTCATCCATATCAGGCCAGGTACATACACTTAGGAGAACCTCAGGAACAGAGCTATAGTGGTCTCTTTGTGTTGCAGCTTTTATGTTATGGTTTTCTTTCATTGTTTAATACAGGTGATTGTTTTCAGTAACTACTGTGGTATTTAATCTTTCTGACTGTGGTCAGAATCCATAATTTTAAAGTAAATATTTTCATAATTCCATTGCCTTCTTTTAGTCATGTATTACCTATGCGATTATATGCCTGATGCTACTTCTTAACATCGAGTTTCATGTATTCAACTTAGGTGGAACATATATTGTTGACATTAGCAGCAACTATGAGTAAATCTGCTATAAATAAAGGATCTTTTCTATATGAAGTGATTGTATGATGAAGATGAAATAAGTGTTCCAGGGGAGCATGGAATACTTAAATTTCTTTCTTTTGTAGTTGGTTGTTGGGGTGTAGTGATGATTGTGATCCAGAGTGACTTGTGCAGAAATCAGGTTTATCAATTATTTCTACTATTGCAGATATAAAAGGTTTTATAGTTAGCCTTTTTTTCTTCCCTCCTTCTGTTGAAGAAATAAAAAGTTAAACGTTATTGTATGCCAAATCTTTGCTCTGAACCATTTCTGTACTGGGAGAAATTGTGAACATAAGAGGAGGAACCTTTGAGGTAAATGAATGAAGAAAAGAATATTTACTGCTGTAACTCTTAATTTCTAGATAAATGTTCATTACAATTATTGTTATAGAAAATTACACACACAAAGCATAGGATTTATATATTTTCAAGGTAAAACAATGTGTATATTTTCCAGCTCTTGTATTTTGGCTTCAGAATATTTCAGGTTGTATTGATGTGTATCTTTGTAGGGGAGGAAGTGTGCAAAGAAAAATTCCTTAGGATGAAATGTTATTAAAATGTTTCCAAAATTAGTTCTCAGCAGGTAATGTTACTTGTTCTTGTGTAGGAGTTACGTTGAACTTCAGAATTTGTTTTTCTGTAGAAAAAAACTACCTGTAAACATTAAATCTTTATAACTTGAATGATTGAGTGCCATGGACTTAACTTGTGTACCTTAGGCTTCATTTTGCTACTCATATATATAGGTTTTCAGTCCTGTTTTAATAAAAGAGGAGTTTCTAAGTACGAATGTCAGAGAATGCAGATTGCTTAGATAATGCCCATTCATAGGCTTTGTCAGCTCTTATGCCTTCAGTTTCCATGGCTTGGTTTTCTGTGCAGTAGGGATGTGGCGTATGTGTCAATTATGTTTAGACTGCAGGATTCTGCTTAGATTGGAGAATAATGATTTTGAATGCTGTTTGTAGCAACAAGATTCTGCTTAAAATTAGCCAACCGATGTTGCATGGAAACTGGATTTTTCTTTCTCTCCTTGCTGGAGAACCAAAGAGGACTTTGCAACAGTGCAGTGGCTATTACGGAACAGATCTTATTCTTTTGGTGGAATAGCTTCTTGCCAATGAGCTTCCACTTCGATAGCACTTCTTTGGTAGTAGTTATTAGCTGGCTTTTGAGATTGCCCCATCCCAATTTTCTGCAGTTTTGCCTTTATCTAGAAGCATCTTTCAGATTGTCTTGTGTCAGAAAACAAACTATATGAATAATGTTCTTCTCAGTGCTTGGGTTTTTTTATTTTGCTAGAGAATGATGTTGGAGCTTTAATAGTAGTTTACCTTTCAGTGGTCTAAACAATTTTTGTTTCCATGTTTTAAATATTGGTTTTCTGTACCAAAGTGTAGTTTAAAGATGTCTCTGACTGAGAAGCGTTGCTTGAACTGATATATAAGAGAATGTATAAAACTAGGGAGAGATGCTTTATGTGATGCCAGAAACTTTTCTGTTTGTCCTAAAAGATAATTTCATTGTTTGACAAATGTTTTGAAAATTCATGTCTATGTACATACATGTTTAGTATATGACAGAATTTGTTACTGCCCTTATTGAAGTAGTAAGTTTGTGTTAAGCTATACTGGCTGGATAATTGAAGATTACAAAAAAGCATTCTTTTCTGTGTTCAAGAAAAGCAAGGTAACTAATTGTTTTTTTTTTTTTCCATTTTCTATGCAATATTAAATGTTCCGGGGTAAATTTTGATTGCTTCATTTTGTGAATTTTATCACAAGTTTAGCTTTCAGTGTCTAAAGTATGCAAGTATGCTCTTGCCATTAGGAAATCAGTGGCTCTGTCAGGCTTACTTGCATTTATGTAGCACTGTTGCCAGAGATCCTCAAGTGGCTGCCCATGTTTTGTATTGCATTCTTTAGTGTAATACTTTGTATATTTTTGTGTGTATTATTTTCCATATATTTATCTACCTTTTATCTTCTGAAAGTGAGTATTTATTCCTTTACTCTCCACACATAGGAAACCAAGCCGTAGTCTTGAGATATGGCAGCAGATCAAAAGAAAATGTATCCTCTCCTAGCGATGTCTGTTGGATGCTACACCCTCAATTCTAATCAGTTCGTATGTTGTAAGGTTTTTATAGAGCAAATAAAAAAAGACTTAGAAAATCTTCAGTGGTGCAAGAACCTGGAAAGCAAAAACACTGAATTAGAACATAAACTTTAGCTGTTAGGAAAAGATATAAGATAGTGGTAGAAATAATTTGTGATGTACAGATCTTTTCTTTTTCCTTTCCTATTATTTCCAGTAATGAAAACACAGGGAATGACTGTATTTAGTGAAAATAGGAACTATTTGTAGAGAACTGGTCAGAGAACTGGAGTTCGCCTGTTTTGATAGAAGTGTTGAGAAGTTAGTGAAATATGTTACTTGGTCTGGCTGCTTGGATCCAGAACTGAAATGTGGGTATTCTTGACTTCTAAAAATGAATTGATTCAATTCTCATTGCATGTGTTTTTAATATTGACTGAGTTGTCGTGGTGCAGGCAAACTGAGCTGAGAGCTTAAATTCTTAATTTTCGTTTAGGCATACTAAGCATAACTTACTATTCTCAATTTAGGCACTTACGAATGAAATATTTTTATACAAGTGATCAGATTAGGTCTAAATAATTTTCCTGGACACAAAATCTGAGCTGTATTCTGTAGTTACAGCGAGTGATAATTGAAAGCTTCTTTATTCCCTTCCCTGTGGAAATCACAGTCATCGGTTTCTTATGAAGGTGAGGCTTTTGGAGGATTTAACATAAATGCTTCGTATTGATTTTTCCCTCTTCCTCTTATTTCTTCTAATTTTTTAGTTAATAAATAAAGTCAGTTGTGTTCATAAATTTATTTTTTAAATCCTCATCGACCCATGAATTTGAACCCTAATAATTAGATATATTTTTATTCCAGTCACAGAGTTGTTTTTAATTTCTTTTTTAGAAGAGTACATAGCTATTGAGTGGCTTTTCAAAGATGAAATGAAAGATTGAATATCTCACGGCATGTTTTATGGCCGGAAATACAAAAAAGTCTTAATGCTTGTTTTTCTCAAATCTAAATGTGTTCTGATTTTCAACATTAGTTCATTAATATCCTTATATCTTAAGACAGTATTGTGCTTTAGCTTTTAATCCTTTCTGATGTTACTTCAGTGACATATTTATAGGCAGTGGTTTAATTAGTTTATAACCAAAGTAAGCAAATATTTCTTCACATAGTTTTCAAAGCAGAACTTTTTCCATCCAGCTAGCTCTTTATTTCATATGTTCCAGCTTGAATTGTTTTTTTTATGAATTTTATTGGAATCCTGTGCAAAGAATTCTGGAAAACATTCAAAACTATCTCCTGGTGCTTTGTACAATATTGATTTTTTTTTTTTTTTTTCCTTGTTCTAGTAGAAATACTTGTCTTGCTTTTGCATCCCTGTTAACTGCATTATGTCATTAGCTGGTCTTTCTTATGAATGAGCCCATGGTTCAAAATGGTTCTTCTTAGCATTATTTGCTTCTCCTGTATGTGCATCAGTAAATTTGCTTTGTAACTTTTCTACTTTGTGCCTTGTACTAGTAGTGTCTCTAGTTACTTTATTCCATTGCCATCTGTCTCCATTCAAGGTAAAAACAAAGCTAAAAACAGAACTGGTTTACCTCTGACTACTTTATAGTTCTTATGCAAGCCATTCTGAATCTTAATTAGTATTCATATACAACATTATATGATACGTCACAGAAAATGAGGTGGAAAAAAATGTAGTGTGCTTTTCATCTTGATTAGGAAATGAGCTGTCACAAACAGCTGTTGGGGTATCCTTGAACAGTCCATCTTTCAAGAATCGTAGCATCATTAAGATTGGAAAAGATCATCTAGTCCAACATCACCACGATGCCCACTAAGCCGTGTCCCTCTGTGCTGCGCCTACCCTTTGCATGACGCCTCTAAGCCTGGTGACTCTACCTCCTCCCTGGGCTGCCTTTTCCAATACCTCACCACCGCATAAATTTTTCCTGATGTCCAACCTAAACCTCTACTACCACAGCTTAAGGCCATTAGCTCTCATTGTGATGCTAATTACCTGGGAAAACCTCTCACCTTGCTACAACCTCCTTTCCCGGTAGTTTTTAGTGAGCTATGAGGTCATCCCTGAGCCTCATGTTCTCCAAACAAAACAATCCTAGTTTCCTCAGTTGTTCCTAGTAAGACTTATATTCCAGACCTCTCACCAGCTTTGTTGGATGTGATCCAGGGCTCCAGTGACTTCCTTGTAGTGAGGGACCTGAAACTGAACACAGTACTCATGATGTAGTCTCACCAGTGCTGAGTACAGAGGGACAATGGCCTCCCCAGTGCTGCTGACTGCACTGTTTCTGGTACCAAGCCAGGATGCCATTGGCCTTTTTGGCCACCTTTGCACACAACTGGCTCACATTCATCTGGCTGTCAGCTAACACTGCCAGATCCTTTTCCTCTGTGCGTGTGACAATTTCTTCATGTTCTTCTAGTTGCCGCTTCAGAATTTGTTCTAAACACTCCCATTTTCTTTTAGACAAGACAGGGTGGTTCTAAAAAATTCTTACGTTTATAATAAAAAGCATTTTTAAATGAAGCACAAATAATGGCAGTAAACTCTTCAAATAGTCTTAATATGTCTTTCAGCTAATGGTAATGACAACAAGAAATTCAAAAGTGAAGATAAAATGGATGGGGCTCCTTCTCGTGTTCTTCATATCAGAAAACTGCCTGGGGAAGTGACAGAAACAGAAGTTATTGCTTTAGGCTTACCTTTTGGTAAGGTAACCAACATCCTGATGCTGAAAGGGAAAAATCAGGTAATTTGTTGCTGCTTTTTTTTTCTCATTTCAAAATACTATGTTAAAATACTATTGAAATAAATCATGCTAAGGTAAGTATTAATGAGGAAAGAAGAGGAGGGTAAAAACCTTTGTTTCTTTCTTTAAATCAGCTTATTCTGTCTTATAAATTATGTTTGGGAATGTGGATTAATTAAGAGCTAAATAAAGTAGGAAATAGGATAAATACTATAAGTTAAATACTTAATTCTGCATTCCTTCAGATGAATTTTTGGAGGTGGCTTGGCAAATAAAGTTAGTAATTGGAGGATGACGTCATATAAAGATGTATGTTTGGCAAAATGTGTTCTCAAAACTCTTGTCTTCTTTCTTGTGCTTCTAATACAAAGGTTGCCTACTTGAAATTTATCTGTTTAACTTGATTTTATAGGCTTTTTTGGAACTTGCAACAGAAGAAGCAGCTATCACTATGGTTAATTACTATTCAGCTGTGACACCTCATCTTCGTAACCAACCTATCTATATCCAGTATTCCAATCATAAAGAACTGAAGACTGATAATACACTGAACCAGGTATATTTGTTATTAAATGGTATTAGAAATGCAGACAGTAGGGTATGTGATGTATGTACCACTATCAATCAAGAATACCTGTTATTTAAATCTATTTTTTGTCCACATTCAAACACTACTGTAGTTTTACCAGTGGTTTTGGTAATGGAGATTTGCTTTCTCTGTGATCCTTCAATTAGGATGAACTTGCTTTGTGTGAAAGGAAAGATTGTGAAGATGTTTTAACTTGAAATTTTTTCACAAAACAAATTTACGTCTTGGTTTAGGAAGCGTAGGATGAGAAAATTAAATTTTTAATTCTGTCACCTCAGATTCTAATATCTCTTTCAGTTTCCCTAGTGATAATGACTAATGCGAATGGCTACATTTCAGAGCTTTGAATGATTACTCTGGTAGCACTGGTGGGCTCTTCTCCTGTGATCTGCTGTTCCTGATGAAGAACACATTAATGCTCAGTGCAGAGATAAACGTTCATGTTAGCAGAAGGAAAAAATATTCAGTTTTTGCCTCTGCAGAACCTATTTTAAAAGAAAGATAAATGTGTATACCTGTTTCTAGTACAGAAACTTTTGTCTTTTTTCTAACAAAAATTAGCAAAAATAATGCCTTTGCAAAATAAGTTTTCCTAATGTGATGACCATTTTTTTATAGAGGGAAAAAAACATTAACTAACCACAAGTCAATGATTATTTCAAGATTGCTTTCTTATGTTCATCTTCAGAAGCGGCTATTTATATAAATCCTAAATGTGGTTTTGAACTTTTTTGAAAAAATGCTCACTGTTTTGTTCATTTTATAGGTTATCCTTGTATAAGAATGTTAAGTCACACACATTCCTTCACTCCATCATGTATTTACACTAACTTTAGTGCAGTGAAGCATGATGTATAAGCATACGTGAACAGTACTATCAAGAGTTGCGTGTTAAAAGTAACCTCAGAGGTTTTGGTTCTGTAGGTTTCACAGTTCAACATTCTCCAATCACTTAAAGACATGAATTTGAATTGGTGTGCTTCTTCTGCACTCACAGACGGAGTAGGAAATAATTATGCAACTCAGCCAAATATCTGAACAGCTTGAAATTTGTGTTTTTCATACATTAGGGGGAAAAAGAATGTCTTTATCAAAAGGCATTTCTATAGAATTCCAGTAATTATTTTTAAATACAGAGTTAAATTTTATTTTCTCAGCTAACATTCATCAGGTCTTTTTTTTAATCCTTCCTTAACTTGTTGATTCATTTCAGTTCGAAGAGCATCATGATGAAATTACAAGATAGCTCAGATACCTCTGAAATAATGCACTGATTTACTCTAATGGTTATTACTAGTTCATTTTGCCTGGCATGCTCATTGTTATTTTGTATTGTTCTAATGGAAGTAGTAAATAAAACTGAAACTTTTTTTTTTACCCAGTACTTTTTCTTTCTCAGGAGAAAAATTATCTTTCTGATACTTTCAGTTTTGGCAGCAGCAGCAGTTATGTAGATGTGTGTTTTTGTGATGTTGTCATAAACTTTTGAATTCCTAAAACCATGCTTTTGATATTTAAAAAAAAAACAAACCTGAAGGAAACAGAAGAACCCATGGTGGAAGAAGATTCTCTGTTTCTCTTTTTAGTAAGAAGGGTAAATAACAGACACCAGGTTGTTTACCTCTCTATGGATAGTACTTTCTGATGTGTCTATCTTGTGCATTATTTCTTTGTTACATCAGAAAAGTTTGACAGTGTTCAGCATTATCCCTTCTTCACAGAACTTTCCGCATAATTAAAATGGCAGTGAAATGTTAACTGTAATACATACTGTTGAAGAAACAAGATTGAAAATTACTGGCTTCTGCACTTTTTCCCCTTTAAGAGTCTGTAAGGAGTTTTGACATCCACAAAATCCTATGTTTTTTTTTGTTAATAGTAGAACAATAAGTTTGCTACTAGAAAGGTTGATATTTGTGCCATTTGAAGGCTTAATTGAGGTATTTGTTTTTATTTTCTTATAGATTGGACTGCATTACATTCATATTCTGCCTCATTTTTTTTCTGAATAATCATGTGATTTTCTAATTAATTTCTAGCTATTGTCTTGAGATAGTAAGATCTTTGTAATTTTCTTTTCAAGCGGGCCCAAGCTGTTCTTCAGGCAGTGACAGCTGTGCAGGCAACAAATGCTCCCATAAGTGGGACCACCGTTAGTGAGAGTGCAGTTACTCCAGCTCAAAGTCCGGTGCTTAGAATAATTATTGACAACATGTACTATCCTGTAACCCTGGATGTTCTTCATCAGGTAAGACAAATTTCATTTTAATTTGACCTTGTAATTAGCAGGAACATGTGTATAAAACTTTGTTTTTGACAGATATTCTCTAAATTTGGTGCTGTATTGAAGATAATCACATTCACAAAGAATAACCAGTTTCAAGCTTTACTCCAGTATGGTGATCCAGTGAATGCACAGCAAGCAAAACTAGTAAGTATAGTTTTCTTTTAAGGGTAGATATGTTTCTGTGCTCTAGACATTTGTACAATGTTAGCAGAACGCTGACTACTATAGTTGTAATAATCCTCCTCCATTTCTGGGAGTTCTTTAAAACTAAAAAATAATTGGGAGGTTATATCATTTTGTCAAAGATCAACAACGTGTCATCAAGACCAGACATTTTGAATTAAGTGATAGTGATGTGACTACATCCATGACAATAAGAAAAGTAAACCAAAGGCAAAAACTAGATTTTGTGTGTGTGTGTGATATATGTATTTTTATATACATAAAGTTTTTTTATTCTAAGTTTTAAGAGTTAAATAGAATTAATTTAAATTCTTTAACATTCACATGCAGTTTGGGTTTTTGGAGGGTTGGTTAAAATTGATGTACTGGTTAAGTATTGCTTGGCAGCATAGAAAGAGTGACTTACCCAGACGTGACAGAATAGCTGAGAATATCATGTAAAAGTCGAGAACTCACTCCTCAGATGAAGTTGATGAAGAGTACCAGGTAGTAGAGGAAACAAAAAGTGGGCTTTGGTTTCTACTGTGCTTCTTAAAGAATGACGACTATTGAGATAAAGACTGCCATTAAAAAGTGGAGGATTGTTATTTTCATTCTTGTCACCATATGAATAATGAACGTTGATTAAAAGTATGAGGTCACCAAGACAGGGAATCGCAAAAAATAAGAGAGAGCTTTTCAGAAGGCAGTGTATAAGCGCTTTCCCTTTTGAGGAAAAAGTAATGCTAGCATATATTTGTAGACTTGGAGTCCAGTTTTAATTGAAAAAATACTGACATGTTATATATAAAATATTAGGTGGGAGGGGTGTGCAAATGCATTACTGTAACTAGTGAAGAAAAAAATGCATGGATTGGATGCAGCTGTCAGGTTTGTAAATAGACTTAGAATGACATAAAAGCTAGGTCTTTAACCTGCAGTTACTGTGGGAGTTGACTGTAAGTCAGTTGGATTCACAGTTGAGATACGTTTTGATCCCAGGGTTCTTCAGGTATATATACATCTTCTTGTGGATGTTGTAAATCAGTTTTGATCAATATTTGGGAACTTATTTTTCAGTAATAGTTGATATGTTTTACTTCACATTTTTGACTTCATTTTTTGAATCTTAAATATGTTATCAGAAGATTTAATGGAAAGACGGCATCTGTGAAATGAACTGTAGCAATCTGAAAATTATCAGTATAATTCTAGAACTGTATTCTAAAAGAAGTGACAAAATAACACGGGATGAGGTATGTAAAAGTATGAAAGGAAATAAAGAATCTGCTGACGCTGACTTCTGATAAATTGATACTAGCTTGTGGGACACTATTGGTCATAATATTCAAAACAAAACAACAACACATGTATTTGCTCTGGTTTTGCATGTTTTAACTAGGGTAGCTGTTCACTAATGGCCGCTCATGTGTGAATGACTAAACTTATTTGAATAACAGTGATACCTGCATGTGCAGTTATTGTCAGAGTTATCTTGAAGCCTATCTTAGTGACAGACTGAAACAGGAATAGGTTTATAGCTTCTTATTTTAACCAATTTCTAGGTAAATGCTTATGTGAAGGAAGATTTTGATTTTTATTTTTTTTCCTTCCTCTTTTCTCTCCCAGAGATAGGGTAAAATTAATACTGTTGTTATGATTAAATTAATGTGCTAAAACATGAAGTCACCAAATCAAAACTGACAAAAGGAAAGAAAGTCACATGATAAGGAAAAAGCTTACAGCTTAAATTCAGCTGGAAATAGTGGTAGAAACAAGAGGATGTGATGGCGACATTTAAGTTACATGGCATTCAAAATTAAAATCGTGGTAGAAGAGTAAAGAAACTTTCAATTTGTTTTCCGTCAGTTGTTACTGTAGAAGATAATGGGGAAATTTAATTTTCCACTGGCACTCTTCACAGGAAATCAGAATGTGGTCTTAATAGAAATTGAAGACTTTATTAAGGAAGTTAAAGAGCAATTTGAAAAACTCAAGTGATGTAAGTACCAAGGAGAGATGTTATTCATTTGAAGGTTCTGAGAAACTAGTGACACTGGCAAGAATGTACAATATGAAGCCTCTAGCCCTGTGGGACTCCTGCTATCCAAATGAGCAAGTAGTGAAAAATTGCATTCCTGTTCCACTTACTCTGTGAGAAACTCATTTCCTGTAAAAGTAGACTATGGTTACGCTGATTCACGTTTCATCGCCACCTTCAGATTGGGTCATTATAGTTCATTATATCTGTAACTAAAGGTGAAGACAAACTTGAGGTTACTTTCAGTGCAGCAGTCTAGCCATGGTTTGGAGAAAGTGTTGAGAATGTGCAGCACTAGAGCACACTGAACTATTGTGCTTCCTCTATTCTGGAGGTGTCTGTATTCATATGGAAATTTTTTGTGCATCAAAGCCAGCACATTTTCACAGTCAATGATAGTGCCCTCAACAGAAGCAGAAAACCTGCTTAGGTTGCTATGAAAGTAATGCCTTCTATGTATTTCCATGGAAACAACAACGAATACAAAGAGCACAGTAACAGTATTTGATAGATCAAATCCTCAGCTACAAAACACTGCTTTTCAACAGTCACCACCATTAGCTATGTGTTTTTGCCAATGGTGAACAAGTGCCTGTGTGTTGCACTCATACAAATCTGTGCCAGCAGATGTGACCCATTGTGCTGTGATGGCATTGTTGCTAGGAAAATGTTGCCTGTGAAGTCTGTCTTTCATCGGCCTTATAAGAAGGAAGTCAGAAGTTGCCAAATCTGAACTATACGGTGGGTGTGGTAAGACAAGCCAGCCAAAATTGGTCGTGTGCTGCATGGTCTTCAGACTGCTGTGGGGCCTGACGCTAAGAGTACGGTTATCTTCTTCTCTGGCAGACTCAGAAAGTTTGAGTCTTTAGCTTAGTTGGTGTCATGATGTAACGGTCAGAGTTGATGGTTTGTCCAGGCTCCAGGAAATCAAGAAAGATAACCTCTTTCCTGTCTTAAAACACAGCACACATCAGTCTACCTGCAGAGGGCTGCATCTTGATCTTTTTCTTCAATGAGGAATTCATACGTCACTGCTCCATAGATTGCTGCTTTCACTCCGGCTCATAGTGGTGACATTGTGTCTCATCACTGGAAACAGTGTGACCCAGGCAAACTGTCACCTTCAGCTTTGTATTGGTTCTGTAGATCCTGACAGACTTGTATACCATGTTCTTTCCCTTCCTATGTGGGCATCTGTGGGACACACACCTGATGGAAACTCAGATATTCCAGTTTTGCCGCTATGGTTTCCAATGCAGTTAAGCCAATATTCAGCTCCATGCACAGTTCCCTGATCATAGCCTGCCAGTTTGCCTCGATGAGCTGATTGAGACGCTCTCATTTGGTGATGTGACAGATGTGCGTGGTTGTCTGGGAACGTGACTTGTTTTTCACTTCACTTTTGCTGAAATGCACCATCCACTGCCTCCCTATGCTAGCATTCACTGTTTGGTCTCCATAAATGTTCAGCAAGCATTGGGGTATGTTGGTACAGTTTTTTTCTGCATGGAGGAATTCAGCAGCAGTCCTTTGCTTCATGTGCACTTCTATGTCAAACACCATTCTGTCAGACTGCCCCTCTGCTGTCATCTGTCACACAGCAACAACATGTAATGAAATACTGGTGGGGAAAGTTCAACCTCTCCTGTCATACTACTGACATCCATCTCCATGTGGACTAGCATAATCAGATAGGAGGCATTACTTTTGGAACAGCCCTTGCGAACATTGGAACACCACTGATGTCTTCTTTTGGTTTGATGCTGGGAGTAATGCTATGCATGTAAGTCATCTTGACCCAGTATGAGTTAAAAATACCACGTATCTACTGAGTTTCTGTTGTACTTAGTCATTTGAACCTAAGATGGCATGTAGGTGTTCTGGAGTACCAAGAATTAGTTTCTCTACAGAAGTTCTTTTAAGGTCTGACTCCACACTGGAGATGCCTTCTTTCCAGTTTCTTTGAGTGACTGCTTCATGGTGGCTCTTCTGCCAGCAGTCTGTATAGAAGGCCTCTGCCAGGCTTTGTTACCATAAAATCTAATGTGAGCTTTCTGTGGTCATTTGCTAAACAGAAAGCATCAGCATTTCCAGTTAAGATATTTAGCTTCAGGACAGTTACCCCTGATTATTATGTTAAGGATTTTCATGCCCCCCGAATCCTAGAAGACTATTATGCTGAAATGATAGGCAGTGCTTGGATCAACTGAAGAGTGCCAGATTGTGCCCATTGTGTCAGAAAGCCTGGCAAGTGCAGTAATAGCGTTTGTTTCCTAATGCTCTGTCTTTGTAGAGAAGAATGGGATGTGTAACTGGTCTTTTAATGAAGGAACTGCACGCAAATAATCTTAGTTTTGAATAATAGTCTGTGATTTATATACATTGTTTAGCCACAGTAACTTCTTGTATCCAAGGCATTTGTCTGAAAAGAAACAATTTTCATTCAAATATTATCCAAAGGATACACTAATGATACATCTTTCCCAAGAGAGATTTACAGTATAACCTTTGAGCTGCCCGAGTTGGAGTATGTTTTGTGAGGATCACTTTTTCTAAATCTTAAACTATTCTGGTATATCCTTTTGAAAATATTGTTTCTAGTTTCTTTTTGTAGTCTCACCGCGGCTTTTGGTTACTTACATACTTCTGTTAAGTATTGACCTGTTTGGAAACTACATACACAGGTAGCATTTTAGCTTGCTACTTTTTTTTTTTGTTAAGACTAAGGATTGTTATCAACATCCTTCTGCTAGCCATAAATTATAGTGTCTACAGATTCCACATGGAGGTGTACTGAGAGTCTTGATTGCGTTTTAAATACTTAGTGCTTTCCTGTGATTTGGAATTAGCTAAAAAGGAGCTGCCTTTTGGTTCCAGTCATACCTAGTTTTCATTATTGTAAGAATGTTTTCTTTATGGTAATTGTGTTGTTCCAGAGTAAACTCTGGTTGTGTAAACTGAACTTAATCCCTTTCTTAGTGGATTTTTAGAAGGTAGGTTTTGCATTGCCAATATTGTTTCATCTGAATTTCAAGCAGAAGTATTCGTTGACACAAATGGCTAGTTTATTTTTTTATTTTTATTTGCTCTGTGTTCTTTTATTTTCCTAGTTCTTGAACATTCTAGTAGTACTAGCTTATTGTTCTTGTACATTGGCTGCTAATGCTGTTAATTCTTTTAAACAATTTCATAAGCCCTGGTGATATATTAGCTGTGATAATATATCTTGTAGGAAAGGACAACCTTACTAACCCAGACATAGTGAGGTGTCTGTGGGACGTTCAATTCCCAGATTCATTGTTGTATGAAAATAGCTATGTTGCTTTCCATGGCCAATGGGTCTGATAGTTTCATGCAGTACTTAATTCAAAGTAGTACATCTTTTCAGAACTTGAATGTGTTGGAAAGTTTTGTAGGTATAATTAATCTAGCTTGTTTTGGTCCAGAGCTCATGTATTTCTGTCTAGTATTCAAGAAAAAACAAAAGATTTCACTTTTGTATTTGAAAAGCCGAAGTTTCTATTGAATGATCTGTGTGTTTCTTGGAAACATAAAATAAAAATAACCTGCTTTAAAAAGTTTTTTATTTCTTCTGTGTAGCATTAACGGCTATATGTACTATATAAAAGCATGCTCAAAATTCAGATGGAATTAAATTAGTCTGGTACAGAATGAAAACGATGGAAACATATATAATTAGGTCTTAATGGAGAATGTTTTCACATAGTTAGATGTGGTACCATGGTAAGAGCTGGTGTGAATTCTGTTGTAAGTAGGCATCCACTGAAAAGTAAGAATTGTGAAAATAGGATTTTTTTTTTAATTATTAAGGTGTATCATTAGACTAGCAGGTAATTTTTTTTCTCTCTTTTTTTTTTCTTTTTTTTTTTTTCAATTTTGGCACTGATTACCTGTAAGGGGAGAGTAAAAGCAGGCAGGAACAAATATGCTGGTTTGGCACAGAGCCATCTAATTTATGGTGTGTAAGCCTAGATTTTTTTTGGTATCTTCTTAAGTCAGCTTTTTATAGACTTCTAGTGTGATTATTTTTTTGACTTTTTGAGAAATGTTTGGCATTTTGCCTGCATTAAAGCTATACTATGGAATACAGGTTAAATTATATTCAGCAGAAGTTTGACTGTGCTGACTTCTCTGCACCTTGCTGCATGAACAATCTCTTGGTAAGATAAACATCAAGCATCCTGGAATCATGTTAAGAGAGGTTAATGCATTGTAATTGGTTTGAAGCTAGACAGTAAGAGGGATAAATAATTATGTACTGACCAACCCGTATTGTGTATTATTTTAAGTAAATTGTTTCCTTTTTGCAGGCCCTAGATGGTCAGAATATTTATAATGCTTGCTGTACTCTACGGATTGATTTTTCCAAATTGGTGAATTTAAATGTCAAGTACAACAATGATAAAAGCAGGGACTACACTCGTCCTGATCTTCCATCTGGTGATGGACAACCAGCGCTGGACCCAGCTATTGCTGCAGCGTTTGCGAAGGAGACTTCTCTTCTAGGTATGACTCTGACTCTATTGTTATGTGTTGCAGAGTTACTTGAAGATATTAATTAGTCTTAAATTGCAATGGTGTCCTGAGGCCTATTCAGTTTATGTTGCAGTGTGAATTGTAGTAATACAGTTGCATTACCTTTAGAAGCCCTGGAGAAGTGAATAAGAGAATGCATGACAAATGAGAAATGCACAAATGATAAATAAGCTCTTACTCTGAATGCATGTCTTCAACTGCAGTGTTGTCCCTAACAACAGAAAAATAAAAAGGATGTGCATGTCTTCAACTGCAGTGTTGTCCCTAACAACAGAAAAATAAAAAGGATGTGACACAAGTAACTTAAACTGCAATTCTTGGAAGTGTCCTGAGCATCAGTGAAGTCAGTCATATTTATCTTGGTTATTAATGGAGATTTTATATTGGAAGAGAGGGAGGTAGCTTTTCTCATTCTGCTAATGACCAGTTGGGTGAGTTTTGTATATCTTAACTTTGCTTCATCTGGCAAATACAAATACTGTGATCTTTGTGTTAGTTTCCTCTTTCATTTTTATTGCCTCCTGCTTGCCTTATTATCACAGACTTCAAGCTCTACTGCTGAAAAACTTCATGAAAGGGTTCTGTTAGTATTATTGTTGCCTTAGCCAATCAAATAGTTGTTGTAATGGGAATTATACTTGTTTGAAAATGGAAGTGTGAGGCTCTCTATGCAAAAAAAAACACAAAACAAAACAAAAAACCCCTACAAAATACATGACATCAGTATGAAAAAAGAAAACAAAAAAAACTTGAAAGACCAAATGGGTTTATGGCTCTGTTTTTATTCAGATACCCAAAAGGAGAAAGGTGAGAACAGCTGTAAGTTCAGAGAATTGTAAGATGAAGGTTGGGAAACTATGATGTGTGAAGTATGGCAGAATGATAGCAGTGACCTTCCTTCTGCTTCTTCTTTATCTTCATATTTTATATTTTTATTTGCTTTTAGAATTGTCTTCTCTAATGTCAGCAGTGATAAAGATAGCTTCAGAGTGTACTTAGGTAGATTATCTGCCATTCAGTATTCACATATGGTTCCCAAAGGGTGTGCTTCACCACAAAAGAGTGGAGCTCCATTTTGAGCTTGATGTGATGCTCTTCAAGTTCTAGTACATTTGCAGCAATGCTATGTTGCACCTGTGGTATTCTTGTTAAAACTCACTGTAGCTGTTTTTAGTGTATGTGTATGAGATCTCTAACAGAAAATGTGGTAAGGCTTCAGTTTTGACCTTCATTTCTGTTATGTTATACTGTTACATAGTAGATTGTTGTACAGCTTTGGTACTTTTTTTCTAAAGTGTATAAAGTAATTCATATGTCAGAAGCGAGGTTTAGGTTAAATATTTTATGAGCAGAGGTTTAGTGACAGGATGACACTCTTAGTCTTGGTGCTTCAGTCTGTATGATTGAATGGGGTGTGTGTGTGTGTGTGTGTATATATACACCTCGGTTACCTTCTGCATGAGATTAACCCTCTTCTTCAGAAACTGTAACTTCACAATGTGCTTTAGCAAAACCTAAAATGTGAAACTTCTTGAGCTACTGAGCATAGATTTTCAAAGAACCTCCTAGTGCCCCCCTAAATGCTTTCAGGCTAAGTATAAGAAGGCAGACAGCGAAGTAATGAGTGCCAGGAGGTAGTGATTACTTGACATAAGGTCACAAAGAAGTTTGTAGCCCAACTAGGGACTAAATCCAATTCAGTCATAGTTTTACATATCTACATTAAGATTATTATTTCTATTACCTATTGTTTTCACATAATTTTTAGTATAGCTTTAATTTGCCTATTAATAAAATATCAGTAATTTGTAGTTGAGTAGTAATTTGTACTTGAGAAGTCACACACACAAAAAAAGCTGGGAATAAGTTATGCATGGCATGCTGTATTAAGGATAAAGGCTCAATGGCTAGGAAGAAGGGTCTATAATGTTTGTATGTTTTCATTAATATCCAGAAGAAGCAGAGTCCTGTTGTCTGTGATTGTTGGAAGCTAAAATTAAGTTAACAATGACCAAGCTTTCCAATACAGAGCATTTCTTGATAAAGTAGCAAGTTTCTATATAGTTGCAGGTAAGTCATTAAATAATCAACAGTGAGTTGAGTGGTGATAAATATCCATAATCTAAGTTTTATTCATAAAGCAAGATTTTTACTTCTGTTGAGTGGCAAATTTTAGAGACCTACAAAATAAGCCCATAAAAAATGCAAATCTTGCGATATATCAGACCCTTTCAGAAAACCCTTTCAAAAAACCAAGTAGAAAATTGTTGCACATGTAGATTATCCAGGCTCACATGCATTGTTACTTGTTCATATACTGCATCCTCAGCTGTGATAAAGCTAAGTTGTCAGAAATCTTAGAGACTGTAAATTGGATATATTTTCAGTGAGTCTTAATATCTTTTGAATGAAGGGCAAAATTGCTAATGAACCAAATGGGCTGCTTTCAAATGACTGTCATGGTCATCATATCAGAATTGGGCTTTCTTTTTTTTTTTCCCCTGAAATGTGTTTCTTTTTATATGTGAAGTAGAGAGAAGTTATGGGAGATCTTTGAGGGGAAAAAAGCCTTTTGTGTAAATAGCAGCTATATTGTAATGAACCACTAAATAAAAATGAAATGCTAAATAAAATGCTAAACAAAAACTACTTATAATTGCAAGATATATAATAGTTGAACTTCAATTAAGCTGTTTATTACTACAGCTCGAAATATGCTGTTGTTACAACTCCTGCAGAATTATTTCTTGCTGTCTTTCCAAGGCGCTTTTATTATAACTTTTCACTAATTTCCCCTTCTTAAAATTCTTATTAAATAAATCTGTTTCAGAGGATAACAATTGAAGACATTTCTGTATGAATGCTGTTAAATTAATCTTTTTACTTCATCAGTAGGACCAAGAGAATTCTATAGAAAACTTAATGCTATGAAGAGTTTTGGCTTCTAAAGTATCAGTTGTGTCATTACATCCAATTATGGAAAAAGCCTTAATAACTTTGTTAGGCATCTTCAAATTCCTTTATTTCTCGATATGCTGGACTAGCTTAGTTTCTAAAGCTATGGAGAGGTGCTTTAGACCCATTAAAAGACTTGAAGCACACTAATATTTTGACACTTTCTCATACCTAAATGGTTGCTGCTAAGCTAGTATAAAGCAAGTTGTTAGCTGAAAATCTGTCATACTTTACCATCATTCTTCACGTTTGTGTCTCTATGACCTTCACACTAGCTGAGTCTAAACAAATTTGAAAGTCAGTATATGTGATATAAAACACTTAAACTACATTTCCAAAATATAACTTGTAGAGCAGAACTTTAGTTTTAAAAACTGTTACTTGAGAATTTGCATTTTATATTCGTAGATTTTCCTTTGTATCACAGTCTGCTTTTGGCAGTAAGCAGCTTTGTTTCATTTGGAAGGGTACTTTCTTTAACTGTCTCTTTTATAAGTAGGTTTTTCTTGAGAGTAAAACCATATTCTTCAGTTATACCCCAAGAACAAAACAAACATCTGTGTTAGGTATATAGGATTGTATTTACACTTTCCTGTATCACAGAGTTGGTTTTAGGAAACAGAAATCACTACGTGTTTGTATATCAGCAGTGGTCTAATTTGATATCCTCTCTCTGACAGTTGCTGTTACTTCTATGTTCTCGCATAGAAGACCTAGGACAGCCTTATAGTGGACGATCACGTGTTAGCATACCTGAGAGAAGTACTTTCCTAGACCCGAAGTAGCTTGTGCTTGGCTTATGTGCCAAAGCATATTATATATCACTTTATTTAATATAGCTGGCTGCTGTTTCCTTAGGCCATCAAGTACTGTTCAAAATGCTGATGAGGGCTTTTGTCTCAGTGGAAGAAGGACAAGGTTTTTCTTTCTGTTTTGTGACAGACAGTTCCACAAATACCACAAGTGATGCGATAAAAAGATTGTATTTATTGCCTCAATTCAAGTAAATTTTCCCTTTATCTTGTCCTGAGAGATTACTAGAATTTTCTAAACATTTCATTACATATTTTATGTATCCCCAATTTGGTCTGTGAACACTAACGCTACGCTATTGTTTTATCAAAAAGCATTCTGTATCTTTAATTTCCTTTTTTTTGGATTTTTGCTTTTATTTTTGTGCGGGCTTTGAAAAGAAATGACCAGAACATATTTTTTGAATCATAATTGATCAGTAATACTCCTTAAGCACTTTAGAAAAGTAGGGATTTATGTCCTGTTCTCTTCGAGAAGACACTTGTCCAGCCTGGGAAAATCTCATTTTTTTAAAATTGTTTGAGTTTTCATCAATTTGTTTAGCAAAAGGTAACTAAAGAGAAGAAATAAATATAGATGTACTTTCTAGATAATTAATAATCGTATAAAAACCTCTTTCCCTCCATGGTAACAACCTTCCTCTCCCTCCATGTTTTCCCTTGTGATACTAAATCTGGGGCATTTGTCATTAATACAGATGACTATATTTACTATTTTCTGCTTTATATTTGGTCATTGACTGAAACTGAAGAACTTTGCTTTTTCCTGTTATCTTCCTCTGAAATAAATCTGGGAAGAAAGTGTTGCATAGTGTAAAAGATATTTAGGCTGTCTACCTGGTTTGTTGGAAGACTGGTCAGAAACTTTGCTAGCTTGGCATCATCATACATCTGAAATTTTGCCAAAATGTGACATCAGAGAAGCCAATTTCAGAAGAGAAAATAAAATGCTTTAAGTTCTATTCCTGTTCTTTTTACATATTTTGGTACGTAAAAGTCCTTTTACTGGACTCTGTGAAATATGCAAATAAGAATTTGATTAAAATATGATAAGGATATTCTTGTATGAGCTGTCTTCTGTAACATACGTGCACTGCAATCTTTCACAGCTCCTGTAAGTAGCATACTTGCCAGGTACAGCAGTGACATCACCATGTGAAACATTCAGATTTCTGGAGGATCTGAGTTTCCTTGGAAGTGTGGTGAAGTGCTTTTTTAGGGAATCAGATTATATAAAACCATGGAATAACCAGTTTGGTGCAGCTTTATTCCTCCTCAGCTCATTTATGTTGTGAGAGATGGATAGGCCTTTTCTCTTGACCAGCTCTAGAGTATAATATATGAAGCATGAAGTTGAAGTGAGCAATACCTCTCAAAGGGTGATATAAATACAGTGGGGAGCAGTTCTGCTGCACAAGAATGCTTATTTGAAAAGAGGAGAGAGTAGTTTTCATACCTCATCTCTTTGAAGACTTGATTTGAATCATATTTAATGTTACTATCCCTCATGTTCACTTAATTCGTTTTACAACTCGCTGGACATCTACGGCAGCTAGAACGGTCTGCTTTGTAGAGTCATATTCAACACTTGTACTGATATAGGTGCTGTTTTCGTAAGCGACTTGTGTGTGTTTCGTAAAATATGCTTTATTTTAAAATTAGGGCTTCCTGTTGCAGCTGTTCCAGGAGCTCTCAGTCCTCTGGCTATTCCAAATGCTGCTGCTGCAGCTGCAGCTGCTGCTGCTGGCCGTGTGGGAATGCCTGGAGTCTCAGCCGGTGGCAATACAGTTCTCTTGGTTAGCAATTTAAATGAAGAGGTCAGTGAAATAATTTGACACTTTTTTTTTCCCCTCTTTACTCATACTTCATTGGTCATCATTTTTTTTTCTTTGCATTTGGCCTCTTATGTTTGGATTTTAAGCTCATAGTATTTTATATGTTATATTTATTATCTTACTACTCTCCCAAAGTTAATTTTGAAGTCGTCTTTGTTAAATACTTTTGTTTTCTGAGGTAGCTGATGACTTAAAATGTCCTTTGATAGTTGGCTACCTATGTTTTCTTAAAGTATGATAACTATTGCATGTTTGACATATGAATAGAAAGTTTTTTGTTTTATTTTGCAATTATGATCATTTAAACTAGAATTCCTGTTTTGTTTCTTCTAATTGTTTGCTGCTTCATTTCATGCTTGTATCTCACATTGTAAGGTCTTAATTTACGTGAACTACTCTAACACATTTTTCTTTAAAGGTTCTCCCAAAGATCTTGACGAAGCACTCTTCCAGTCTCTCTTAGTAATTTTTTTCATTGCAGTTTCTCATTTGTCTAAAAATAATAAGGAAAAATTGACAAAGCACTTTCACCTTAACTGTATCTTTCTTGCTAACTTTGAAATCTAAAGGAGTTTGTTTGGTTATGCATCTTTACCGTCCTTTATTTTTATTTTGATGGCTGTGAAAGCTGGTATGAAATGTGGGAAGTTTGTTTCAGTCTAGCTGTTCCATTTTTAACTGGCCTCTGTCACTAGAAATCATTAAGCTTATTTTATCATCTGGTACTATTTTGTCATCCACAGTCTTGCATGCTAAAATGTTTTAGGTCAGAGTGCCATTTTGAAAGATTTTTTTGCCTGCATTTCATAACCAGCCATGCTTACGCAGTTGAAGTTTAAATTTCAAAATTTCTATTGCATGCTTTTTTGTTTATTTTCGTGTTGAGATGAAATGCTGTAGTTTACTCTTGATATGAATGTACTTTACCCATATTTGTCTTGGGTGACTACATTTTACTCAGTTTTTCTTGTACAGTACATAAACCAACCATTTTCTGACCAAATTCCTGCATTTCCTATGTACTGACCTATATTTTATTTTTTTGTTCCCCACTTATTTTTTTTTCTTCTGCATTGCTGTTTTCCCCTCCCCATTTCATCCTTTTCCCTTTGTGTTCAACTTCCCTTTCCTTGTCTTTGCCCAAATTCCCATGCCCCTCCCCATTTTACCCTTTTCTCCTCGTCTTTGTCTATGTTCCCTGTCTTCATTCCCTATGTTCATGCTTCTGTGCTTGAACAAAATGTTCCTCGGACCAACTTGCCCCAATTAACCGCCTTGAAACCATGATCCATGACCACCTCACCATTCTGCGGGAACCACCCTTCGTTATGGATGATCTGTTCATCTCCGCTCTTCCTCGACTCTTCTCTCTTCTTGTCTTACGCTGCTTGCTCTTCTCTCCTTCTAAAGATGGTTACGCCCCAAAGTCTGTTTACCCTCTTCGGTATGTTATTGTTAGCACTATACTTTTATTATTGATTTGATTTTGTTCTGTTTTGTTTTGGTTTGGTTTTTTTTTGTTGGTTTTGTTTTGTTTCACCTTAATTCTTATTTGTAGCTAGCACTTTGGCTTAAAATTGAGTAGTAAATCTTTTGCTGTTTTTCTTTTGCTGTTTAAAACTCTCCATAGACACAGTTTTTCTTTTAATGCATGCTAATATATTTTGCATGGTCTTTAATTTAATATCACTCACATAGCTTTGAGGGTTTATCAGAAATTCTTTTCAAAACTCACTATTCAAAATCTTTATCTCCTTTATTCATTTGTGAGAGTGTTGAGTTCGAGAGAGTGATCTTGTTGCTGTCTGAATGTTCCATTGGTATGTGAAAATATGTGACTTAGTTGACTGGCTTTAAAATAACCTTTTCTTTTGGGTTACCTTTGACTTTGAAAAGGTGTTTATGGTGATGTGCAGCGTGTGAAGATTTTATACAATAAGAAAGACAGTGCTCTTATACAGATGGCTGATGGAAACCAGTCGCAGCTGGGTAAGATTAGATTTCTATTTATATTCCCAAAAAATTAAGCTATGTAAAATCAGGTGAACTAAGGATGTTTGCACCTGAAAGTTCTTGTATCCTAGTTACTGACAAGATCTGAAACCTTATTTCATCCACATGTATTTCAAAAGCCTGACAGTGTAGAATAATTCAAAAATTGAAACTGGCTTTCTAAATCCTCATGTACTCTGCAGACCTAGTTTTCGATGAGTCTTCTAGCACGCTGACTGATTTTCTTGTTTTTTTTTCTTGTTTGAAGGGCTGTGTATAATGTATCACATGCTACTGAAAAGTAATACTACATTGAGAAACCTGTTGTCTCTTTCAGCTATGAGCCATCTTAATGGACAAAAAATGTATGGGAAGATAATTCGTGTTACTCTTTCTAAACATCAAACAGTTCAACTACCTCGAGAGGGTCTTGATGATCAAGGGCTGACTAAAGATTTTGGTAATTCACCTCTGCATCGTTTCAAGAAACCTGGTTCAAAAAACTTTCAGAATATATTCCCTCCATCTGCAACGCTTCATTTATCCAATATTCCGTAAGTCTTGCCTGTCGGGAAGCCTGTAGTATTTTGTGTTAATCATAACACAGTGAATTAAATTATTTTCTGATTCTGCTTGTTTTTTGTCTGTAGACCATCAGTAGCAGAAGAGGATTTACGCACACTGTTCACTAACACTGGAGGCACTGTGAAAGCATTTAAATTTTTTCAGTAAGTAATTTCTCTGTACATACTTTTAACAAAAGACAGACTAATGGCATTTTTTTGCTGTGTGTCTTAAGGAAAAGTGCCTAGAGCATAGCAAACATTAGAAACAACTCCTGTAGTGTTCGAGTTCCTAATGCCATTATTTTGTTTCAGAAGAGATCACAAGATGGCACTTCTTCAGATGTCAACAGTAGAAGAAGCTATTCAGGCTTTGATTGATCTTCACAATTACAATCTTGGAGAAAATCACCACCTGAGAGTTTCTTTCTCTAAGTCAACTATTTAAAAAGGCAGATTGAAAATGAGGGTGTATTGCATTGTTTGGTGTTGTCACCTATTGACTGTTCCGGAGAGTGGGGACCAGAGTTTGTCTTCTATTTTTGGATTTTCTTTCTGTTTTCCATGCTGTTATCATTCCTTGGTTGTTTAAAAAATGAGAAAAAAAATTAAGAGCAGTGATACTAACTGCTGTTGTCCAACTGTTGTTTAGGTAAACCATCACTTTGTTTAAAAGATTTCAAGTTAATACCACAGTTTTTCAACTTAGTTGACATACGTGCCTTATAAAGGAAAGCTAGTACTGCTGGAATTGCATAACTAGTGAAAGCGAATTTGGTTGTGTGGGGCACATTGTTACATGATAATTTGAATATGTTTAGGCAGGGGTGTGTAAAAAGGTTAAGCTTTTGTTTCTCCTGCTTGGAATCGATTTCTTTATCTGCTGGCTTGTCACTGAATTTTCTTTTTATTTGGTAAGATGCATTGTACTGAAAGAGTAAAACATTGCTATTTGATTTTGCTACTTTTTGCTTTATGCTTTTTTTAAAGAAAAAAAAAGAAGGCCTTTAGTATTTTATGATTCTGGTCTAGATTCAGTTATGAATGTAGGCATTTGTTAAAATTACCAAGGTGCAGAATATTAATTTCTTAAAGGACAAGAAGTGACTTCTGTGACTTTGAGCCCTATGTGGAAAGCATTGTGGAATCTTAACCTTTTTGTACACACTCTTGTGGGATGTATCATATAAATGTCAGCACTAAGTAATGTCTTGTTTGTGGCTGAATATTTTTCGTAGATGTTTTTGAAGTTGACATGACTTATGTGCATTTAAATATATATTGCCATCTTTAGTTTGTAATTAAGATATGGAATATGGTTGTGGATTTCTGAGCATGTACAGACTGGTCAAGCTAGTTCAGGAAATGGTGCATGTATTTTTCAATGATAAAGAAAGTTCGCTGCAAACAAACACTTGCAGGAAATTTTGTGGCAGTTTTATAAAACTGACAACCAGGTGGGACCAAAGTTTATGTGCCTTTAGTCTTAATTTACCTTGCATTGTAATATTCAGTTTTAATAAATCTCTTCAAAATATTTTATATTTAGAAATTAATCTGACTTTACTATAAACATGGCTCAGAATCTACAGATCCAGTTAATTTGAAAGCAGTTCTCTGTCAGTCTGAACTGTTACCTTGATTCTGTTTAAATGACCAATACTTTTTGAAATTGATGTACTTAGTTTCAAGATTCATAGATTCTGTTATCTATGTAGAGAAAATGGTCATGTATATTTTCTATTAGTTGAGTTTTTACATCTTTAGAATTGTAAAATTCAGTATAGTTTGAAAGTGGCACAATTAAAAATTAATTTTCTAACAAAGTTGGGAGGTTTGATGGTTGTTTAATTTCATTTTGTGTGTACTCTGCTTACCTCTGTAGCATGCTCAATAAACACTTCTGTAGCTCTGTATTCACCTTTTCTGTCTTTCTCTGCTGCTTTCTCTCTCTTCCTCCTCCTCTTTGTTTTTCACTTCTACTGTGCTTCTTAATTCATGTTTATTCTCTGCCAGGGTGGGAAAAGCATAATAATTAATAATGCTATGGCTTTTAGCCATAAATCTGATGCTGTGAAAAATACCAGATCTTTCAGAAAGATAGTGACCCTTTTGCAGGCATATGCAAACAAATTAAATGTTTCCCACCCTGTTATAACCTGTTGCTTTAAAGACATAACTTTTATTGTAGTTTGTTAGCTTTTTCTTTCTATCTTTTCAGTTTTTAAGCAGATGTATGCACTAATAGGTCTCAGGTTTGCCATGCTCTTGCTGCAATTTCATTTTTCATTTTTTGTCTGCTAAAAAATTTCTACTAATCATACAGTATACTCATAGGATGAATTAACAAGGTTGATAGCTTAGTGGACCATGTGTTTCTAGATGAGCGTATTTCAACCTTTTAGATACATGGGTTCAAGTGAATGTAAAAGCAGTTCAGGCACTTTAATAGTGTTTCAACGTGCTATTTTGGATTGTCATTCTTTTTTGTATTCCATTGGTTGTTTTTCTCAATTAAAAATAGGATTAAAATTTCTGCACAGCCCCCTGTTAAGAGTGAGTGTGCAATCTGGAAGCATTACGGTGGCAAAAAGCTTTTATATTTTTCAGTTCAAAGCACTTTTTTCTGTCACTTCTCCAATACAACTGCTGTAGATTTATTGATGTCCGATTACTTTGACCCGTTGCCTGGCTTTTGGGTTGGCTTTGAAATCATTAAATAGCTCTCAGCTATTTAGAAGTCACGGTATAACTAAGGGGGGTTTTCATTAGTCTTCACTGTGTGAAACAAAATGTATTAAGCTCTACCTGCTTTATCAGGAATACACCCAGGTTCTGAATTAATTTCAGATATCACAATGATCACCTAATCTGAAATACTGGTAAAATCAGGCTTGTCTATAAATTAAACTTCTGAATCAAAATATCAAGCCTGAAACACCTAAAGGTGTGGGTGCGACTGTCTCACTGCTGTTTTGAGCAGTAGTTGTGGAACTCATGGAGCTGCAGTCTTCAGGCTTTTCATTTGTACAGTATGATGCTACATATGTGCTAAAATGTTTCATATTTCAGAGCATGGTCACATGTTTCAGATGGTATTTCTATTTGAAACTTAGTATTCTGTGGGTACTCTGAAACTTCTGTCTGCAGTACTTGAGTGTTTACAAATACAGGTGGTGCTTTGTTTTGTTTCCTACTTTTCATAGGTTTTTCTTAAAATAAGTTTCTGTACTTTTTTTCTCAGATTAAAAAGTTCTGTGACAAAGGTCTCGAGAGAGAACAGATGTTGATGTTGATTTGATACAAATTCAGTAGTGTTTATTTTTTTCATTTATATTTTTATTTGTATCAAAATTGATTATGTGAAAAATTGAAAGCAATTATTGTCATGAAAAGTATGGAAGAGGTTTTTTATGAATTCAGTGAATAAAACCACTGTTTCTTTGTTGATACTTAATCCTTAAAGGATATTGTTAAATATCTTCAGAAATGCAGGCTTTCTATCCAAACTTACCAAAGCATGTTGGTTCTTCATTTTGTATGTTAATTTGTATATTTTTGTTGTAAAATATATCTACAGTACGTATTTTTAAACACTTCAGAATGTGAAAATGCAATGCATCGTTATTAAAATTCTGAATAAGGATTGTGAATAACTTAATCCATTCCATGGAATGAGTCTTTAGATTATTCCTGGTGTTTTGCCATAGGCATATTGATAATCCAAACTCACTTTCAGGTTTTTAAAAATGTTTTTTGACATTGATAGAAAGTGGTTACTGATTTTCATTTTCTTCACAAATTGTTTGGTTTTTTGATAATGGAACAATGAAATTGATTAGATCATGTCCAAAAGCGTTAGTCAGGAAATATCCACTGGCAAATACAGCATGCAGATGAAGTAAAACAAAACGTGGTAGCATTCTGACTAACAATTGTGGTAATTCTAATACTTCTGAGTTAAGTGAATGTAATTTGAAATACTTGTATTTATTGTGATTCAGTGTTTTATTAGCAGGCACCTTTGCCTTGCAGGAATAACAGCTCAAATGACTGTTTGTAGATTGTTGTTTTTAATGTTTTACAATAATTTTGTTTCCTAAGCCATCTTAGGAAAGAATTCTCTTTGATTCATTGTAAGTTTCCTTATTCATTATAATGTGTCACAGCATGAAAGCAACAATACTGATGTTTATCTTCAGAATTTAAGGCACTTTGATTTCACAATGTAGTTTACTCCAGATGATTTGTTTAATTCTTTGCTTAGAAAAGAGTTCTGATAGAACACCAGAAAAATGCACGGAGGATGTTTCTGTACAAACAGGTATGTAAATCAACTAGTCCATCTCCAGAAATTGTTTTTTCTGGTACTAAATGCTCTATGTTGAGTTTCTTTTTTTTTTTTAATTGAGTTTGCTTTGGGTGAGGCTGAAGTCTGTAGTTACCCTACTCCATTCCACATAATGGGGCAACCTGAAATTGAGTCTGCATTTCCTAAAGTGAACAAATTTTAAATAATTTGGCAAAGTGTCCCAGTTCCTGTAATCCTTGCTTGTGCAGAAAAGACAATATAGTTTATGAATGTGGCTGAGATTGCATTTGAAGATATTTCCTTAAAGGAAATATCCCAGACCATTTCCCAGGTCTTGGTCATGTAATACCTCCAATACTTCTTACCTGACTTTGTCATAAGAGACATCTGCATCATGCTGGTGCACTTCTCATCCGTGCAGGTTGGTTCCTGCCTGACTGAGGAGTTGTATACAACATCAATGAAACTTCTGAAATTTCCTTTAATGTAAGATTTGATGCGGAATTACCTAATCTGAGTCTTGTGAGCTGCACACATCTTTGCAGTGCATCTCCACGTGAATACACATATGCATATGCACAGAAACACACAGAACAACGTGATTTTATCCCGATGGCTTACAAAAGCAAACTGGTGAATTCCTGTCCTGCTTCACTTCTCAAAGTGCCCTTCTTATTTCATGTTTTACATTCCTTGTAGCTTTCTCAGTAGGCTGCGATTTCTTCCAAATTTAGTTTGACGATGGAGCAGTGTGTTGTTTTGTCTCTCCTTTCAGAGTTTGCCACGTGTCGTGTTTAAAATAGGTATTCTTTCTTGATCAGTTCTGCACAGATAGTAAAGGAAAAGCAAATGACTTTTCTGTGTCTTGGAAAACATGAATTAAATGTGGATTGGCATAGACATCACTCTGAGAATTTAGCTTAAAATAACGCTCCTATTATTGCAGAGTTCTGCATGTTTTATGAATTCTGTCCCACTTCCTTAAGGAAATGACACCTAATCACACTGTCTCCAGGTGTGTGTTGTGTTCCCTAAACTCACTGCTCTGCTTGCTCTTGTGCCCCTACTGGGCAGCTTTCTGTCAGCAAGATGATAGTCTCAACTATGTTGCCGTTTCTACATTTCAACCTTTAGCTGGCTTGTCAGATGAAAGTCCTTACTTTCACTGCTGTGGGAAAGGGAATAAAAAAACAGCTTCTTTTTCCTGTGTTGGCATGTGTCTGTAACTGGTGGCAGCCTGTGACGTAGAAAACATGGCAGGACCTGGGGCTTTTGGGTGAAATACCAGGGGAAATTGGAGGAAGGTGTATTGCAGGTAGAGTTGCTGTTCAGAAGAGAGTGAGGGAGTTTCTGTATGCATATGTTCTCTTTGTGCATAAATAGCTCAAAATCATTGGTAAGGAGAGAATACTTCACAATTGTTTGTTATTTTACTAACAAGTCATGTCCAAACTACGTAAATAGCAGGTAGTTGCTGTAATTTATCCCTTCTTGCCAGCTACAGAGTTGCTGGAGGTTGCAACTATTGCAGATATTTGTTGATCTCCCTAGGCTGAGTGGTCATGGCACCTAGAAGCTGGCAGAACTGAAAGCTCAAAACCACTGGTCATAAGATGGATTCCACGTCTGCATGGTTTAAGATGATTGGCACTGAGCTTTCCAGAGGGCTGGATACCAGCACCTCATAAGATCTAGTAAGAGAGTTCTTAAAGCAGTCGTCAGAAGTGACGTGTTAGGAAACCATTTTTTTGGTAGAAAAACTGTCTGCTTAAAAGGTTCCGAATACCTGTACCCTATGGAACAGTGCAGTGTTTCAGTATCTTTTGTTCTGACCCAAGCCTGTTTGATTTCTTAGTGCTGTGGGTTTACCTCTTGTAGTATCGACATCCTTTGAATGTTTTAAATGCAGCTGACATCGTGCTGGACTAGTCTGCTTTTCTCTGAAGCAGGAGGGGTTTCTTGGCAGCTGCACCTGACAAGCACCAGTGGTGCACTGCATGTACTGAGTGGGGACACCAGCCCTGTTCTGCTTTAAAGCATTGACAGTCCTCAGGTAACAATTAACCACAGTACTGCACCAATAAAATAGTCTCTTCAGTATGCTGTGTCTTGTAATCTGAACATAACCTTCAGGGGCTGGCTTTAAGGTTACTTGGGTGCATTTTTGTGAACGGCGGTTTGTGTTGAAAAGTGCCCCATTTCCTTCTCTCCTCCTCTGATTGTTCTTGTAGAAAGGTTTACCTGGGATCAGTATCTTTCCCCAGTGATGCTGATTGAAAATAATCTGTTTCCCTGGTTTGAAGCAAATTCTGATAAACCTTAGCCATTTTTGGCATAGTTGTCTAACCTGTGTTTTTAAACTTTGAAAGAAGTTGCACAGCTGAGAACCTGTTAGAAGAATCTTTGTGACTTAAATTTCTTCTTGAAATTTATATTCATATGAGTGCCATATATAAATCAAATTCCTCTGTTACAAAGGTGAAGTTTAGATGCATTAGTTACTTCTAAATATATGGCTTATAGTAGATTACTTTTTTTTTTTCTCATAGGTGGCTTTGTAAGATTCGTAACTTGCAGATTCAGTGACTTCTTGGACTTTCCTCCGTGTTCTTTGTCATAGCAAGTTGCATGATTTCAGAATAGTTTCCTTATTGGAAGTCTTTAGATCTGATTTAAATTTCAGCTTCACCTAATGTTTAGCGATTGCTGGGATTGTGATTAACCAACAATCTTGTACTATGACAGGAACTTTTCAAAGGATTCAGGTTATGTTTTGAAATGTTTCAGAAACTATATTAAGCTCAGAAAATTCTTTATAGTAGTAATTAAAAATCAGATGTTACACTTTCAGTATATTTGTTAGTCTAACTCAGTAATACTTGATGTAGAATTCAATGAACTTTCAGTAGGATTTGAGTTTGGAACAACCAGTATTTTCTGTGCAGGAAAAACTGAGTCTAGACTTCTGCCCTTTAGGAAGTTGTTTCTAGGCAACTGCTTCTGAATGCTGCTATGTTCTCTTAGCAGATGTCTGTTCTGCTCTGCCAAAAGGAGAAAAAGTTCGTCCAGATGTAGTGGCTGAGTATGCAAGGGGAAGGAAGAAGAAAGAGCAATACAAATATTGAGTTGTTGTACAAGAACTTCAGCTCTCTGGAGATTAAGCAGTACTGGAGGCCTTCCCCTGTGATAGGTGACAGCACAGGTAGGGTGAGGGGGCTGAGATATGTGGTGTCTCCTCCTATGCCTCCCTACACATCTTTTTAAATAGTTTTTCTGTTTTCAAAAACGAGTTGGAATTTTTTAAATTATGCTTTAAGTTTTAAAGCTCATCAAGCAGCATTATGGAGGCAAGCTGTGTATCATTACTGGTCTTAGCAGACTGATTTTAGTAGATTTTTGTATGGATTATCGACAACCACAAATACAACTATGATCTGGGTTGGTATGGTCTGTAGTAAAGAATCTCAACAGAACTTGGTAAATCTATTGAACAAATATCTGTGCACTGAGTTGCCATTCTGTCAGGTAGCCGAATGCCTCTTTACCAGCATTCTGTTACTTGGAGGCATTAGCTCCTTCCACAATACAGAGCTACTGTTTTTAATCTGCTTGGTTTATGTGCTCTTTACTGACTTCGTTGTTCACCTGGGATCTTTATTTGGTAGTTTTGTAAGCGTTAAAATGCCTTACGCTTATTAACATTTAACCTTCCTCTTTTGCAATCATTTTAAGCGGTAAGAAAGATGGTACAATTCAAATATTTTGCATGTTAGCTTTGTTCCAAATTTGATACTGCTGCTTGCATTTAGATGATAATTCCTGACACTGCCTCACTGCTATAACAAATTTCATTATTTTGGGCAGATAATAAAGTTATTTTATTATCCCAGGCAATAAGACATTGATAAAACCTCTAAGAAACATGTAACAATCCTGATTCTTGCACAAACTATTTTAATGCTAATAAGACTTGGAGTTTTATATCCACACACTGAATATTTAAAGTTGAGGTAGGTTGTTTGCAACTAAAACTTTTCAGGCTCCTCATTTAAATCAATGCAGTATGATGTGCTAATCTTTGGTAAGTCATATCCATAGGAAGGTGGCAGATTGCTATCACCTGGAACTTCCTAACATTATTTTCAGAAAATGCTGATTCAGCGATTCTGAAAAATGACTGGTGTGCATCTTGCACTAGTGAAACTGAAAGTATTCTAGGGACTGATAGGTGGATGGCAAAAGCAATATACTTAATGCTTGTAAAACTGTAATTGGATTTTTAAAGTCTCTAATACGTACAAGTACCCAGTTTGCTTGAACAAAATGCAGTCCTTCAATAAGCAAAATGCAATGAGTTGTATTCTAATAAATCAAATTTAATGAACTGTCCTACATCCTTCTTTTTAATACTATGTTATATGAAATGTTTAGCTACACACAATAGGCATTTCACTTGAAATATGTTGATGCTAACAATGTTAGCATCCCCTCATAATGATGATCATATGGCTAGCAAGGATAGCAAGGTGTTCCAGGTACACCTTTTGTGCTGCAAGAAGCACACTGGAGCTACCAACAGTATTCTCATCCTAAATTCAAAACATGGTAGGAAGAAAGTGAACTGTCCCAGCCAAAATAAGGGCAAATCTGAACTTTTAAATGCTTTATCAGCCTTTACGGCAGAACTGGTGTGGATTTTAGATATTGGAAGAAATACTGAGTAGCTCTTGGCTTTAAGCTAATACTGTTCATTGACCTAAATGCCCACGTGAAGCTGCTGAGCTTCTAGACACTAGTAATTACTAAAATACTGTGTATTATACAGATACAACATAAGTTCATGTAATGAGCGTGTTGCTTTACAGCAGCATCTTACGAAATGGTTTGCCACGTGCTGCCAAAATAGTGAATTACATCAGCTTTGTGGGCTATGCTGAATACTTTGTTTAAGTAAAGTTATTTAAATTTCTAATGCCTTTTTTCCTTTCAGTGAGGTATAAAAAGTTTTAGCAATGAGTTAATGATGATAGTCTTGGGGATGTTGATTATTCTGCGCAATATTTACCTTATTGTGGCACTTTGTGTTACTGCTACTACCGTTCCAGGTCCAAGCATGATTTTCCAGGCATAACTTTTTTTAACCTAAAGAAGTTTCTCCAAGTACTAATAGCTGCATCGTTTAGTTAGTTAGTTGAGGTCTTAAGTGGACTGAACGTTAACTTAACAAGTTGTTGCTGGACTCATTTTGTCCTGTCTGAAATCCTGTTTTTTCTCTCTGCTTCACTCCTTCTCATGTCCTTTCTCATTTTTCTGTCTAGCTCTGGCTAGATATACAAAACCTTAAGTAAAAATGAATGCTTTTTCTAACACCTGTCTTCCTTTTTCACTAAGAAACAAAGGAAAACAATACCAGTACCTAGAGCATTTTATGCTGTTCATACTTTGTTGCTTCTATTTATTTTATTTTGGGAGCATTCTCCTGTTTTCCTGCCTTTTTGTCCTTGAGTACTACTTTTCCCCTGTGGATGACCCCTGCACCCTTGCTTTGGGCTGTCTGTGGTGGTTGGTGAAGGTGTAATAGTACTGTGGCAATTCAGGCTTCCAAATTCTGCTTTTAGCCATCTGCCAAGGAGAATTTATTAGGAGCTGTTGGGTAAAGGTTCAGAAAATGCTTTGCATTCCTTGGCTGGGATAATCTCCCGCTGGGGAGAGCTGAACCTAGAGAGCATTACCTACCAATGTTCTGGTCTTCATCCTGCATGCAGTGCTGGCTCCAGGAGAGCTTACCTGCAAACACATCAAAAATTGTGATGATGGGAGATGAAAGCAAGACCCAATAGTATATGTGGAACATTGCAGTATTCAGCAGGGAGGAGCCAAGATAATGCTAAAGTGTAGGGATTGAGAATTTTTGGGGTCATGCTTTAAATGTCTGCATATGCATGATAATAAGAAATTTTAAGTTTTGCTTGATACTGTGGTGGCAGCAGCGCTTCAAAAACACGCCATAAAGTGTTCTAATCTATTGATGTGGAAAAGCCAAGTGAGGCCTCTTGAGGTTCTGCCACCTACCATCATCATTGCCTGGGCCTGCTTTGAGAAGCAGGTACCAGCTGGGTATTGCAGATTTAGTGATTTCCTCCATGTTTTTAGATCACAAGAATGGTATGGATAATACTAAAAGGAAGGGTCAGCAATGTGAAAGGATCGATTGGCAGAAGGATGATTTCCTCTGTCAAACAAGGAGGATGCTTGTGCTCCTCCCAGGTTTTCTGAAAGCAGTTTCATTCAGCATGTTTCCTAATGACCTTGAAGGTTAGGTTAATGTGGTATTGATCAGATTTACAAATGTAAAATGTAGTAAATAAAAGCAATTAATTACAAATACTGGGGAGGACATTAGCTTACTATGGAATTATAGTGAAGGGAAGTTTAACATAAGGAGCAGAATGCCAGAGAAATGCTCATACTCCTGATATCCCAGGATATCTTATGACTGCTTTTTTCTTGTTGAAGAGAATCATAGAATCATTTGAGTTGGAAGAGACCTTTAAATGCCCTGTAGCCCAACTGCTGCTGTGGGCAGGAACATCCACATCTCGATCAGGTTGGTCAGAGTCCAGTCCAGCTTGGCCTTGAATGTCTCCAGCGATGGGCCTTCCACCATTCTCTGGACAACTTGTGCTTGTTCCTCACCACCCTATTTGTGAAAAAACAAAAACAAAAAAACAAAAAAACCCAACCTTTTCCTTATATCCAGTCTAAATCTCCCCTCTTCTAATTTAAAACCATTTCCCCTTGTGTTATCATAGCATGCCCCTTCTTTATTACAGCTTTGCTTTAGGTCCTGGAAGGCACTTTTAAAGTTCAAGTGTCTCATGCTTAGCAAGCTTGCTTGAGATTCTCTTATCAGAAAAGCATAGAGAGAAAGATTGTGGTAAAATGTGGTTTTACATTTCTTGCTGCAAAGACTGCAAAAACTGTTCCAGAGGACACTGTTGCGCAGAGCAGGCATTGAAGCTGGCCTGCACCTTCTCTGAGAGATCTTGGGTCTGAAGTCCAGGCCACAGCCCCACAGCAGTACTTCTTGAAAGTGCTGCCTTCTGTCTTTGGGGCTTTATTTAGCAGTAGAAGCTGAAATGATCCTTCATACCTACATTTTAAAAGCTACTATTCTAATTGGTCTGATGTGAGGTCTGCCAGTACATACTGCTATTTGTTGGCTCTTCCAGCTCAGCAACATTCCACAGTGCTAACAGGAGGATGTTCCTGTTTGCGTTGGCTCTAACACTTGTGTGGATGCTTTAAGCAAGTCCTTTCTCTTGCTCTTGCTACTATTTATGGCCTTCACATATATTAAATGACTAACTGAAAGAGGTGAGGCAAGCAGCCTGTGCACCCCCAGACCTCTGGTTTTACGCAGCTGGAGACAGCACAGCAGCTCTACCTGCCTCTGGTTTCCCCTGCAGTCCATCCTCATCCCATGACTCAACTGAAGAGCTTTTCACGTTTGCTTATCAAAATTAACATTAGCAGGGAAAAAAAAAATCTCTCTATTACATAAATTGTAGCTGTATCGCCCTTTCCCAGGCGCCTGTTTTGTTTTTAAGGGAAATGATAATAGAAATACTGGTGGGGAAAGACAGAGCACAAGCAATTCCCACTCTTTCCTTTGAAGTGAGCAGTTTAAAAATTGGCTTCTTTTGTTAGAATTCAGGGTAAGTGCTTTTCAATAGATGAGATATACTTTTGCTCAGTTCTGATGGACTCCACCAAATCAACCTCCCACTCAATTCAATTAATTCCCTCCCCCCTTGTGTGAGGAGCAAGGTTTGGATATAAAAACACCGAATGTAAGATTAAAATGTCTACAGAGATGATCAGAAGGGAGTCTGTTTTAATAACCCTCTCAGATTGCTGTGCATGAGATGTGGAAGTAGGAGGTTTAATCTCAGTGCAGTGCCTTTACAATTATAATCAGAATTGAGCAGGGTATTGGTCAATAGGAATTGTGCTCCTTGGGGTAGGGAGAGTACTGTAACAAGAATTAAGCCTCAAGATGTTAGGGAAGGAAACCATCTGCAAAGAATAATCATCTGCAGTGGTATGGATCTCAGGTTCGTGGAAAGAATTGTTCAAAACAAATAAAACCCCCCAGCAAGAGCCAGCAGAAAATTCATGGAGACCAAGGTCCTCATAGCGTGAGTGGTAAAGAAACACTGTTTCCCAGTGCATAATGCTTTCTTTGGTGGATTTTGACTTTGAGGTACTTACAGCTGGTGTCAAGGTAAAAGGAAGAATTTTTTCATTTTGTTTCCTTATGGCCAAGACTGGTTCCTATAAATCAGCGCAGGGTGGAAAAAAAAGTTGTCATTAATTTTAGGCAAGTCATGGAAACATGTAAGGTGTTAATTGAAAATTCTGCAGAGTTCTTTCCTTCTTAATCTCCCAGGCTAAAAGCTTGCTGAGTTGGTTTATTTTTATTTTTTTTTTTTGTCACATAGTGTATGTCTAGTGTCTTTTAAATTATTCTTGGGCTGCTGCTGGCTGAGGTATTACATAGAAATCGGGCTTAAGACATGGTATTAGATAGTTCTTGATAGTTTTCCCTTTTTTTTTTCTATCCACATCTATTATGTGCATTATTTGAAATGAGAGATTAAGTGTGATTAACGTGAGTTCACTTTCCTCAAGTTGTGCTTTGTGTGGGAATCTTACAGTATCTCTTGAGACTCTTAAAGACAACAGAGATAAGGTGTAACTTTATAAGGTGCTGTAATTCCGTGCTCTACAGATGCCAGTAACTTAAGATTCTTGCTAATTCAAACTGAATGATCATTTCTTAAGTAATTAGAGTGAATTTGAAAGTTCAGCAGAGGAAGAGGATAATTTGGGGTTTTGTAACTTATGTTTAGATACGTAAGACTAATAAAACGGGGATAAAGATTTAAGATGAGCATTATAAATTGTGTGCTCTGTGCTGAGAGGGTGTAGACACAAACTTGTGGAGTATTTGGTCTTCCCAAATATCTGATTAAGGGTCTATGAACGCAACATGAAAAACAGGAGCATTGGGTGTGTCTGTCTTTTTATTTTTGAGCAAGACATATCTGCACAAACATATCTTGTATCTTTTTTTCACACTCAGGTGCAGTTCTGAAAGAGAAGACGTAAATGATACAGACATGAATTTTGACAAAAGATGTCGACTTATTTTTCATACTCAAAAGAGAGGAAATTTTATTAGCAGAGGTCACTTGACAAAACAATATTTACTGAAGTTACAGTGCATATTTGCATTTCAGCAGTTCGCAAGGCACAGAATCATAGAATGGTTTGGGTTGGAAGGAACCTCAAAAATCACCTGGTTCCAACCCTCTGACATGGCAGGGTTGCCACCCACTAGATCAAGAACTAGATCAGGTTGCCTAGAGCACCATTCAACCTGGCCTTGAACATCTTCAGGGACAGGACCATCTATATTATTCAGACTTTAAGCATTTGCAGGATTGTGCAAACATTAAAATTTGAGTTTGTTCTTTATGCGAAGTCAATTTTCTATGGGAGTGTTTTCCTTAATGTCAGATAAGTTTGATTTTTTTAAAAAATATCAGTCATTAATCATTGTTGGTCCTTCATTATTTAAATTTCACAGTATAGATGCCATATTTGTTATAAAGACAATGCGTATGTACAATGTGCAGCTTAGTGTTTTCTTAAGTTAAACCTTAGTCACATAATTAAGATACTTGAAATTAGCATTTCAATTTAAAAGTAAATTTTATTTCTGAGAACTGGCGGCTGTCATGTCTTTCAAATAATATATAATATAATAACTTCAGAATAATAAAACTGCTCACTAGTTGCAGTGAAGCAGGATGGGGCCTCCCTGAAGGGCTGCCAAGGAATGTGTAACACATCTTACCTAATTTTTACAAGCGTGGCATGCAGGCTCTTGTTCATCACTGAGGAAAATACTTAACTTATAGTGGTGACTGTGCTGAAAAATAGTGTTTTGTAGCTGAGAATTTGCTCTATAAAATAGTGTTACTATGCTTTTTGTATCTGGTGTAGTTTCCATGGAAAAAAATAAAAGACACATATTGGCTGCTCCAAAAGGAATGCATGTCTGTTAGGGCTGCAGGCAAATGACAAGGCCTGGTTGTGAGGTTAAGATAACTGAAGAAGTTGTGAAAAACAGTTTGGATCTGAAGTAAGAGGTTGCTCTATGTGAGAGCTAATACTGAAGTTAAGATTAGCAGTAACTGTGAGGATTATCTGGATTTCAGAAGGTGGGAAACGTATGTTTTTTTTTTTTTCAGAAAAATTCAGAAATGCATGAGAGAGACTTGGCTGGGGGGAGCACAGTTTCAAGACTGACAACAACTAGGAGCTGTGTCAGAAATGCCATCCGTGCAGGGCTGGGGTTACCTGGGTAACAATGTCAGAAACACCAAACTGGGGCTCAGAAGCTGATGAAACTGGGACTACTGTGGGATGTATCACTAGGGACAGGCTGTTTATTGCATGGGACAAAGTGGGAGAATGAAAAAGAGGGTGAAATACCAGGACAAGATCTTATAAAATACACATTTCTTGTTTGGAAACCAAATGACAGACTCTCAGTGAGGGCACTTTCCCTCCATCCCTATGCATGTTGTGCTCATTCCCAAGGCTCCCACCATTCTCTTAACAGCTTGAGATGCCTTTGAGGCTTTTCATGTGCCGTATTATTAGGATTGCCCTGGCATTATGGAGTAAGAGCATGAAGCTGACTCTTGTAGAGCAACACGTAAACCCGTTGTGGGATGGCAGGAACTGTCTCCAAATGTAGGACTTGCAAGTTGTGGCCAAAAATATGTTGAGCTGAACACAGTGTGAATATTCTGGAATGAAAGTAATCTAATTATCAGAGTTCAGATTTAGATGATATCATTTTTGTTTTAAAATAACATTGGTCATATGGAGTTTTTGAATGAGCTATTTAAGGAATTGCCATATTAGGGAATTATTTTTTTTAGAACTTGCTTTCATGGCAAAGATATACACTGCCCCTATATCCCAAGCAACAAATAAATGGGTGTCAGCAACACAGCCTGTCTGCAACCAGTGTTCCTTCTCCTGCTTCAGCTTCCCCAGAGCCTGAGGGTGCAGCAAGCTGTGGTTGCCTGCCCGTGCCTCAGCACCAGCTTGAAACACAAACAAAAGACAAAAGACGGCGTGCAGTGCATGCACCCATGTGGGGTGAGGACTGACTGCAGGTCTCACTTGCCCATCCACCAACACTGATGTGTCCCACTGATATCCAGGGCTCTGCTTGCAGAAAAGAGAGCAGGGCTGCTGAAGAGGAGGAAGGACTGAGCGGAGCTTTCAGTTGCTCTGAATATCCCTGGTGGGGGATTATTTGGATGATTGCAGGATCATTTGGTGGCTCTCATAACACACCTTTGAACCTAGACTGCCTTAATCTAGTCCTGAATGGAAGTTAATTTAGAGCTATTCAGAAGCTAATTTAGAGAGATTTACTGAGCTCTCTTCAAAGGAGCAGTCTTTTAAGATTTCATTTCAAAAACATGATTTTTCTTTTTTTACTGTGATTTCCAGGCTCTGCCTGAGGGAGGAAAAAAAAAAAATGTCTTGGTTGCTATTGTACATTAGATGATGGTTACTTGATATTTTTTTAGGAGTTCTTCTGGAAAGACCAATACTTGAGGCATTGCAGGAACAAGCTATTTGTGGCACACCACTGTGACCTTTGACCCCACGAGTATAGGCAAAGACACCTTCCTGGGCTATCCCATGGCTTTGGGGATGCACTCATTCTCATGGGGTGGAGAAGACCTTCCGTGGGCTTCAGGATCCAAGCTGTAGTCTACTTTTGCAACCACATCACGTTGCTCACTGTGCCTACCAAAGCCTTTGCATCGTTTAGTGTATTAGACTCTGAATAACCAAAAAGTCTCCTTGCTGAGTCTTGGGGTCAGTTGAAGAGATTCTGTGAACTATGCTGACAACCCCCACGCCATCTGAAAGGAAAATCTCTTCCACTGTCTGCCCAGCCTCGGGAGGCCAGAATCCCATCTACTGTGGGGACTGCCTTGACTGAATCCATAAAAATGTTAAGGCTGGCATTGTTCCACAGGATGCAGCTGAGGAGGAGTAGCAGAATGCAGCCCCGAAGAGATGCCAGCAGCAGATTATGGGGACAGGAGTAGCTTGGGTTGCTCAGCAGTACCCTGTTGGCACAGCTCTGTGAGCCCAGAGATTAGAATCCTAGAATCATTTGAGTTGGAAGGGGCCTTTAAAGGTCAGCTAATCCAACTCTCCTTCAATGGAAAAAACACTGGGCTAGCCAGGCTTTTGTCATTCCTTGTACAAAAATTCACTAAACGTAAGGGAGCCTTTTCCAGTAGAACTGTAGGATCAGAGAATGCTTGGGTTGGAAGGGACCTCAAGGATCATCAAGCTTCAACACCTTTGCCACAGGTATGGCTGCCAACCTCCATATCTAATACTAGACCAGGCTGCCTAGGGCCCCATCCAACCTGGCTTTGAACACCTCCAGGTTGTAGAAGGATGGGCCATAATCTTTCTGTGAGAAGTGCTCATAAATTACTTCTTACAGGCAGATTAGTAACTTAGTAGAAGGGGGAAATTTTTAAGAAAATGCTTTGCATCAGTTTTAAAATGCAGAAAACATCCACTTCCTTGTAAACTTTGTTACTTAAGTATTATCTGAAAGAAATGTCAGGCTGACTTCACAAATTGTTTACTGCTGATTCTCATGTTACTTTATGGATGTTCTGAAAGTTTTTTACACCAGCTTCTTTGGAGAAATTGTAAATCTGGGGGCAGGTTTCATTCAGTAGCATCATTGTTGTGGCAGGTACACAAAGTTGAGTGGGCTGGTCACGTGCTTCCTGTCTGTCAGCCCATCACTGTTAATAGGTGCTTGAAGGAAAATTGCAGTTATTTTGTGCAGCACTGGATGCTGAAAGTTCATGTGTCAGGAAAAGAGGGACATGGATGAAAAATCCTTCATAAGACTATCTTTTTTAATCTGCAGAATTTCTTTTTAAATGCTACCCTGTTAGGGGTAGTTATCTTTTGCAATCTTGTGTTAATTTGGACATCCTGATGCTCCTTGAAGAGGATGTTATACTCTGTCTGGATTCTGCCTACTCTGAGATATTGAAACTCGGGTGGTTGCTTTTCAGAACTGTTGAAGTCCACATGAAGGCTGGTGGAGAACTGCAGTGCACGTTTTCCTGACTTCACGGACATCCAGCTCATTCGCAAATGACAGCTGTTGACATCTCTCTTTTAAGCACTGTATATGTTGATGTTTCTTAGCCGTAGAGTTGTGCTGCAAGGTCCGGCAGTATTTCAAGAGCACTATCCACTACCACAGATACAGGTACCTTGAAAGCAGGTTAGAGCTACAGCTCTATATTTTTAATGATGGAACAAACTTTCCAGGCTTTCCTTGCCTGAAAACAACTCTAACAAGCCAAATTACCCACACAGGTAGCTGCCTTGGATGCAATTTGTCCAAGATGATAAATGCAGAAAGCTGTACTAAACCTGGATTAGAGGCATCCTGGAGTGTTTCAAACAGCTCAGTACCAAAGGGTTTTGGTATGGTGTGTTACAGCATGACAGTAACATGACTGATTTGCTAAAACGGCCAGTTTACCATTTATAGTGCAGGACTCAGACTGAAGTTGTCTTCCTATTGGCTGTAACTGCAGCTTGGTGGGTTCATTGGTGTGATTCATTTCTCCTAAATTTAGCTGCCTAAATAGTAGGCATCTCATCTGAACCAGTCATCAAGCTTAGCCTCAAAATTAGTCATCAGAGATAAGCAGCTCAACAGGTCAGTCTGACCTGTGCTGTGTTAGGGAGGGTTCTAGCAGCGACTGGGAGGTAAGTCAGCTCAGGAGAAAACTATTTTTCACTTGTGACTCTCAATTCAGTGACTTCCAGCAGCAAGGCAAGAGAAGGCCCATCCTTTGTTCTCTGTTTTCCAGAAATATCTTTTAAGCTTCAGCTATCAATATCTTTCCTCGTAATTGTGAAAAAAACAAGTTTGTTTGAAGCACTGAACTGAGTTTTCTTGCTGTTATTTTTTGATGACTTCCTCCTTTTGTTTCTCTTAGTGTTTCTTCTGTAGATTAGAATAATTTCCATGGTTTGATGAAAAAGTGGAAAGAGATGTTCTGTACTCTTCATTTAAACACATTTTTCCAGTAATCGATAGTTGAACTACAGCTATGTGTTTCAATGCTTTCTCCTTTAAAACATAGATCAAACAGTGCTGTGAACCCATACATCTTCCCTGTCAAACATTTAATTTATTGTGCTGTTCATTTGTAACTTGAGACTAGAGAACTATTGGTTGACAAAAGAGGATGGATGGCTTTTTTATTGAGTCCTTACACAGCTGGCAGAAGATAGCAAATGGAGGAAGGAAATGTGCAATACTCATTTCCAAATCTCTAATAAATCGTGGGTGGATCGCAAAGGGTTCATGCTAACCTGTAACTATCACATTGCATTTTCAAAGGGTTGGGGTTCATTATCATTTGTCTCGTTCCCTGTGGTCAAACTGAGCGTTAGAAAGCAGGTTAATAAAACTTATATAGTGACATACAGCATCTGTTATTATGGATATGTAATATCAACCATTTTTAACTTAGTTTTAGCTCTTGCCTCGTCCCTCTGGAATTAAAGTAATGTTTAAACAGTTCTTGTTTGGTGTTACTTACCCTAATATATTGTAAGAGCTCCCTTTTCAAGTCCTCAGAGATGTTCAAGAAATGGGTAGATGTGGCACTGAGGGCTGTGGTTAGTGGTATGGTGGTGATGGGTCCATGGTCTTAGTGTTCTTTTCCAACCTTAATGATTCTATGATCTTGGGAAGATGCTGTCAGCAGCTCTCTTCTTTGGTAGCAGCTCTTGACACTGAGCTGGTTCATGCACAGGATGCTGCTGTGGGCAGCACTTGGGAGCCAAGATCTTGAGCTACATGAAAAGATAACCATTTTATAACATGCCCAAGTTAGCTCAAACCAGTTTATCATTCCCTGGTTTAAATCTTAATTTTCTTTTTTTTTTTTTTTTCCCCCTTCACATAATGAAATTGTAAGTTCCACCTCAGGCCTTGGGGACTTTCAACTCTGCTTCTCTGCTGCGTTTGCATCAGCATATCCATCCCTTCTTTCTCTATATAGGTAAGGACCTTAGTTCTGTTTGGTAATTTTACCTATTCATAATGTTCATATCCCTACCAAACCCAAAAGTATGGACACCCCCACCCTGAATTTTGTCTGCTGGGTTTCTTGCACTCTAAGCATTCAGTGTATGCTCTAACTATGATTCCTAGTGGGGAAAAAAGGCAAATACCACAACAATTAATTGATTAGCAATCCAGGAGAAATTTTTATTATTTCTGAACTGAGAATGTTTTATCACTGTGACACTTGAAAAAGGGAAAATCAGGGAATTTCATCCTTAACTTGCATAAATTTAAAATACACGCATTTTTTTGAATGATTTCTTTACCACAGGCTATCAGTGGGTATAATCCATGCAATCAGTACTTCAAAGTACTTTGTTATCTAATAACAGTAGAAGACTTGTATCCACTCACTCACTAAAGGGGGACAAAACCTATTTAGCATTGTAATCAGAGATTGTGATAGGTGTCAAGTTACCCATCTTGATGGGTTGGTTAGAATATAGATCTGTATTTTACATTTCTCTAACATTCCTGAGGTTTTTTATGTTTTCCTTTTTTTCTCTGTTGATTTTGTGTGTAGGTGTGTTAGTTAAAGATGTTATTGCAGTTTGCACACACGTGCACATGGTGTGTAAGCTAAATAGCAATTAACAAAGATCATTAGAAAAGCTACTATGCTAATAGAAGTGTTTCTACTCAGCAGAAGGTGAATGAATGTATTATATGATAGTTCTCTTAAGAATTTAGGACGGCATACATATGAAGCAAGTGCAAAGAAAGGAATATCTGAGCTTTTTGAAAAGAAGTGAAATTTCTGCTTGGCTGTGCCTTAATGAATGAGCTAAGTCATGTTGCTTTTACCTACACAACATGAATGGCCCTTCAATCAAAAATCCCAGTATTGAGGACTGAATGGTAGTCAGTTTATGGCTGCAAATGTCAAACACGGTATTTAGAAAAACACTGACAAAACAGATTTTTGTATTTGTTTATTTTTTAGACAAAATATACTTGCATAGTAATTGGTACTGATCATGGAAACAACATATAAAATTAATATGATTGATTTTTTTCTTGAAGTGAAAATTGCTTTTATACCACAACTTCATTATCTAGAAATCAGCATGATGAAAACTTACAATAGAGCACACAAATGGAACAGCTGAAGTTAAAAATAAATGCATTCACTCTTATTTCATTTGGAAAAGTTACTATGTACAACAGGCAGAACGAATGAAGAGGAACAAGTAGATCTGATCTGCTGTGACAGAACCTAACAGGCTTAGCTGCCTCCTGTATATTGCTGACCCCACTGAATAAGCACCACCCAGGCTGCTGTTTGAAAGCTTTTAAAAATCCTTTTAAATCTTAAAACTTTAAAGACAAAGGGAGAGGCTATGCAGCTTGTAGGAATTAATGCTTAAACATGTCTTTGTGTATACCCCTACATGGAACACTTGTCACCTTGTCTTCAGCAGCTAGTTGTAGAATCTGTTGTTAGTGTGTTCCATCTGGCTTGAGACCTTATTTATAAATGCAGTCATATGTACAATTCCCCAGCCTTTCATCTGGAGATAACCTTTGAGTTTCTGGGGATTGTCTCAGAAATTATTGCTTCAGATTTCTCCTCAGTGTCATAATGATGTACCCAGCTGCTCTCTTTCACACTTTCCTCAACAGAAAACCTTGTGGAGCTTCTCTTATCTAGTTGTAACTCCAACCCAGGCTAGCAGCTTTTTGATTTCCTGTGAAACCGAGCCTGTGGTGTTGAGCCAAAGCAGTGTGCTCTGGGACAGCCCGTGTGGCAGGCCAGCCTGTAGTCCTCATGTACCACAACATTTTCTGGATGAGTCTACCAGCAAAGGGGAAGCCAAACAACACTGGGGCAGAGCAAAACCATGTGACAAGCAGTATTAAGTTCTCATTCTGGATGTCAGCATTGGTGGAGCTGATTTGTGAGAAGCCAAAGAATTTGGGAAGTATGGATTATTGGACAGGTGCAGAAGTAAAGTGCTTCACTTTGATTTTCACCAGATCTACAGGGCTATCACCAGTACTCATTAGCACAGTGTTAATGACCATTCTCAGTAACTGATATATACGTCTCCAAAATATTCCTGCAGTTGTCTCTAAAGGGGCAGATTAACGCATGTTAAGCTAGAAGGTCTGCTCTAATACCTTTTGATGGCTGTGTGGACACCAAGATGTAGGTAGGTATCAGGAATTAACTGCTGAGGGGCTGCACCTGCACACAAGGATACCCTGCACCTACAGACACATTCTTCAAGGCTTGCATAGCTCAGTGTGTTAAGAGACTTGGCAGATGCAATGTCTTCACAAGGAAATTCTTAACAAAAATTATGCTCCAGTTACTTCATACGAGCATGTTGCAAGTTACTTTTCCATTCTTTTTAAAGAACTGTGCTGAACATAGAACTAAGTAAATGGAAAAAAAAATACAGTTGAGTAAAGATCTGTTAGAATTAAGTTGCAATTACTATAAACTATGTCACACTTCAAATATTTCTAGTCCCCACCTTCTTATTTTATTTCTTTCGATACATGATGGACTTGTTCAGTAAGTGAAACAGACTTCTTCAGCAGCCCACTGTGTACTTTGTTTTTGCTAACCTTTTGTCTACTTTTACATCTTGTCACTTCAGCAAGGAGAGGTATGGAGAAAGCCTTCTTTCAGACTATTTTTCATTTAAACTTGTTGCAAATTATTTGACAGGCTTTGTTTGTCCCAAATGCATCTCCAAGTTCATTGTAGTGGGTTCCAGAGTCCTTGAAAGCATTGGTAGGTAAAACATTGGGTGTCAATGGGATATTTAGATATTCAACAATAGTTTCTGAAATTCCAGACGTAACCTTGGCCCACAGCATTGCTCTTCTCCCTATAACATTTTACAGTTTTACATACATTCTCCTTTTTTCTCGCAAGGTAATATGAAACTACTTCCCCAACCTTTTAAATGTCAAAGATGCACACTGGGGATAACGCAGGAAAGGGTTTTGTTTAAAATAGACTCAGCAACACTGAGGCAACTAATGTTTTATTATGTTGCCTGGGTGAACTAACCCTAGAGCAAATCATGCAGGAAGATGAATATGTTTTGAAGGCCTTTGAGAACAATGATTATTCTTCAAATGTATCCTAACTTCAGAAACATGCCTAAAAAAGAAATTTTTTATTTACACAGAGAGAATACATAAAGTGTTCATTATCTTTTAGAAAAGTTTCATTGCTTGCTTTATATGTGAGCCAAAAAACCTAGCTCTGTATTTGCACATGCCTAAATATTTCATAAACTCTCTTGCTGTGATTTTGGTGGTTTCCAAGCTCAGGTTGATGCTTATAGTCAGAGTTTCACTGGTGTTCAAGAACATACGCTTATATGTGGCTTATATGTCACAGCTGTCTCCATGTGTTGGAGATGAAGCAAGTCTCTATCCATACATTAGATATTGTGTCCACCACTTAAATTTCAGCATGCCATTGCAGTGGAGTATCTTAGCACAGAGATGCAAATGATATCCCTTCAAGGTGTTTCATGGCTGAGCTCTAATCACACAAAGCAACGTATCCTTTTTGTTACTGCCATCATATTTTCTTTTTCAGTATCCATTATGAACTTTTTCCCTAAGTCGACATTTCTTCTCTCCCTGAACAATACAAAATATTAAGAGAATAATAGTTTCCGAGGATAAAAAGGATACTAGACTTGGCTAGTGTGTTTTAGAGCTTTGTTGAATGCATGTAGAATGTGTGCTTTTTGTTTAAGTGTTCTTAGTTTGAAAGAGTGAGATGGATTGCATTTTCTTCATTACTGTCTTTTTGGTGCATCTTCACATAGGAATGTGTCTGTCTCTTGGGAAGTTGGCAGTGTAAGTGACTGAAAAACTAGCTAATAAATCTGGGATTAATAGGGCTGTAGACAGCGAAGTACATAGGCGTAGGAAGGATCACCAGCCACTGAATGCTGCACATCTAGAAGCTGTCAATAGAGAGTATGAAAAATGCAAAGGACAAAGCAAAACTAGCAGAAGTTCCAGCTCGTTTTTTTTCTGCTTGCTGAAGCAATCTCTCACATCAGCGTATCCTGGTTCCCTAGGGAAGAGTTGTTCTTAGGGCTTGATCTTGCTTCTATTCACAGCCGAAGAAAGTCTCCTTTTAACCTAAAGTGGGTAGGATCAGATCATTAATGATTGTCTCTCCTGAAGTAAAACCAGCAAAAGTAACAATGCATCATGATACACTATACTCTGTATACAAAGCAGCTCTCTATTCTTGTGTAAAAATTTGTTCAGATTTAGAGGTATTTAGAGATGGGTATTAGATCTTTAAAGCTGATTTTTCCAGTTCTTTTAATTAGTGGACCAAATGACAAATACAGCTGCTGTGCACTTGTGGTACTGAGGACATGTCCTGTCTGAAGGGGAAAAAATGTGAAGAAATTTTCTGTGCGCTGAATTAAATCCCTTGAAGTCGATTGTGGCCTGGAATGTAAGTATATTAGCATGGTGCTCTTGAATTCAGTGGAGCCACACTGGTGGCTGTGATTGATAATCATTGAATAACACAATGAAATTCCCTGTTTATTAACACAAGCATAAAACAAGAAAGTGAGAAAAGCTGCTGCATTTCTACCAAAACTAATCAAAGAAATGAGAACTACTAAAGATTTGCATCTTTGACGTACTCTTCTTTTACCTAAAACTGCCATAAATAGCAACCAACAAACCTATGAACCTCAGAAGACCATGGGTACACAGAATTCTTTCTGGTTGGAAGGGCAATGTGAAGGGAGATACTCATGATGTAAGGCAAGCATAGCACCTTGTTTACTATTGCATAAATAATCCTGCTGATTATAGATTGAATGAAGTGTGTGGTTTAGTGCCAGACTGGGGATGCTAGGGTTGGACAGAAAATCTTGACCTTTAACATCATCTGAAATAATGCTGTTACGATTTGCTCTTAACCAGAGCTGAGGTTTGCTGATGGACATTGTATTGCCATCTAGAAGAAGGTTTCCACAGTAAACAATGAATGAGGCAGAGTCAGAGCGTTAGTGTATTTCTCCAGCAATGGGTGAAAAGAGATTATCATAACAGAGGTGGTTATGCTTCTTTGTACCCTAGGGATTCAAATTCTGTGACAGATTTAGATTTATGTCAATCTAATTTGGCACTTGAATTTTGCTTTCTCACAGCCACACTCATCACTAAGACTTTGTATAACAAGCAGTAAATGTGCTGATCTTTGTTCATGCTGAAAAGCATGGTGTACATCTTCACAAACACACACTTGTACAAAAAGACCTACCTTAGATTTAGTGGGATATGAAGCTTACTGCTCTGGCCTCATTGGTATTCTGTAGTGGTTCTTTATTTAGTTTTTTACCTGAATAATAGGAGTTCTCACAATGTGGATGTTGGATATGCAAAAAGTGCAACTTCTGATATTTTCCAACACTAGCATAGTGCCAATGCCAGACCTTGCTATAGTTTTCTTTTTAAACTTAAATTCTTTCAGTGAGCATCAAGTATGGACCCCTGTGTGAGGAGGGAGACACATTACTGAGCCTTGGGTCTGAAGCAGCCTGCTCCTTAGCTTTCCAGAATAGAAAAGTTGCGTTTACACTAAGTACTGAATTTACAAAGGCTTTTTATTATATTGCACTAATACTGAATTTATTTATTTATTTAGAATGCATGCTCCCTCATTTCACTTTCACCTTCTGCAGTGAAGTCATACTTCTTGTGGCTGTGACCCCAGAATCAGTTGCTAGAGAAATAAATGTGGTGGCACAGATTAAATCCAGGACTTCAGCACAGAATTGAGTGCATGGACAAAGCAGAAGATAAGTGCCTTTCTAAAATAGAAACATTTATTAGAAAAATCCATTTGTTTTTGTCAGCTCTATTGGGAAGATTGTTCCAGTATCAAAATCTCCACTTAATTGAAATATATATATATATATTTAAGTTTTGCAGTGATCTTGTGCTCCTGGGTCTTGCCTAGTTTCTACTTAGATAAGCTGAGAGGCTTATGCTGCTTTCAATGGACTTTGTTTAAAACCTCTGTTAGAAACTCCTCACGTTTGGCAATTCTAAACTGAAAAGGCAGTATTGAAAGTAGGAGTTTGTCACGTAACTGACTGTCAGAGAACCCAGATCCAGAGTGTGCTGGGCTCTGTGCTTTTCTTTTCTCTCAGCCTCTCTTAAATGCAAAGGGAGAGAATCTTTTCCTAGAAGCACTTAGAATGAGATTTTAAACCATGAGTGCTGAGGTATCAGAGTTCCTTATTACCCAAATATCTGGAAATATGGCATTCCTTGTGAAGTTCCTACACGATTTTAGCACAAATGTAACAATGTCTGCAAATGAGAAAAATATGTTCTGCAATAAGGCTTGCCTGGACTGCAAATGAAAATGTTTAAAGAACATCATTCTTTAATTTTAGGCTCACCTGTAGTGGAATGTGATTTAGTAGATTCCTTGTCTACTTCTTGCTCAGCCTGTGCTGTCTAAACATAGGATGTGCTGCTCAGGTCCATGTTCTTGCTTTCATTGTTAGGGAGAAGCTGGCAGCTCTGAGGGAAGCAGGCTGAAGCCAAATACTGAACTGCATGCTGGAGGCTGCTGTTGACTGCAGAAGGAGTTGAAGTGACCAGCTGAGAGCAGCTTCTAGATGGGTAAAGCCAGGTGAGATGCATACTACCTCTAGCAAATGAGGAATATGTTTGGAAGCCTTTCTCTCTGATCTTCAGGAAAATACATGCTAAGAAGCTGCAGTCCGGCTGTCAGCCAGAAGGTTGCATTCTCACATGAAAGTGGGTTTGATACTTAAAGGGGAGATGGATAATTAAGACTTCATCTTCCAAAATATTAAATATTGATTTGTAGACATTTAGAAGCAGGCTTAAAGCTCTCCTGAGAACTGGCAGCAACTGTAAAAGATTATAAAAGATTTTAGTTCTCCGTGTAGAATTTAGCATTTATTTTTTGTTTAAAATTTATGAAACGTGGGTGAAATAAATCAGGAGGTAATGTCTGGCCCTCTCTGTGCCTACAAGTCCTGCTGCATGTGACCGTACAGAGGCAAAATGGATGTATGGGTTTTTTTTCCAGTTTTGTATTGGCTTTTGGTTTATTGAAGTGTCAGGGGGTTTATAAGCTCTTCAACTCCAATTTTTATTGTTTTATCCAACTACTGTCACTTCTTATCAGTATTAAAGGCAGAAATCAAAGCACAGGACCCATGGGAAGCGACGTTTCAAATGTACACCATTGCTTTTCTTTGTCATTGTTCTGAACTATGCACCCTCTGCTCCTGACAGCACACCCACAACAAGATAAGGAGGTGAGTTCACACTTTGTTTAATTCACGAATGAATTAACAAAGATTTTGGTTTTTTTTTTTTAGCTAGAATGTTGGTTTTTTTTCCCACCTCCCTACTCCTTTTTTTTTTTTTTTATGAGTAGGGGAAATTGATGTAACACAAGAGGCCCTATACAGGACATCTTTGCCTTAGGCAACCGCTTCCTCTTCAGCCTTCCACTAATTTTCAGCTGATAATGTACATGCTTGCATCTATTCAAGGAGGCAAAAATAAAGTATTCTAGCGTAGCTATTTCTTACAGGTGACTTTCCCTGAGAAAAAATGACCCAGCTTTATTAACTGGGTTAGAAAACCTGGCTCTAAGCATGGAATGTGTTGCTCTGAGTCAAGGCAAGCAGGTGCTGAGCTGCTGCGCACGGGACACAGCCTTGCGGAGAGTTCCATCTGCGAGGTTACTTGGATAGCTGTGCCTCTGCAGGAAGGAAATAAGTTGAAGAGTTGTTGTCAAGAACTTTTTTTTTGCTTTTACCTTTTCTTTTCAGCTGTCTGTGTGATGGAAACCAAAATGAATTTTACCAGTTCATTGTATTTGGTTTAACAAGTATATTGAATTTAAGAGATGACATTTTCTGTGTTTTCTTCACAGTAGTTTCAAGTTGATCAAATCCATTTCAGATTGTTCCCTAGCTTATGCAGACTCACTTTAAATAAGTGTAAACAAAATGTGTGTTCATTTTACCACTGGCTCCATTTATTAGGTTTTAAAAGTGCATTTCCACTATGCCATCAAGTGCAGTAAGGGGGGAAAAAAGGGAAGAGCAGTGACAGAAAATCTATTTGACAGAGTAAATAGTCTCTTTGCATATGTGTGTATATGTAGGTGTATGGGTTTATGTGGGTAATGGCAATGGCCCTGATAGAGCAGACGTGTTTTAGCATTACAATGACAAATCAGATGACACACTTTAAAAAAAAAAAAAAAAAAGTGTATTGGAGACATGATTATTTCCTATCTACAGCAAATGGAAAATTGACTGAGAAGAGAAACAGCAAGTTAAGGTCCAAATTGAAACACTAAGTTATATCCGTGTGGCAAGTAAGAAGTAATTAAAAAAAAAACAACTCACCAATTTTAAAGGGGAGAAAGGAGAGGTAATACAATTAAACTCAATATTTAAATCTTACTTAAAACTGTGCAATTGTCAGAAGCAGATATTTCATTACAAAGATGCTGCAGTGGCATAATTGGGGGGGAAAGACATCAAGGCAAGGCAGGCAAATCTATACATTCACACATTTCATATTTATTTTTAAATAAGCATACAGGATATTTTTAAATCCTTGGAATTAAATTAAATTCTTTACCTTCTTTGACTATTTCAGCTGGGGTATTGAGCCAAGAGGGAAATATACTTCATGTTATTTTCATTTTGACATTTTTATTGTCAAATGTTATGCACTGAGTTGAATTTTGTTGTGCTCAAGTTTAGATATTTGAATCTTGAGGTCTTTTTATTCATCCTGTCATCTGTCATTGATGTAACTGACTTCTGTGACAGCACTGACAGGATTTATCCAAGAGTTTGCTTGATGATACTTTATAAAATCAAATATAAATAAAAGGGCCCATCATCTGGGGGATATGGGATTGGAAGCCAGTGGGTGTTGATGGCTCACAGTTTTACAAAGAGCTATTCAGGAACTCACCCAACCACCTCTCACAGATTTATCTCTTTTTGTGTATGACCATGTTCGTATTCCCTTCAGGTCGAGGTGCAAAATATCATGTTTTTTCTTTTTTTTTCTTGTTCTTTCTTTCCAAAGACCTGCCACATGATCAAATATGTACCTGCATTTTTTTCCATGACATTTCAGAAATACTAAATATTGTATTCTGGTGATAATGCTTTCCCAAGAAGGAAGGAGATGGCCCATTTAATAATGTATACTTCATTTACAGCATGGAGTGTTAGCCAACTACTTGTGATGATACCTCTTCCAGACATAATACTGTTATATGCGGAGTTCTAACTACATTTTTAAATAGAACAACAACTGAATGATACATTCAAAATAATTCATGGAGAGGAAATAGAAGTATTTCAGCATGGGAGAATATTTATGCATTATTTAACAGCAATAATGTTTGAATTCATACATTATGCAAATGCCGTTGTAATCAGGAAAATGAAAGAACTTGGACTGCTGCAACATCTTTAAATCTACCATTAGGTACTTATTTGTGCATATCATTTAATACTGCACAACATTACAGTATGTCACTTGAAGAGAGTTATCAGAGACCAACAGGTTATAGAAAAGAAAGCTGAGGAATTCCAGATTGCTACTTTGATGCTAACACCTATAAGTTTATCAGTAAACAAAAGTAAAGATTTTAATGGTAATTTACATAAAACTCCTCTTGTGGAGACAAGTTACTGGGGTTTTACGTACAGCTCACATTTTGCACTGTGATCCTTGCCTGTGCTCACCCACACACAACAGACCAGCAAACAGTGTGGGCTGACACAGAAAGAAAATTCTATTTATTTTCTTAATGTATCAGCAGCTCAGTCCCTAACTATCAAAACCAGCATGCCTGTTCATCTAATGCCAAATAGCTTTGGCTTAGTCTCCTATTGTCTTCAAGATAAAGTATAAAAATATCAAATAGCCTCTAATTTGATGAAAGGCTTTTATAGACCCTTCTTCTTACTGCTTAGATCAATTTTATCTTTGCTTAATTAAATATAGAAAACCTCATGCATGCGTGTGCGTACTTATTGCAGCATCCTTGAGTCACTTTTCCTGTATGTACCATTCTTTGTGATGTTGCAGTTTGGGTGTGCTTACGTGTCTTCTGTGGGAAGAGGAGCAGCGGCTTGCCATGAAAACGGCTTGCCATGGAAGTAAGTGTTGCATCTAATTTTATTTATTTTTCCTACCAAATTTTATCTGTGTTTAGTGTTTTGAGAGGGCAGATGAACGAAAAAGGAGCTTCCAGCCAGCCATGGGCTCTGCCAGGTGCCTCCTTGCCTTTTAGGTCAACATTTGGGAAAATGCTACTACCAGCAGTCTCAAAGATTCATATTGATGGAAGGTTTTTCCCTTATAGTCCATGAGTGAACAAAATTTCTTCCAAAATATTTATGTTACAAAACCCTTAATTCTTATTAGTATTTCTGTTAATGATAACACTGAGAACAAATAGAAATGAAGAACATCTGTACAGAAGTGAGCAAACCATTTTCTTAATCCATTATATGAAAGTGGCCCATTGCTTGTCATGGAGTTATTTACAGAAATGGCTACTGGAGATAAATTTATACTCTGATTTCCATGTTGTATGGCAAGCAAGAAAATTTGCATGCAGATGCCATCAATCCAGCATGTCTCATAAACACTGTATTCATGTGATAGCTCAGAAAATATTGAACAGATCTTCCTGCAAGTGAGTGGCATTTAGACTCAGTCTGGGTACTCACCAATTTGAATCCAGTCCACAGCCTGGAATTTTCACTGTGCTAGAGTCTTCCAGAAATTATTACTTTTTATGGCAGACTGGATGCAATACTGTTTGCTCCTCCATCACAAAGACTGTGCCAGGGCTTCTGCTGTAAAATCTCTTACTAACAAGAAAACACAATTCAACCAATATATTGTGCTCCTGGCTAGGAATTGGCATACAAAAACTCATCCTGGAAATTTTTATTAGTAGCAAACAATAGTAACTTCTCAGAGTGCAAAATAATGCATGAACTCCCTTTTGCTGAGCATTAACTAATTTTTATGGCATTGTAGTAATCAGTTGTTGTAAAGCTGGCTTGGAAAAGAGAGGGGCAGTAAGATACAGCGGGCACCAACGGTGCAGTAACAACATGTACCCACTTCAGTGCCAACTGGAGATCACCAGCTGATGATAAGGGCAGTCCCAAGGTTGTAGAAATGGGAGTGTCCTCATTTCAGCTGGAACAGAGCTGATTTTTCCTTTGGAGTATCTGGTATACTTTTGCTTGAAGAGAAAAACAGTGTCAATAATACACTGATCTTTCAGTTGTGCTGAGAAGTGCTATACAGGACCAAGAATGTTCTAGTTACTGAGCATCTATTGTCCTGACAGTGAAGTGCTGGGAGGGGACAGAACCAGGACGACTGACCTGAACAGGCCAAAAGGGTATTCCATTAAGATATGACATCATGCAAAAAAAAAAAAAAAAAAAAAGTACACACTCATACATGCAAGTTCTAACCAGAGGAAGGGGGTGCTTTGCTAAGAGAGCACAGCCTCTTTCTGCAAACTTATGGGAATAGTACATTTGTGTAAATTTAGAAGAGGGTCTACTAAATGACGACCACAAATTGTACAAAGCCAGAAAAGATTGTGTCACTTGTTTGAGGTATTGTTTAACAGTTCAATAGAATGCCTGCATATGAAAAAGGATCTCCAGGTTGTCTGCTTTCCTTAGGTCATCTTTTTTTTCTTTTCTTTTCTTTTCTTTTCTTTTTTCTTTTTTTTTGGAGAACTATCATTTTTCTTGCTCCTAATAGTTTCTGATTGCACTCAGGACATGCTCCAAAATCCACTGAAATCAACAGAAAAATTACCTGGTAGCCCCCAAACACAATTTCTGTGATTCCTCCTCAAAATCATCAGTATCCATCTCCAGTGTGCCAGTATAATTGTGTAAAATTAGATCTGATGTGAAAATTGGCACCGACTTCAAAAGATACCCCAGTGAAATATGGTAATTTTTGTTTAAAGCATAATCTTAACGCATGTTAAGTTTCATGCTGATAGCTTACATATTCTTATAGTGAATAAATAAGTATATTTATGTATACCATGATGTAATGGTAATGTATCTCCTGTATGATCATCTGACATTGTTTGTTCTAGGAAGATATAATGAATGCATCTTCTCTGCATCAAGAAAAAGGCTACTCAAACTTAAGACAACATTTTAATCTCAGTCAAAATGGGGCATCTTCAACATAAGGTTGTCTGCAGTCATGGTATGGCTTTCCTAACTTTGCTATTTCCTTTGGGCTTTATTTAGAAACACTTTAGCAACACTTCCTAAAACATGCAGATGTTGAGGCTTCCTCTAACAGCATTATTAAGATAGCATCTTAATTCTTTTTTCTTTGGGGGCAATATGTTTCTCTTCCAGTTTATTATGGCAAACACTGTCGTTTCCACTTCTTTTGGTGTCTGAAGCTTTCTGCTTTAATAAATGCACATATTAGATGCTATTCTTTCTCAGCTTGATAGGTGTATAGTGTCAGAAAAAAGAAGGTCACAATGATGTTAAATTTGCTGCTGAGTAAAGGATCAGAGTGTAAATGAAATCTTGAAAGATGGGAAATGAGAATGTGCAAGTGTAAATAATGTATTAATTATTGACAGCTAAGGGACCAAAGAGTCCTATTTAGTAATGACATCTTCATTGTCACGCTGCCTGACAATATCTCAGGTATTTTTACTTTAATAAAAGGTTTTCCCCCCAAGACAGTAAGTATTTCAATTTTCCTGTGTAGCTTTATTGATATTTTTTATTTTCTTTGGCTTTTCTGTATCTTACTGTATTCTAAGTCCTTTATTCTAAAGGGAACTGGGGGAGTAGTGAATTCCCACCGGCAAGAGATTTTAGTACAATACAAAATATTTTTTCTTATAATAAAAGATCACAATATTGAGGTGCAAATGGAAATTCCTTGTTGGTTGTTTATAGAAGTTAAAATACAGCTTAGGAAGAGACATGGGTTAGCTAAGGGCTTCGTTTTGTCAACAGGACTTTATGGTAATTACTTGTGCTTAGTATGCTGGAAGCTGAATTGCTTTCATTGTGGCTTCCCATGGTGGTCTGCTTTGCTTCCCCAGCTCATGGAGCCCACCTGCAGGCAGCCCAGGGTTGGGGAACCCTCCATGCAGTGCCCTGGAGGACAGAAGGTGCTGCTGAGGGTTGGAGTATAAAGTGAAAGAATTGGTATCTACTGCAGGTGCTCTGCAGCCCACTGATTGCATTTTCTCTGTCCTTTTGGAATAGAGCTGGGTGACATCTTACAGTCGAGTCCTATTATCTGATAAAAAAGGCAGATTCTGGTCTGTGGAATTATTTAGCACATTTCTATTTAATTAATTGTTAGAGAGAAATTCTTGCATGTGGGAGGATGGGGAAAAAAAAAAACAAAACAACAATCAAAAGAATTCTAATTCATTGTTTTCAAAACATTGTTTTGATGGAATCAAAAAGACGGCTCATCTGAAGAAGTTCAATTTCTTTGCTTAACAGATATTGAAGTTTTTACATAAGATGCAACTTATGAAACGTTTGCCTGAGATTTCCCACGCGTCAGTTGCACACAGCCCAGCTGTTTTTCCAGCCGGCAACGTTGCTTACCCATGGAGCAGTACAAGTGCTCTCCTGGCCCGTGGTTCTGCTGCTGGGCTCTGTAGGGAAATAGCCATCTTGTTACAGGGATGCTCCCACCTGCATAGCCTGCTTCCAAGGTGTTGCTTACAGGTGTTGACAGCACTAGGAGAAAATATGCTTCCTATTTAAGCAAGTCTGTTGTTTCTTACAGGGGCACGTCTCAAACGTTAACAAACACCATATTTGGTGCTTCTTCCTCTGCCCAAGAATATAACTTTATCAAAAGGAAATTTCCTGCTCATTTGAGCAGTCTCCATAGCAACAGTACTGTACACCTGTGATATATGGGCACAAGCCGTTACAACCTATGAACTAGCTGGAGTGAGCTGTGCCCCACCCCCTGCCAAAGCCGGCGTACGTCTCCCATGTATCCATGGCACCTGGTTCTCCATGGTACGTATCTGCGGTCTGTGCGTAAGATTGTTGTGTTTGGAATCGGTGCACTGACGTTTAGTAAATAAATACAAACGCGCTGCTTACATGAAGTTATACGCTTGCAAATATTCAATATATTCCTGTCCTGAGGGAGGACTTTATAATGCAAAAATTATACAAAAATAAAAGCTCATGCTTACATTTGCTTCTGTAAGAGTTTCCTAATTCAAAAAATTCATAAAATGCCTCTTGCAGATCTGTCAACCTGTTAATAGTATATCATTAAAAAGAGAATAAAGCAACGGCATGCTGAATTATTTAAATATCGTTTTAATAGTAAACTGGAAGTAATTATGCACCTTTGGCGATCAATATTGCAAAGAGCCTGTTGCCATTCACTCTGTAACTTTTAGTGAAATTGAGCTCACTAGTAAGAAACAAATGGTTGCATTTTAAAGAAACCCAAAATTATTTCCCCAGGTCATTCATAAGGTAGGTCATTACACAGAAACATTTTCTTATGCAAAGGGGGAAAAACAAAAAAAAGCAAATAGATTACTAATGCAATGGAAATCGTGTTTGGAGCTTCCTGAGTTTATTAGCTTATTTAAGAGGAGGCAAATCGCAAAGATGATCTTTGTTTGAAATACATGCTGTATGAAACCCTACATAATCATGGCTATTACTCTCCGACGTACTATATATGGCTAAGCATAGCACTTCCTGCCTGTTCCTGTGTTCTGATGTGTGTCTGTGTGTTCTCATCTTCATCTTTGCTCTCAGATTTGCCTTCCTTTTCATTCTTAACTCGGTGTTGCCCATTACTGAATGCAGGGCAAGCGAGAAGCAAAAGGAGTGAAATATGATGGAAGACACATGCGTATTTTCAAAACTGATAGCAGGCTGCCTGATGTTTTTAGTATCACTCTGTGTTGCAGTGTGCTTATTTTTTTTTCCCCCAGTTTTATTATACTTCTCATTTGTATGCCAGTGATTGTAGGCTTTCTGCTCAAAGAGCAAAATCTCTTGTCCTTGTTCAGCAAACAGAGTGGACAATATTGTTCTCCTCTTACTGGGGAAGGAAGTCGGGGGCTGGTGACTCACATCATGTAGGCTGCAGCCATTGAGGCAGTTTTGGTTATGGCTGGGGACTGGAAAGGAATGGAGTTTTTCCCAGCAGTTTAAGGACAGGAGACAACTATCTCCCATTATTCTTGTTTTTTATAATAACTATTTTTTTCCTCAAGTGTAATTGTTTTCAGGTTTTCTACTAGGAAATATCTGTCTTTTATAAGCTGCTAATACTCTGCTTTAGGCAGAACACAGTGCTTGGAGCTTACGGAGCCTGATTTCAGGGAAACTAGCAGCATTATTGATTTTCATTGGGCTTATTAGGATCAGCGTAACATGCACTTTTGCTATACTAGATTGTATTTGGCTTTCATCATGAAATCTCATTACACTAAAAAGAAATGGAAACAAGTTATGCAAGTAAAAGATTTTTCAGAATACTATAATGAAATTACTTTGCATCTGTGAAAACACGCTTTGGATGCAGGTCGTTCAAATGCTGAATGCTTCTGGTTAGATTCTGCTCTCTTTTGCTTTTGAAAATTAAGAACAGAATCTCCAGCATTAGTGGAATTATTTTAGATTCATGCTAATGTAAATAAAGGTCTAGCTCGGTCCTGGAGGTAGTCGTGCTGACTGAATCCTGAGAGTGAATCAGTGGGTTCTCAGGAAAAGAAGCTCCGCTTGTTTGCTTGCAGCTAGGATGGAATGTATTATAGCCTTATAGAGGTGTGTGAATTGCCTGTAGTGTCAAGTGCATGCTCCTTGTAAACCCCAAGCCAGGATGAGCAATGGACAATAAGCTCGTTTTCACCCTTTTGTTACAGCAGGGCATTGGCTTGTTGCAATCTGTCTGATGATGGCAGAGGAGACATGAGCTGGCAGCTCAGCATTGGCAGCAAGTCACAGATTCTACTCCCATTTGCCAGGGCTGTGCTGCGAGGTAGTGATGCCATCCTTCTGCATGGGGTAGCAGCAGGCCTGGGGGACATCTCCATGGGCAGACCTTGTCTCATGGTATGCTGAGCCAGTCCACAGGCCCGAGAAAAGGATTTTTGTTCACTGGCTTTCATTCTTTATTTTTTAAGCACTTTAAATTGGAAATGGAAAATATTTTCCCCAAATCTATAGTTATTCTCTAAGAACGTCTCAAGATTCTTGGGCTCTCAGGAAAAAATATCCCCTGACACGTTCTGATGGTGTCTCCTAGAATTTCATGTTTCCTAATGACCAGGATGATATTATTTTTGGAAATGTTCTAAATTTGATTAAAGGCATGTTCTTTTGAGAAGGCAGAGAAAATTAATTTTGAAGAAATATAAAAGGTGATATTCAAGCTTCCTTTTCAAATTCATTAGCACATTTCAGATCATTGAGAACAATCTACGTAAGGAACCAAAACCAGCAGGCAGCACTCAGTTATAAACACTTATGCAGAATAGATGTCAAGAAGCACAAATTCAAGATACAAAACCACAGCTTCAGAGTTACCTGGAGAATCACCTAAACTTAGCTAAAATCAGTCATTGTATACCCAGTTTTTGGGTAGACTTGTGTCCTTCCCCCCCCTTTTTTTTTAACAGAGGAACTTTAGTGTCTTTAATATCCTGAGATGGATTGGTCATGTCCTAAGCTGGAAAGCTCTTTTTGTAGTTCTTCAAACATAAAAAATACATTCCTATAGGGGAAGGTCTCCTAAATATACCCACTATTGTCAATTTGCGAAAGGGATTCTCAACCTGCTGACCACACTGCTTTATGGAAAAGAGATCTCTTCCATTGTTGTAAATGACACTTTCCTCTAATGCCACAGAATAATAATAAAAGTGCCTAATCCATCTGATTGTCCAGCAATCCAACGGTTTCCTATTGGACTCGGCAGACCAAATGAAAACAATTAGTAAGACATTTCAAGTAGAGACTCTCCTGCAAATACTCACATTCATGGATTTTAATATTAAAATAAAAGAGAGAATTGCACATCAAAAGAGAAGTCATGTCATTTGCTGGTGCAGCTCAGGGAGACCTATTGCTAATGTGTAGCAGGAGAGATTTAGTTCTCTAAGTGCAGGTAAGGACTTCATTCAGATCTCAGCTTTAGAGCCAAATTAACTGAGTGAAGAAAACGTCATCTTTCTGACCTCTTTCCAAACAAACACAGCAAAAAGCTGCCTGAAATAAGGTAACTTACTAAGGCAGTGGTAACAGGTGCTACGGGTAGCTGCTGGGATTCTGTTTAATATTAATCTAAAATAATTTAAACACCATCTTAATAGCCTTATTTTATGTCTCTTATCTTGATTTTAAAAATTGGAGCATTCCCCTCAGTGCAGTTAATAGGGTCAGTCTGTGAGCCTGTGCTGGTTACCATGCCTTCAGTCATGTGGAATCCAAACAGCCATTATAATTTGTTTCTAAACAGATCAAGAGCTATTTACCATCTCAATGTTTTGTGCACAGCTGGGTGTCTGGCAAACATCCAATATCCATTAACATTTAAAAATTAGTCCCATAATGCATCTTTTCCGTGGCTTGAAGAGTATACACACTGACACATGTTGGGAACCAATTATATTTGCACCACCATTAGTCTGGCTGCATTCAACTTCCCAGTAAATGAGGGCTAATTTAGTTTCCAGAATGGTGTATCTTAAATTCATGCAATGACCTTAGAGAAAGCAGAGTATCTGAAGATATAAAGAGGAAGGAAATGTTCAGATAGAATAATGCTTCCTTTTTTTCTACCGAAAACATAAGAGTGTGTTATTATATATTCCCAGCATCCATGCCTGTCCCTGAAAACCAGATTTCTCTAATTCAATACTTCTAAAATTTGTAAGCAGGATTTATGTAAGAAGGAATCAGACCGATACAGTAAACTCCAAGACCTCCTTGCTCAGATCAAACCTGCTAATGGACCTTTTTACAAAAGCAATTGAAGGCCTGCCTGTAGCAGGTCTGACTCTTTGTGTTGCCAACTGGTTTTAAGTGTTCTGTTTTCCCACCAGCAAGAGAAAATAAGTAATACAGGCTTCACAGTAAGTGCTACCTACACTGCTTGTAAAATATAACAATGCCATGAAAATGAAATGACCTCCACAAACAGCAGTTTGGCAAAGAGGTTTAATGAAAACAGAGAAATACAAAAATATTTCCTGAGAATTATAGTTTGCCAAACCTCCACCACCATGAGAAATTCCTTCAATAATATCAGGGGTGAAATGGGGTGTCTAGTTTGGCTGGTTTGTAAGTAAGAAGAGGGATTTTCAACACCTTTCCTTTCAGCATGTCTCTGGGCAATCAGGTTCTAGACTGATGGGCGGCTGCTGCTGACTGCTGCAAAGTGCTGCACCAAGCTGAGCTCAGCTCGCTTCATCTGTGTCACGCTGCTTAATAAAACTAAATTGCTCCTGCAAACAGAACACTGCTCTGCAGCCTTGTGGAGTTCAGACATGGATCAAAAATGTAGTTGTTCTTCAGAATTCCTCAGAACTTAAAAACTCAGGAAAACAGGACTTAACTAACTGGGCATAAAGCAGTCCAGGGAAGCAGGGTCTGAGTGATGAGTGTGTGCTTCCTGCTGCAGTGGTGAGCACTGAGGTAACTGTTCTCCTGGCACCACTGTTTGAGCAGAGCAGCTGAAAGAGTTCGGCTAGTGTCAGGCTGCAGGTTGATAAGTGAGTTTATGAAGGCTTAATGTATAAAAATATTTACATACTTTTACAATGCAGTATTTGTATGCATAAACAACTTCTCACATTAATTCGGTATAGTTCAGGGCTGGCCTTTGTCAGGTACATCAGCATCAGCACTGTTTTTTCTGTTTTTGTTTGTGCAAGAATTAGCTTTTTGATGAAATGGCTCCTTGCAGATGCTCTCTTGAAACCATTCATTGTGCAGTTAGTATTTACAGATGCTGTTCATACTGCATTTGTCTCTAAATACATAGCTTTGTATTTTATTGGTTTCAGTGGAACCCATGCTTGTAGTCCACAACAATAATATATTTTCATGCATCATTGGCAATACAAGGCTTCATTTAGACTATTGATTAACATTCTGATTGTATTAGGACTTGTTAGCTGTTCATACCTTTTTATTGTTTGGTGATTTCAAGAATTGACCTTTGCAGATTTACAGTATCTAAGCAATTAGCCAGTAATAGATTAAATTAATAAAGAAGATTCTATCAAATCTGGGGGCTTCACAGATCTATCATTTAATATCCCTGTCCATTTCTTTGCATCATGTGCAGCCACTGTTGCTAGTAGAAGCCCAGGTATGACAAACCCTCTAGGAGGCTCTTGAGGTGCACTCAGGAAGATGTTGCTGAGCAGCACGATTGGTTAGCTGTGCAAAAGGTAGAGATGAGGGGTGGCAGGAAGGCTGCCATGTTTTCTTTTTCTGTCTTGACAGTCTCTTTTGTTTTTCATCTATGGATTTAACAAAAACAAAACTCAAGCTAATTTTAATTTTTAATTAAAGTCAATAGCTTCTGTTTATACTGATGTCTTTGGTGCAAAGAAGAATAAAAGAAAATACAGAGAGAATCTTGAAAGAGAAATGCATTTCTTCAGCTTAATTATTTAGTTTCCAACTAAGAAACAGCTCTGCAGAGGTTGATTATCCTTCAGGGATATGTTAGAATAAGTGAACAATTAGCTTGATTTTCTGTTGAATATGTAACTTGTGACTCAGTATGTGATCTATTAAAAAGATGATAATTCCTCTTAAACTATGTGCTAATATACTTGGAGTCTGTTACTGATGGTAAGAACCAGTGAAATATCTTGTCCCTCATCATAAGACACAGATGGCTGTCTTGTTGCACAATCAGTGGGAATTTTAGGTCTTCTAAAGGATATATTGCTTATGCACCAAGAAAAGAGAAAGGTAAAGCTTTCCTGTTAAAATGTAAACTGGCACACTACACAATGCTTCAGTGGCTTGAGAGGTGACTTGGAGAGCTGAACGTGTTAAAGGTTGTGGAGGGAGGCAGGAAAGGACATGGCTTGCTATTAGCTTTGTCCCACCAGAGGTAGACCTGGCCAAGACAGAGCTGTTACTGGGGCCACCAGGCAAAGGTGCAGTGCCAGAGACTTGGCATGGTCTTCACTGGACATGCAGTTAGCAAGAACAGCAGGACTGGAAAGCAGGTTTAAGAGTTGTATAGTAAGCACATTTCCGAAATACCACTACTAGTGCAAACTTGGTCTGAAGCGTACTGCTCTTGTTTCCATCTTGTGGACGAGTTGTAAATATCCAAACCACTGAGCTTCTGTCTTGTGGCTGGATGAACACAGAAATTAACAAAATATCCAAATTTCACATGAGAAAAGCAGAACCCAGTTTTGTGGTTTGTTTGTTTGCTTATTTCTTTTTTTTTTTTTTTTTTTTTTTTTTTTTTTTTGGTACTGTGAGATGAACTTTACCACAGGGAGAAACCAGGACATTTGAGCTTAAAAATGAACTTTGTGTAGGTGACTTGAAGGAAGACTGAGTTTGCAGAAGTACTGCTAAAATTCCTGCATACGTTGGTGCCACTTTGCGCACCTCAGTCTGTCAGACTGCGCTCCTTCAAACAGCCATGGAGCTGTGCTTGCCTGTGATGGGCCTAAATTAGAAGGCATCTAAATTTTGACATTGAAGCTCCCATGGTATCTGAAATCTTGCTTCTGGTCGTATGTAGAATCATCTCAGTTCTCTCAGGACTGAGCAGTGTGGTACTGAAAGTGTGTGCCTTCATCTGCAGCATGAGCCCCGTGTTTTAATATACCAAATCAGCAAAATCTGGGACTCGTCACTTCAAGGCCAGACTACTGTAAATGCTTCCTAAATCTTCCCAGCACACTAATGTAAGGGAGGAAAAAACCCGACCTTTGTTTTCTTTTCAGGAATTGTGGCAGAATGTTAAATAATCCCTCCCACACTTAACTTTTCAGTTTGGATTCAAGGTCCTATACTAAAAAGAAGCAGTCACTGCTGCTGGTCTGGGCACAGGTTGGCTCAGGGCAGTCACCAGCAATTGGCACACAATTGCATGGCCACCTTTGCTCCAGTCCCACAGTGTTGGATGTAGCCTTGTTGGAGACGTGCCTGTGTGTAGGGGTCTGGCCAGCCTGCCTGAGAAGCCTCATCCACCTCCTGTGGCTTCTCCTGGTGCTGAGGGACCTCTTGAACCAGAAACTTGCAGGGTGGAGGAGTATCAGGGAGCTGGTGGCTGCTCCATGGTCAGGGAGCAATCTATCCCAGCTTCCCTTACTTAGATTTTTTTTCTTTATTATTATTTTAGCCACCTCACGGGGTCAGGAAGATGCCATGCTCCAGTTGCACTGCATCCTGCTGCCACGGGCTATGTGCATGCAGCAGCATCACCAGAGGAGATGATCCAGAGTCCAACACATGAGCATGGCCCCTTGGTCCTCAGCACCGCTCTCTGCCCTCCAGCTCCCACATGAGGATTTGCTCCCAGAAGTTGTGTCACAGAAGTCATTGGGAGGTAAAAGGCACATAGACTGCATTTCTTTTCCATTTAAAATGTATAAGACGGAAGTTTTTTTCTGGTTTCCCTCAAAGGATTCCCTTTGTTACTCAGGGCATGCAGCCTGGGAGGTGGGGGCTGGCACCATTCCTGAATTACTGTGGTGTTATTTTTTGGCTTCCATTTTCTGAAGGAAGCCAGTGATGAGGTTGAAGCTTGGAGGGATTCTCTGCGCTGGGGCAAAGGACACCTTGCATAGCAGTACACGTCTTCTGCAGTTACTGCTTGTAACATACCTTTTCCTTTTGCTGTGGCTGTGCTCACTGACAGAGAAGGGCTCCAACCCCTCCCAGCTGTGATGCGCAGATACTGGCACATCACAAAATGGACACATTTGCCCCGAGCATGATTTTGTTTGTTTTGGCTCAACTCCATGGATGGATTGAGCCCTGGTGGGGTAAGCAGAGGCTTCTGAGGAAGTTATGGTACATTCTGGAGGCCATACTGCCTCAGATAGAGCTGCGCAGCACGGCACACAAGAGTCTGGGTTCAGGCTTGGGGTCTGGTGTGAGATGGCACCACTGAGCCCCTGTGTTGGCCAGCATTTGTTTGTCCATCTACTTCCTGTAAAGCTGAAATTAGCGAGTGGGAGAAGCTCAACCTGTTTTTTTATTATTGTTTTTTCATTTACCATGTTTGTTTCCTGAGTAGTGATACCTGTGGTAAAGCAGCACTTGGTTTAGCTTCTATATCTCATTGTAGAGGAAAAATTTTTCATGACCATAAAAGTTTTCTGACTCACTTTGAGGTGAACCATGCATCGCTGCGGCTTGTATCTCTACTCTTGAACAATGTGTACCTTGTATGATACTAGAAATTGTACTTGTGTGTTTCAGCTTATTCCAGGCTGGAATTTAAGGGAAGGCTCTTGCAGAGTATGTGTGCATAAGTGTGCTGAGCTGAGGGTAGGCAGTTGGAGCTGCAGGACCAGTAAGGATCATCTTTGCCACATATTGGTGTTAGCACTCCCAACACCCGCCTGGGAGACTGAGTTTGATGGCACTCAAGTCCTACAGCTCCTTTCTTGCTTTTCTCTCAGTCTTTTTGGGCTACATGAGCTCTAGGTGTATGAAAAAATCTAGGAATGGTATTCTCAGGATAAGAAAAATTGAGTTTTCCATGTCATAATCTCAGCTGCAATTAGACATTGGTTTTCTTGTGAAAACTGAAACTTTTTGAAATAAGGAATATGCTATCAGACAACTGAATGTGTGAGGAACCCATGAAAGGCTGCAATGAGTTGCAAAGCAGAGCTGGGATCTGCCTTAGCAGGGAGTGCCAGTGACCAGTGCTGAAAGCACTGCAATTAGGGCACTGAGCAATGGGGCTGTGCTAGAGGTCCACAGCACACACACTGCATTGCTTTTGAAAGTCTTTATTTTACTCTTGAGGAGTTAAATTAGCATATAAGCCATTGCTATGTGTTTATGTTGAAATGTTACAGTGGAAATGTTCTGACCTGGGAAAGCTCAAGTACTCATTTTTCTTTAAAAGCTTTTGTAGACGAACTACAGCTTATTTCCTGCTGTATATCTAAGAGGCTTTACAAGAGAGTTAAAATTGAAAAACAAGAAGAATATAGAAAAATAGGACCTCTGTCTATTCAGATTGATTCAGGCTTAAAGATATGTTAAGCTGCATTTTCTCATCAAGCATCTCTTCCGTATAGAATAGCAAAGTGAAAAAAGTGCAAGGATCTTTTCAATTTATTGAAAAATATCTTTCTGATGTTTTACCAGACTACTGAAAGATGTTCCAAGGCAGTATGGAATTCTATAAACATATATATATAACTTTATTAGAGGTGATTAAGGAGGAAAAAAAAATGAATATGGAATTACTGTAAATAGCACAAATCCACTGAAGCATGCAAGTGCCGAGAGGCTGCTTCTGTGTTGAATAAAAGTTCAAAAAATCTAAGGTTGCTTCCAAATACAGAACTAACCTGTGAGTTTGGATTTAGCACTGACTGGGCCTGTCACATTTCCCATTAATGAGGCTCAGCTCTGAAGAAAAGGAGGGAATAAAAATGGTCTGTGTGATGAGCTGTGCAATGCAGTAATTGGATCAAGCTGAGACATTGGTGGCCTTTAAGAGCAAAAGAAGAGATTAATAAGAGAGTTGGCATATGCAAATGGTTTGTTCTATTGAATTCTTTCAATACAGTTTTTATCTTTTTTTCAAATTAGGAGAGGGAGAACATTCGGGTTATGGACTCTGGGAACATTACCTATTTTACTTCTCAGACTGGTAGGACATTGGTGGATACACCCTTACTGAAAGAAAGAACTTTCCATGTTTTTACCACAGAACTTTGGGGACCATCTCCTGTGTGGCCCAGAGGCTGTAAGAGGGGTCTGAGTTTTGGAGTGAGGTGCCTACAGGAGGAGTTAGGTGAGAGCTGCACAGGTTGAATTCTGGCAAGTCCGAAACCATCAAGTGGATCTAGAACTCAGGGCAACATGTGAAGCAGGAATGTTCTCTGTGGATGTTTTCCAGCTCTTATCAAAAGTTTACAGAGCATATGTCTAAGTGTAGTAGAAGTCAAATTTAAAAGATGCCAAGGACTAGTTATTCTTGATGTGGCTTCTGAATTGACTCCACATTATCCTTGCTTTCAGTGTGATAAATTTACTTTATAAACCATGAGCATTTGGGATGGACCATTCCAGGTCAGCCAAGAGAATGCAGTTCTATCCCTGCCTATCTGCAGGTGCCAGTCTGCCCTCCCAGCAGTGTAGATTTGGTACAAGTCAGTTATACTGTGGAAGACCAGCATCCTGTCTTGTTCACTTTATCTTGTAGAGAAAGTTATCTTCATTAAAAGTCTGAGTTTGACATTTACTTTTCCACACACATAGGATTTCTAGAGCTGTATCCTAACTACTGGCCCTCCCTTTACAGCTCAGCATCTGAAGTGCAACAGGCTGTCTGTACAGGCTAGCTTGCCTTATTAAAACCATTTCCTACGGGTTTTACTTTCACAGAGATTTAATTTTCATTTGAGTGACAGCAGAAGCGATCATGTTTTGTACAAGCAAATGAGCAGTTTACTAATCATTTACTAGCAAACTTGTTTTAATAGTAAAACTGGTTTTGTATTTGTTTAGTGTGTCTATGATATCGTGTACTGTTTCTCACTGGTAGTTTTAAAGATTGCAGAGGTTGTACCAGGATGTTTGGCTCTCCGTGCTCTAAGCTCTTAAAACATACAGCAGAAGAAAAAAGCTCAAAACACTGACAGTGACATTCTTTGCTTTTTATTTCTTTTATTCAAAAACTAAATGTAGTGTTTTCCACTGGATAAAAATGATTGACATTCCAAAGTTGCCACCAATGACATTCTTGAATCCTCAACACTTCTCAATAATTAAGTTATTCTCACACAGCTTCTTCAGGGATCAAAGCAGTGCTGTTACTGCAGCTCCATTTCCCAAGGAAAGAAGAGCTAAGCTCTCACGCTACAGACTTGTTAGCTTGCTGCTTTCCCTCTTTTTGAACTTTTCAGCTGTACCACACAATTTCAAATCAACCTGACAGCGTAAATACCTGAAAGACAGCAGGCTACCCCAGGCTCTGTGGCAATCTGTAGTGCCACCACATAGGGACACGGGGCTGGCACTGCCGTGAGGTGGCAGAGGATGCAGGAAGGGCAGAACCAGAATGGCCCTTGGGGGGTACCAGGACAACTCTGGCCAGAGCACGTGTGGTCAGCACAGCAGCAGCCTGGACACTGCTCCCACAGGGCTTGTCTGAGAGCGTTTACCCAGCGAGGAGATGGGGCATTCGTCTTCCGTGTCTTTCAGGTGGCCCATGATGTGTTTGTAACTAAGAACTGAAACCATACACAGTATTTCAGTGGATTTTTGTCTAAATTCTTTTTTGGGAAGAATGAAAGTATTATAATAATGTCATCACTTGGGAATGTTTTAGAAAGGACTGCTGGCTCAAATTAGGCCTTTTATAAGCTCTAGATTTTTATAACTATTTCAGTTCAGTTATGACTTTCTGTTTTAATAAGATGCAGTGCAGTCATTCCCAGTGAAGGCAGTTAAATAAATAGCATAACACTTTGGCATGACTCAGTTTTTTATTCTGAATTATTATTTGGGCCATACTGACAGAAAACAAGATATGCTGAGAGAAACGTTGGGATGCTATGGTGCTTATGTATGCCTTTCTTGCCGAGATGTGGCCTAAGTAGAATAAGAAAACTCTTTTTGTACACAGAATTTATGTTATACTTTTGTAGGGAAGGAAAATGTGGATGCCCATCTCCACATTATATTACATTGCTATAATATTACTCCTGTACTTTATCAAACATTATTTTTAAAGTAGTTTTGCCAAATAAAAAGAACCCCACAATGCATGAATACTTTTTCTCTTGTTTGACAAGTGCAGCCTATACCACCTCCAGCAGCACAGGCTCCGAGTGCTGATCCCCTGTCCCCAGCCCCACGGCAGTGGAGCACAGCCAGTGGTTCACTGCCCCTTGTGTGTCATGTCTTGCTCCTCTGCCTCTTCTGTGTAGGCAGCAACGATGTGCCATCTGTTGGGGACATTAGCATACCCAAGCTGTATCCCTGCGATGCTACTAGACAGTATAAGGAATGTATTACCGTGATGTGGCGACTTCCATTTGCATTTCACACTTTTAGCTTTGCTTCACACATTTCTTCTTCTCAGACATGATAAAGGGAGGAAGCGCTCTATTTCTTGTCAGGGTGGATGGATGGCACCCCTAGAAGAATATGCATTTGAAGCAATATGTTCTGCATCACTGACGTAAGCTAAGATGCTGTTAAGGCCCGGGCAGGTTTGTTTTCCAATTCAGCGCTAGCAAGCAGGGCACTCAGGGACTCGGTGTCCTTGAATTTAAAGAAGATTGAAATGTTGCATTGTTGAGGCTGAAGGGAACACGGATGGGAGCAGAGTGATTCTGGGGCAGACAGTAAACACTTGATTGCAAGTGCGGTGTGAGCTTGGCCTACGTTCTGAATCTCTCTGTGGTCTCTTTTGCTCACTCCATTCATATTCTCTGGTTCTTTCATCAGTCCCAGGTTTGCTCGGCACCTTCTGCCATGTTTTTATTTAGGTCTGCAATGTTGAATGTGCATCTCTATGGAAGAACAGTCCATGCCCAAGCACTTATGAATGAGGGATGCCAGGGTAGTAGCATATACAACATCATTTCTCTTTGTCAATATTTTGTCTTTTTAAGTTTGAAAACTGTCCTCATGGGATTCATTTGGTAGATTCTGAAGTCATCATGTAGTACCACTTTCCAGGTCTCCAAATTTCAAGATGCTGACATATTTCTGGATTTCTTAAAGTGAAATGCTACCCTAGCAAGCCCTATCCCCCGCCCTGCCCCAGCTGCATCCATCGTTTCTGTTGCTGGCCTCTTTCGCCTGGGTGCATCCCAGCTCTGAGTGCTCATCTCCAGCCTCATTTGTAGTGTGCCAGGTCCTCGGCTTCTCCCTATTTACTGCTTTTGTTGGAATAGCTGACAAAACCTGCAGAGAAAGCTGTAGTAGAGCTCAATGTAATTCCTTTAAATATCCAGATTTTTAAATCTGGCACTGGAGACCAAGAAACCTGAAAAATCATAGTTGAAGATAAGATGGGTAAAGAAGAATTTTGTTTTCTTTTTCTAACTGATATTAGACAGGAATAACCAATTCTAAATGCAATGGATTACTCTTTAGTCCTTGCTGAAGCCATGGGAAAGAAATGGAGACAAATTCAATGCAGTGCATTTTTAAATAGATTTGTTTTTTTTTTTTTTTACATATTCACAGTGCTTATCAAGTATTCTGTTCCTGCAGAGAGTCTCTAGGACAGTAAAGCATAACTATGTGCTTGAAGGGACTTCTGTACGTTGAAGGGATGAATAGAATGGCAAACAATTGACTTATTTAGCCTTTTGCCCTTTACATACAAACAATTTAGTCAATACCTTATAGTCTAAGGTATTTGATAGATATATCTTTGGGAAGGATTATCCCTTAAAATGGCACCTTATAAATGTATAAACTAATATTTGTTACTGCTTGCATATAAATGCATGAAATACGGAGCATAAAGAGTGTAAAATGAGTGGTACAAACCATGCTTTGATGTCTTCACTCTTTGAAAATAACAGCATCTGCCAAACCATCTTTAAATTTCAATCAAGTTCTCTAGGATGGGTTTACAGCTAAGCCATCAGCCCCATGCAATTCCTGCAAATATTTCCCTGCTAATAGCTGCAACTATCACCCTTGCCATTTGGCTGCATAATGTACAGGATCCTGGAAAAGATTAAAAATATCTCAGTATAGAAACCATCAACAGCTCTCTGATCTTCATTTCATGTATCTTTCAGGGACTGAAAGCAACACAGTGTTTGCATTTGCCAAAGCTGGAGAAAACATCAAGGCACCTGATAGTGAATTGCAGGCAGCATGCCTTCAGGCAAAAAAAATGGGAGGGATCGGTGGCTCTGCTCTCTGGCCATGCTCATGCTTCAGATGTGCCTTTCTTATGGCTGCTCAAAGACGTGTTCATGCCTATGCAGCAACCCCACACACACTGCAGCCTTGGGACAGAGTGGTTGGGAGCTGCATGGAGGAAAAGGATCTGGGGGTGTTAGCTGACAGCTAGTTGAATGTGAGCCAGCAATGTGCCCAGGTGGCCAAGGCCAATGGCATCCTGGTGTGTCTTAGAAACAGTGCAGTCAGCAGGAGTGGGGAGGGGATCATCCCCCTCTGTTTGGCACTGGTGAGATCACAGCTCGAGTACTCTGTTCAGTTTTGCACCCCTCACCAGAGAGGGCCCAGGAAAATAGTTGAGACCTTGGAGTGTGTCCAGAGAAGGGCAACAAAGCTGGAGAATAAGTCTTATGAGGAGCATCTGAGGGAACTGGGATTGCTTAGTCTGGAGGAGAATCAAGTAAGACCCTATCACTCTCTACAGCTCCCTAGAGAACACTGTGCTGAGGTGGGGGTCAACCTCTTCTCTTAAGTAGTGACAACAGGACAAGAGGTAATGGTCTTAAGTTGCTTCAAGGGAGGTTCAGGTGGGGTACTAAGAAAAATGTATTCATAGAATCTGTGGTCAGGCATTGGAACAGGCTACTCAGAGAAGTGCTGGAGTCACCATCCCTGGAGGTCTTTAAGAAATGTGTAGGCAGTGGGGTAGTGTGCCTGGACAGCCTCCTTGTGTCAAAGGGCAGCACTTCCCCTGACTTAATGCCTCTTTGGCCTGCAGTAAGTGCATCAGGATGACCCTGGAGGGTGCTAGTGGCAACATCACATCTTCCTGTCCCTCCACAGCCAGGCATTGGGGGCAGCTCTTGTACCTCTGCTAGGAAATGAACCCAAGTGGGGCTGAATGGGAAATGATTGTTTTGATGGAATTAAATTTTTTCACAGAAAACAATAGACTTTTGTTAAATCGATGTTGGATACAGACCTGAACATTCTGATTTAAAATGTTTTGCTTGGAATCTTTCTGTTTGAGAACAGGAAGCAACTTACAAAAGTTTATTTAAAACTTCTCGATTTAATATTGACTATGGTCATCTTTTTTTAGGAAATAATATAAACAACCATGTTTATCTTGCAATTTGAAAGTAATTACAAGCTCAACTGCTGAAAGGAAACAGACACTAGTCTAGACAAAACAGTGTCTTGCAGTGAGTTCTAAGAGGCAGCCATCCTTGCTGCTTCAGCAAGTGATCTGAAAACAGGAAACTTTCGGCAGTTATGTTACCTGGTGATACTAACAGATGATGCAGTGAATTGAACATCATCACCTGTTAGGACACCATAACACAAAATAATTGACAAGCTAAGATTCAAAGTGAAAATATGAAAATAGTCCAGATCTTTAGAAAAATAAACCTTTGTTTTAAATGAGCACAAGCCTCCTCCTGTAAAAATGTCCTGCAATCCTTTATTGCACCAGACTGGCAGTATGGCAGCATGGTCCAGCTCAGCTGAACTCAAAAGGAGTATGAGCATTTGATGACATATCGGAAAGCACAGCTCAGGAGAGAAAACAAAAGCAGAATGCAGAGCAGTTGCCCTGCTTCTGTGGTGGGAGGAAGTGGTTTCTCATCCAGCCATATAGGCAGGGACAGCAGCCGGCTTTCCCTGCTTGGGGCTGCACGGGGTACTTCCATTCCATGGGGCTGGCAGCTCTCAACCCTGTACTGTGTGTGCATGGCCTTGGGGACCTTGGGGGGAGAAACCTCATTGGAAACAACAGAAGCCAGCAGCAGGAGTACTCCTCTTGCATGTATCCTCCTGCAGCCATCTGCAAAAGGCAGAGAGCTGTGTGTTAGGTGCATTATTGAGATGGTAATGGGGAAAAGGTTTGTATCGTTCCTTTAGGCAAGGCTGTGCTGGAGCAGAGTTGAACTGTGTTACTAAAGGCATCCAGAAGCCAGTGAGGATGTTGCTGACCAGTCTCTGTGGGATGAAATCACAGTGTGAGAGTTTACAGCCAAGACGATGTGCTGTGGAGCTGGCAGTGCTTCAGGCTGTGAGCACAGAGAGTTGCTGCCCGCCTTCTCCTAACAGGATGAGATGTTAGGTTGGGTGGGAATGGGCTGTCACTACCCCATACAGCCCTTGTTGGTATCTTTAAGGGGCTGCTGTTGGGGAGAACATGAGCTAACAGCCGGCATTGCTTTATGAGCAGTACACATGGTAAACAAGATTATCTATAATGAGATTAGCCTTGGCCAGGCTAAACCATGGCTGAGTTCATTTTGCTCTGAGGCAACCCTAAAGCAATTGCAGCACTAAATGCATGTAAACATACGCACGAAAAAAAATTAGAAAGAGGCAACTGGTTGGCAGAGGGAAGCCCCTCGCATCAAAGGAAACTCTGTGTGCCCACATTAGATCTCCATTGGGATGGATGCAACTTCTTTGGAGTGCATCACAGGGAGTGGTGCTGAGAAGCGAGGCCCAGCCTGCGGTCTGGGAATGGCTGTGGCCTGGCAGGCCCATGGCACGCAGAGTAGCAGGGCTCTGTTGGTGTGACTGGTGTCCTATGCACTTCTGCCAGCCATTAGATGTCTTAGATGTCTATGACCTTATGGTGGTGCAAATTAAAATCCGTCATGCTGTTGTGATGAAGGACTGATCTGGTGGTGTTCTCAAGCCAGCGTGGTTTGAGCCATCCAGTCTGTCCCAGTAGTCCCTGCTGTGAGTGTGGCTCCCTTGACCTCGAGACTCTGCTACAGTAGAACATGCAGCAAAGGGAGAATGGCTGGCATTTTAGCAAACATTGTTTGCATTCTTGCTGCTCCTGCTTGCAGGCTTTGGACTCTTTATTTCCTTGGTCAAATCTCATTATCATCCATCAACTTGCTGATATTCAAAATCCAAAGCAATTTGATGATTTGTTTCCCATCAGATATTAAATGGATATTCTACTTTCAGTAATTAGTCTTTTAATGCATATAAATTCTCTTTTTAACAGAAGAAAAATATGACCTAAAAGTCTTTAACACCAACCTACTCCTTTTTTTTTCCCTGCTTCTTTTCACTAATCACTGTGTCTGTAGTGCCAGATTAAAATTATGCTGCTTAAACTTGGTAGAGTACTGGCTCAACAGCAAAAATGGGAAAATAAGACAGAGGAAAGGAGTGGAAAGTAAAAACCTTACAGTACAGCAGGAATGCTTTTCTATTCCATTTCATATTATGCAGTGTGCAGAAGCATCCAATTTGATAAATTGACTCAGAACAAACTGCTAGCGAGAGAGCAGGAATAAAAGCAGACACCGACCTGCTAATAGACTCAAATTAAGTGAACTTCTTGCTAGCCCCGCCACCTCCCCAGAACAGTGCAGAGCTGAGAGTCAGGCACACTGTCAGGCAGTGTGTGTGCAGGGCTGAGGCCTGGCCATGGGGTGGGTTTCAGTGCCCTGCATGGCCACCCTCGTACTGTGCCCACAACTGGTAGTCGCTGGTTGCCTGAGTAGTGGTGCCAAAAAGATATGATGAAGAGGTAGGCCAGTTGCGTGCATTGGGTTGGCTTGGTGCAAATCGAGAGTGTGTATGTGAAACGGAGGTATTTGCATTGGTATTTGTGATATTTCTCTTTCTCAGAAGCTCCATTAGTAATCTCCCACTTCAGCTCTTCACTTGTTGGTTAGTCCCCATTCTCCAAATGCTACCATGTCACAGAGGGGATATCAGCCCAGAAATAATTAGTATGGCAATTTGGCTCTCACTCTGCAAATTGCATCTAGTAGTTGCATGCAAAATTGTCTGTAGAAATAATCTGACTTTTATCAAGAGTTAGTTTAATAATGGAACTTTTTTGTTACTGTTGCTGTTCTGCTGAAATTTGTGGTTAAGGACTGTTGCTCTGTTGCTGATGGAAACGTCTTCCAGCAAGAGATAGAGATGTTAAACCTTTTCTACATCTGTTTGTTGGAGTGAGGTGTCCTGACTTAGTATCTGTTCAAAATACAAGTGTTCTCTGACAGTTACTTTCTATGGAACTCTGCCAAATTCTGTATTTTATGCACATGATAGATTATCGGAGTTCTTTCTCCTGTAATTAACCATTAATAGATGCAGAGACAACAGTGAGATCTCCCACTACTAAGGTGGCTGCTGAACCTAAGCTAAACTATAATGCCCCTTGGTGCAGAGTAGCAGAGGTGCCAGGAAAGGCTAGCAGCCACTTCTGGAGCAGGGGGCAGCTTTTATTGCAGAGAGATATGGTGCCCTGAGCTTGAATTTGAAACCTCTCCATCCATAACAAACATTCTTAGGATAATGGTGAGAGAAGTGCAGATTAGATTTCCTTCTGCCAACAGCCCCATCTTGGACCAAAACAGTACTTTCAGCAAATGTAGGTTTTGCCCCACTCTGCAGGTGCTCTCCTCTGGAAAGCTGCAGCTGAGCATGCTGCCCCTGGCCCAGCCCAGCTCCAAGCCGCCTCACTCAGTGTCCCCAGCCAGCCTGTCCATGGCAGCAGGAGCCTTTGCAACACATCTGGCTGATGGGATTTAAAGAGGGGAATAATAGACAGACAGCAGGCTTCTGACCATGGAAAATCCAACATCCTTGTAACATGGGTGGTACTAAGGTATGAGCAGTCATGGATTGAGGTGTTGGTCTAATTGTAATATTTTTCTTCCGGCAGCCTTTAGCTCCCTTCAGATCTGTGGTTCCTTTAATAATTATGACTGCCAAACGAAGCCATCTGTAAATGCTAAAACTCGCAAGCTCTTACCAAGTTCATAGCAGTCCTGTTTGTGAGATAAGTTCTGCATCTTTCCAGCTGACTGCCAGTAGAAATGTCCCAATGACTGGCATGTGCCCTCTCCCCTTTCTCCAGAGCAGCCTCTCCTGTGCTGTCCCAGTGTGTCCCACACTGGGCACTGGGCTCCCTGGCACGTGCACGCTTGGTGGCCTTGGCACGGTGCAGTACACATGTGCTGGAGCCTTTCTGTGAACATGTTTTGGCAAATACTATAAAGGAGTCATTTGACAACACACCCATTTGAACCCGAAAGGCTAAAGCAGAAGTGACAGCATAGCATCACCACTCTGCTACCGCTGGCTTATTATGTTTATTCAACATATGTTGTTATTGAATTAAAGTGATATTTTTCAATTAACAAGTGCAGCAAAGAATGAAACCCTCCTAGCTCATTCCTTTTTCTCCAGCCACATGTACAGCTGCTGCAGGGTGCCCAGCCTGCGGAAAAATGAAAGGAGGGGCTGAGGGCAGAGCTGGGGCATCACATGTGTCCTGTGGCCCTGCAGAGGGCTCTGGCTCCAGGGCATGGCAGTCCTGTCTGGACTCTTGTGGAGGCTGTTGGACCCAGGGTTCATCCTGATGCCCTGCTCTGAGACAGCCGCTGGCTTCGGCAATACACAAGGTGATGTTAATTTTGATTTGGAGTGTGCAGTAATGAGCAAGCAGTGTGATTAATGCATAAAGCTGACAGAATGCACAGGCATCTTCAAAGAAGCAGAGTGTATGAGGTCAAGAAAGGTGTGTGGGGTGAAATGATGTTTCAGAAGCAGAAAGCATGCCTGGCTGACTCATGAGCTGAACTGTGCAATAATCACAGGTAATTATTGCAACCAGCCATCAGAGTATCTGCATGCATGCCACACTGACCTGCACCACAGTTCCCATTTTGGCTCTGGCATGCTCTATTCACAGCGCAGAACAGAGATGAGGAGCCATTTCTACCAGAGCCAATATTCAGGTTGTTTCCCCATCTTGCTCCCACAGATGACATTGAGACATGTCCTGAAATGGTGAGGAGAGGAGAGCCACTGACTTCAGAGCAATGGAGAACGAAGATACCTTTGTGTTCACCCTCAAATACATCTGTGCTACAGTAATGTGCTTCTGAATCAGTGTCGGGGAAGTTGCTTACAGTCATGCTATTTTTACTGCAGTGAAAGCAAAGGAAGGCATGCAAGGCTGTGAGCACAGGTAAGGCAGGGGTTGTGGGTTATTGGGTACAGCAGGCTGCAGCCTGTGGGCAGAGCAGTGAGGTTGAGCCCTGCCCTGGGCACCGCAGTGGCAGCAGCCTGGGGACTTCACTCAACCCAGGGGCAGCTTCTGGGGCTGTCTGTGAGCTCTGTCCTGGCGGTGAGGAAGCGGCCTCAGCACCTCTTCTCTTGGTGTACTGAGCGCCCATGTGAGGTTAGGATTTCACGTCGGTACTGTCCTGATGGGTTGGTATTGGTGGCAGTGTGCTGATAAGTGAAGATATCACATAGAGGGATGGATCCCTAAGGAGTTATTTGAAGCTAGAGGATAGCACAGATTTTTTGTGTTATTTTCAGTCTAGGCACAGGCTTGGCCTTGGAAAAGGAGCAGACCTACAAGCTGGTAGTTTAAGGGCAGGAAATTCATCTCGTATAGTGAGTAGGGATTCCTCGGGCCTTGACAGCCATTCTGTTACCCCATAGCAGGGCTGCACAGAACTTCGAAGCAAAGCTGGCTCTCATCAGGCAACTCAGTGGCGCATCCTTTCGTGCTGCTGACACCCACCCCCCTTCAAAGCTAGGCTTTGGGCTGCATACGCTACAGACAAAGTATTTGGAGCTAGCCTTGGAGCTAGATCCACAGATAGCTTTTTATCAGTGTTTCAAGTGATGTGCTTAGAAACATAGCAATGAGTAATAATTAACATCTGTCTAGACCTCTATGAAATTTGTACTATATAGAACGTACGTAGAAAAACATGTCTATATTGCAGATGAGTACGTATAAGGCACTGTTTATACACCTAACATTTCATGCAGCAAAATACCATTTCAGCTTAAGTAGCATGAAGTCATCCTCGTTCTGCTATAATACAGACATCTCCCATCTATTTTTAGCTCCGTCTGGCCAATTCAGCAGCACTGGTATAACAGTAACACTTTCCTTTCTCTTCTTGTGATGTTAATTTTATTCTGGTATCCAGACCCTTGCTGGCCTCTTGCTTCATCCACACCCATGTGCATTGGAAAGTTCAATTAACGTTGTAACGAATGGCCCCACACCTGAGTTGTCGCAGCAGACAAAAGGGAGCTGCTGCCAAGTCCCAGGTGCTGTGGTGAGCTACCAGGGGGAAACAGTTTGCTTCTAAGGCCTCAAATCCTACTATAGATAACTGGGATGAATCCAGGCATCCAAGTAGAGAAAGAAATCTCTCTGAATTAGTTACTCATCAGTGTGTGCTGCCCTAACCTGGAGGTTACACCTCTCTTCATTACCGAAGGGCAACGCAGATGACAGGGGAAGGCGGTATTCAAACGTTTATGTATGGCCAGAGATGCGACGTCTGTCACAGCACAAGCGTTAGGATCGTGGGTACCGCCTCAAGCCCTCGGGCTGTTGGGAAAATAGTTCAGCTTGGAGAGTCCTGCCGCACCGAGTGCGCAGGCTTTCCGCGGTACTGGCTACGGGCTGTAAGGCAGGAGGTAGCTCGCATCTCGCGTTAGACTACTTCTGCCTCCAACAATTAGCCGAGCCCAGCAATTAGCGGGGCACCGCGCAGCCCGCAGCCGCTGAGCGGGCGCTCCCCTCTCCTCTTAGCGGGACCTGGAGAAACGCTGCCCTCTGCTGCGGGAAAGAGAGGCGGCCGTCGGCGCACGCCCGCAGCCGTTCCTTCCCCCGGCAGCGGCCCGGCCCGGGGCTGGCTCTGCTCGTAGGCGGCTGCCGGCGCTCCGACAGCGCTCTAGGGCAGCAGCCGTCGGCCATTCTCTGTGCCTGTTGCTGGGCTGTAGAGAGTGCCTTTAGCGGCCCTCTTTCTCACCTGGTTGTTTGGCTTTGGGCCAGCCACTACGGCTTGATTTATAGAGGCTCTGCTCTAGATGGTGAAATAATATCCAGCTTGGAACAGACGCAGCGTATTGTTCAAGTGTTAATCAACCATACAACAGCCCTCAGGAGAGAGGCAAGCAAGTTTTTAACCTTCATTTTACAGATGCAGAAGGAGATTAAGAGCGGACAAGGACTGCCAGGTTCCCCATAGCAGCGATGCACTGCAGCTCTGGGCAGTGCTGCTCCTCAGTCCTGGGAATCCGGAGCCTGTGCCAGGGAACAGGGGAAGTGGCTGTGCGGCCCTGTTCTTTGGGTGTCTTGGTTTTAAATGCTATTTCTCCTCTTGCCTGGACAAGAGGAGTTCCAATGGGCTGCAGGTGAGGGCCTCAACCCAAACCACTCTGCCTTATTTCTCAAACATTGGAAGCACCTATCTGTTATTTTAAGAAGTGCCATGTTGTATTGAAGCATAGGAGAGAATTGCGAAGGTTGAAAAAAACCCACAGGCATGTGGATGTCCTTGTGCCACTGCTAGCCTCTGCGTGCAGAAAGACCTCTACTGTTTGGCTGCAGTGCTGTTGGAAACCACAAGCTCTTTGTTAACCGCTAAAGGAGATGTTCTTCTGGCTAAACTTACACCAAATCACAAGTTGCCCAAAAGTAGGCTATTGATTCAAAGGCTTATCATTAACACGACATTCACTCATTCCAATGCCTCACCTCCAGCATCACAGTGAGCGCCAGTAAAATTAAATTAGTGCTGTGCTAGTGGGCAGCTGGGAGAGTGCTCTCAGTGCACAGAGAAACAAAGGCAGGAGGAGGATGTGGCCCCAGCGCTGCCTGCAGCATGCACAGAGCCTTTGTGCTCAGGTGCTGTGTGCAGGGCGGGCTGTGGGCCTTTCCCTTCCCAGCTGCACAGCGTTCTGCTCCGGGGGCTTGGGGCACATCTCACACAATGAGCCACGTAGGAGGAAGCACTTACCATGTAATTCAGGTAGGGAAAGCAGCACATGTGAGTGGCATAGAACCTACCGGCCCTTGTAGATTATGTGATTTATACATTCACTCGAACAGCAATGAATGAACAGTCTTACAGAAGGCAATATGCTATTGTGCAGTTACTTCTATGCCTTGTCTTTTTAATGAAAGGGATTATATATTCAAAGTTAATTAACTCGTTTCTCAAAATCATTTACACATCTGCTCTGTTTCCAGTAAAACTCCAGTTTCACATTGCTAACTTCAGAAATCTATGAAGAGGAAAAAAAAAAAGAAGACAACCAACCAACCCAACCTTCTGCATTAGCTACTCTGTTTCATTTGCTGTGACTTCAGTTGTGGAATTATTAATACTAATGAATTTCACAGGCTGCACTTCGGCCAATGAATTTTGCACCGGTCCACGCTTTGGAAGGGCAGTCACTTAAGTACTAGCCTGGAACTGGTGTCTGCCTGAGTACTGTCCTTACTGTCACATCGCTGGTGACACCAGCAGGCCCAGTCTTGGAGTATCACTGTCACCCAGCTGGGCACTTGGCTGCTGACACACAGCCAACACATGTCACCTGGCCACACTGCCACTAGCAGGCGGCATGTGCCAGCTGAGGAGGTCTCCGATGGCAGACTGTGCCCTATCTGCCTTGGTAGTCCTGCTTTTCATTGCTTCTGCTGGCCAGAATCTGACCTGGAAGGGACAGGGCATGCCTCAGCACAGCCCCACTCACGCTGCACCAGCTCTGCAGGGCCGAAGCACAGAGGAAGAAGAGAAGTGGCACTTCTTGAGAAGAGCAATGTAAACACAGGCTGGTGTTGCCTCTGCCATGCCACATGCGTGGAGCACTCCTGCTTCCTTGTGCTGATGGTGAGCTTACTGTTTTAATTAAGCCATTATTTCAATAACCATCACGAAGTGTGGGCATGGCTTGGGAAACATTAAAACCAGGGTAAACAAAGAGTGTAGCACTCCATCTGCTTCTCACACTGCAGTTCAGCACCGGGAATGTTTGGGCAGCACACACAGCTGAGTACTGTCAGTATTTGCAGTAGGACTCACCACGCCAAGCCCAGCCTGCGAGCTGCGCGTGGGCAGGGGGCCTTCAGTATTTTAAATGATTTGTTCTTTTCTGTTGTGAAGAACACCTCTGCTTCCTCGCGCCGAATGCTGCCTGTGAAGTCTGCTTTGCCACTTAAGGGATGCTAAATGGAAGCTAGCCAATGAAACGGAGGTAAATTTAATTACAAAAATATAACATTCTTCAAAACCAACAGCTCACTCTCTCCCCAATGAGGAAAAATTAAAATAAAAGCCCTTTGGAAACGCTGAGGAAATATCAGGGGCTGAGGTGAAAGGGACACAGCTTGACAAGTATGCTGAAAGCTGAATGTGGATTACCCGTGAGTGCAAAAATGAATAAATGTGTTTTATTCCATTATATTAATGAAATGCTTAATTCGGTTGCTATAGCAACGAAGAACAGCCTTGCTAAAAAGCTAAAGGGCTATACATAATGCCTGCTACAAGGTCTCTCTAATTCTAAAGCTGATTTTCTTAGCTACAATAGAAGTGATATGTGTTTTCAATATCATCTTAAGCTTTTGCATCAAATCCTGAAGCTAATCCAATAAATAGACTGGTAGCATAAAATAGCATATATGTTTGCACCTCATAAAACTTACAAAAGGGGCTTACCTACACACAATCAAAAGAAAAGATCGATAGAGTGCAGAGTGAGGCTTTTTAAAAGACCGTTCTTCATGCGATGGTGAAACAGCAAATATATACAATGGGAAGTTCCTGCAATTACACATCACGTGACTGTGCAGGAAATCACTGCAGAGCTGGCTGAGACACCAAGACATAATTTTGCTTACCGCCCCGATACATATTTATCCTTATGCAAAGTAGAATTTATTTCTATTTCACTTGCATTTTACATTATTTTTTCAAATAATATAAATAATTCTTAAAGGCTTCAAAAAAGGAATTCCACAGTGCTTGTTTTTGTTCTAACATCAAAGTGATGCAAGGGCTGACTGGGGCCCTGCAGCAGCGCAGAGGACAGACTGAATCTCACGAAGCCAAAGCAGAGCAGGAGGGCCCTGGGCAGCCCTTGCAGCCCCTGCTTGGGGCAGTCAGCACCATATGGCCCTGCTGCTTCCGTCGGGATGGGGATGGCCATGCAGCCAAGCATCTCTGCCCTTCACTTTGCCTCTCTTGTTAGCATCAGAGTTGTCAAACATCCTCTCGCTCACCCTTCCTAAAATAAATGAGAATGCAGTACACCCACACGAGTGGCAGAAGGCTCTGCCTGTTGCTAAACTCAGACTTACAGATCTCTGTAGTGCACCTGCACAAAGGAAGGGCTGCCTCTCATCTGCAGGCCATCTCATCTGCATGACAATGGGAGTTTGGTTCCCCCCAAACACTATTTCTCAATAATTACATATAGAGACTTCAGAGACGAGCCCTAAACCTGTGCTCAGTGAGCAGAAGGAGGGCTGTGACTCCGGACCCTGCAGGTGAGAATTGTGGCCTTGGGGAGGCCTGCAGGCAGAGAAAATGTGAGCTGCCCATGGAGGCACCCGATGTGTTTGCCTCTTCTCTGGCTGAAATGCAAGCAAAGAACTCCTGAGGTGGCTGGCAGTCATACCAAGGAGCAACCTTAACTGTGCTGTAATGTCATGTGCTTGGTGTAAAACAAGAGGAGCTAGGGAAGCCCAGCCACAAAGGCTGCAGGCACATTCTCTTGAAGAAATGACCACAGAGTGCACAGTTCCTCGGAAAAGAAAAATAGCAACAGCAGAGACGAGCGACCCAGATGGCCCATAAGCAGCCTAATTAACTGAAAGGCCCAGCAGCGACACTACAACTACCAATCCAGCTGCCTACAGATTCTGCCAGGTTGCCAGATGTTGCCAATGAAAACTTATCTTGCACAGTTCATCAAAGAAGTGGCGCATCCTGGTGAAGGGAAACTGTTGCCAATAAAATAAATATTTTATTTAAAAAAATATTTTCCACTAGGAAATGTTGAAAAATATAAAAATTTAACAGTGTACCCAACCTCACTGTTACAGTAGATAAATTAGGAAACATACAAACAGAACGTGTTGGCAGGATCTTCTTCTTGACAGGAAATATCCATGCTTACCATTATATTTCTAAGGCTACAGTCTTGGACTGTGTTAAAGAATGTGGTTTCATGAAGCATGGGGCTGCTGCTGCTCAGCTGGGGTTTGGCTAGTTTGTCTGGAACTAGCAAGTTCTTTTGCCACATTGAGATAACAAAGCTGGAGGAACCAAAGTGACTGCAATACATATGGGAAGATGGGGAGAGGGATGCAGGGACAGTGAGCCACTCTGGGGCTGCTGAGACATCTCTTCCATGGGTGCCCTCTCCTGTGTCCTTGAAGAGACAGTGTAGAAGGGCAGTGACTCCAGACAGGTAGCCTGTGTGTTTCTCCTGCCCAATTTTAGGGACCAAGCAAATGGGTGTCTGCAAACAAGTCCTCCTCTAAGAAATGGTAAAGCATCAGAGCAATGCGTAAATACATTGGCTGCAACACTGGAAATATAAGCTGCCCATCAGGTTCGTGCACAAACACTGGTTTTAATTTTGCTAAAAGACCAAATTAATGTTTCATTTTAAATCATGAAAAATACATATTTTAAAAATCCTCTGTAATTTTTCAAGTGCAGCTATTATTGTTGCCAATGCTGTGCCTTGGAAATACTGTGTATGTTCATCCTAGAGGCCAAAAACCAAACTGCCTGTATAGCCTGTTAGCAAGGCAAAACATCTCTTTTTCCAATGAACGTGTATGAGTGCACTGGGATTCACACAAGCAGATTTGGCAGACTTTTCAAGTATTTCTTGGACTGAAGAGCATGCACTGAACATGGGGAGCTTTTTCAGCTCAGGAATATGATGTGAATAAGAATGTGCTAGTGCAGCAGAGGAGGATGGGCTGTGGCATTTCTATCATTATTTAATTTGTCAAATACAGTTTACAATATTTTATAACAGTAATCAACAGGACAACGTGTCTAAATGCTGTGAGGGTCAGGGTTGCAGGATCTGGCTCAGTATGCCTTTAATAATACATAATTCCTTAAATGTGGAGATAAATCATTGAAATATATGAAATTAATTTGGAACCTTTTATGCTTTGAAAATTCATATCCCTTTTTAAATAATTGGCTACAGCATTTGCAAAATGGACCAGATTTTACTGATTCTTGAATCAGATCTTCCTTGTTCTTGAATGTGCTCAGTGGGGTGGATTCCCCAAGATGAAGGCATAAACCTACAAAACCCAGGTCTTTTGTATCTAACTCCACCCACTGTTAACACCTCACCTGACTGATGGCTGAAGACCTGCAGGAGACCTAAATGTGGCCATTTCTCTAAGTTCCAGCAACACAGAGATATATCGCTGACTGTCAGAGGTAGAAATTATCCACATTCCTTTGGGAATGCATTTCCGGAAACTGTTAATGGACTTGGGAGAGGAGGAGTGGGGAAGAGAGTGGGTGGCAAGAAAGAAATCTGAACAATATAACTTTCAGAATATCACTAATCTTCCCAAGATAACTTTATAGCAACTTAGGAAAACTGGATATCCTGGGAATACTGATTATCACAAGAAAAGCTCTGATTTTTTTTGCTACATTTGTGATGTATAAATACCTATGTTTAGCCACTTAATTGAATCAGGTCTCACAGAATCGTCCATGTTTGAAAGGAGCCATGCTACCAGATGTGATGTTTTCAGTAGAGGAAGGGACAGCGTCTATCACATCTGAAGATTGTGATAGGATACAAAGTAAGAAGTAGATGGTAACAGCCTGGGATAGGATAGGCATTGTTCCTTGTGTCTGCTAACTAAGCATGTAAGAGCTACCTGCAGAAAACCTGGATTTGATTTTTTCCTGCCCTGCTCAAGAGCACAGTACTTATCTACCAGCTTCTCAGAAAGAAGACTGAGACCACCCACACCTCACCCCGAACACTCACCAAACAACTTGTTCTTACTCTGAGTCTCCTATTACTCATGTGAGAGAAGGAGCTACCAGAAGACCAAGAGCTTGAAGTGAGTTTCAGGCAAATATTTTCTAATCAGTATCTGTTACTACTCAAGTGTGAAAAATTCACAACTGTGAGGAGAAGTATGAAGAGAAAGCTATTAGTGGAGACTTTGGGCTTGAGCCTGCCAAGGGATGTCACAAGGTGAGCCTTAAGTGTGGGGAAAAGGATGCAAAAGGAAGACACGTCAACGGGAGACAAAGAAACACCAAACAGGGGCAAAGAGCATGCTGCATTCTGCACTACAGGCAATTAGTGGAATAATGAACACGTAAATTAATTCATTAATGATTCCTGGAGTGCGTTACAGAGATCACGAAACACCACCTGACAAGTCTCTGAAATAAAATTCTGCTTTGTAAGTAATACAAAAAAAAACTCAACACCAACAAGTTGGTTTCAACATTTATTTGTAATTTGCTGCACAAATCATAATCCAGGAGAGTTAGGGAATATTTTTAATCAAAGCTTTTGCCGATTGCAATATGGGGTATAAGAAATTGAATGAGTAGATCATTTATTATTATTATGAAACTAAAGGCTTTATATTCTTAAGTGGAGTAAAGCTGACAGCAATACATTCATATTAGAAAGTTCCTACTGTGAATGAAAAATGGATTAATACTGAGGTGTTGTTCAGTAAGACAGACAAATCTGTACTTCTTTTTGGTTGTGAAATCACTGTAACCATACGTAACCACTAAGTATGAAGAATTGGCAATGGGGGAAATCATCTTGCCAGTTTGCCCTATACACTACGTTTGGCAAACATGGTTTGCAGGGTGTGTATTCCAATTGCACCTAATCAGATCTCTGACCTGTATCATGTACATTCCGGAACATTAATTGGCACAATTAAAAAGTTATTTAGAGGATGAGCTTGGAAAAAACATACTGCCCCTTCTCCAAATCCTAAAATGAAACCTGGGCTTTGCAATAAGCTGGTTTAACTGTTTGTAGATAGATGTTATAAGTGTTCACTGGGGGGAAAAAGTAAGGATGATGCTACCCAGGCAACACCAAATCTGAAGAGTTCAGCATGTGTCAGTGCACAGCAAATTTATTCTTATTAAGTGACTGGTGTGAGAAAGAATTAGAAAGGATTATAAAAATACACTACCATATGCTGTAGTAGTTGAAAGTGATTAATCCAGTTCTTAAATCCTATTTTAAATTCCCTTTCATTTCTTCCCATAGAAAAATAGAAGCAACATCGCTTTGTTTGAATGCTGTGTAGTTAATTACATCTTCTAAGAAACTCTTTTAAAACGAAATGTAATGTTTAATTACAAAATGCCTCCTTGAAAACAGTTAGCTTGTACATTGATTTGTAGTTCATTAAAAATGGTTTCTTAATTATATTTACAGCCAGAAATTACACAGAGATTAAACAGTCTACAGAGGACTTTTGAAATTATGGCACAAATCGCAAGGAAAAAGTTACATTTCAGTCAGTGGACAACTGACAGCTACAGCCACCTAATTGCTGCCTTTCTGTAATTTCAGAACCTAATTGTCATAAAAATAATAACTGGAAAAAAGAGAGTTCACTGTAATGACTCCCAGTATCACTTTTTTTTTTTCACAGAGGTTGATTTTGAGGTTTAATTAGAAGGCAGATCAGTGGCGGTGAGGCAGCGCAGGGCCGGCACGGCTCAGCACGGGGGGCTCAGGGCCAGGGGCAGCCCTCGCCGGGGCTCGTAGGGGGTGGTCCTGGGAACCATGCGGATGCAGTCGATGATGGGGCAGACGCTGAGGCACAGGGTGCAGCCCGTGCAGCTGTCTGTGACCGTGGGCAGGTGGGTTTCGGCATCGAACTGGATAGCCTGCGGACGGGAGTGCACGTTATTGATGCCCCTTGCGGGAAAGGTCAGAGCCGCTCCCATTTCAGTGCCTGCATTTCCTGCAGTGCAGCTCTTGGAGACATCTTGGTGCGCTCCGGTGCTGCAGCTATAGCAACTGTTGGGCTGGCAGGGAAGAAGCCCCCTGACTCTCTGCAATTAGGAACGCCATCTCAGCCTCCAGGACGGGCTGCAATGGATGACTCCGGCCCCTGCAGCTCAGGCTCACAGGGGCAATACCCTGTCCAGAGGCAGTGTCAGCACAGCCCTCTGCCAGGGAACACTGGCACACGCCCGTAGCCACAGAGCAGTGCTGACAGCAGGCATCTCTGGGCTCTTCTGGTTTTTTATTGTCAGCAAAGCACAAACAATTTAATAAAAAGTGGGGAGAAACACACCATGCTGTGCCTTCTGTGATTATTTTCCTTTGCAAGTCTTCGAGAGGACTATCTGAGTTTTGGGCAGGCAGAGCTTTCTTTTTTTCTCACATTTCCATGCAGTGAATCCTCATTACCAATTAGTGTGATAAGTGAATTTGAATGTGAAATAACAATTGAAGTCTCAATGAAATAAGCTCCTGGTATAATGGAAATGGCAATTAAAAACATAAACAAAAGCATCACAAAACCGCAAAAGCTTCCGTGTCTAAGAAACAAGCCTAGGAAAGTTAAAAAAAAAAAAACAAAAAAAAACCAAAAAAAAAAAACAGTAGAAAATCAAAGAGTTTTAGGAAGACAAGGTCAGGCCTGGAAACCAAACTCTCATGTTTGCAGCAACCAAGCTGGGCCTGCAAATGTCCCCAGGTACTGCCAGCAGCCAGGGAGCAAGCGGGTGGATCTGTGGGGCAGCTCCAGGGCACACCTGTGGCATTTGGGGTTTTGCAGGGGAGAAAGTGATGCAACGGATGCAAAAAAAGTGAGGGCACAAAATAGGTACAAAACACCTCGAATCTGCGTGTTTTAATTCAGCTTGAGGACAAAGAAAACATTGGTTTGTATTTAGGACTCCTTCCTTTCTCCCCAGTAACAATGTGCATCATTAAGGAGTTTCAAAGAGATGGAGTACTGGACTGCAGTGCCACCTTCAAGTTAGGGAAAGCTCTTCTGTTGGAGCCCTACAAGATGGAAGCTCTGCTGAGCAGTGTGGATATTTTGAAACAAATATAAGCAGATATTTTGAGGTATGTGGGACTTCTGACTTCTTTGCAATTAAGAATTTTTTTGCGATTCTCTGCAATTAATTTATTTGCCATTTCCTTAAACAATTAAGGAAAAATACTTTTTGTGCTAAAAGAACCTCCTAGGCTTTTATACTTTGGTGCCTTTGCTACTGAATTTTTTCCAGTTATAGAAAAGCAAGCTGCACTAAATATGGACACAGTCCTTTGCTCTCCAAGAACTCTAGTCTCCTTTTGCTGGGAAATGTAATGCAAAGCAGTGAAGATCACAGTGTCAAAAAGAAATTTAGATAAAGACTACTCTAATCATCTAATCTTGTAGAAATGCAGCATTGGATTTCTCATATCAATGGACAAAACATGTCTATCTTTGTTCTGACAGTTGTTTTAATCACAGGAGCTGATTTTAGATGGGAAGACTTCCTTCTTTGGCTGTATGTAGTTAAGTAAGTCATCAGACAATATTGATTAAACTGAATTAAGGAAAAACAAAAGGTCTTGGTGTTCTGAGGAGACTCACTGCTCAGTTAAAGTATTTGTCTTTGACAAATCTTTCATGTAATGCGATGAATGCAAAAAATACTGTAGAAATCATTGTTTAATGCACAAAAGATTCCACAGAGACCCTCCTAAGGAACCCGTCCCCTTCTTATAGCCCTTGTTAAGATACTGAAAGGCTGCTCTCAGGTCTCCCTGGAGTTTTCCTGTCTTCCTGACCCTTCTAACATGGATTTCCTTCATTTTCTTCCTCACAGGAAGAACCCCATTCCCACTTGCGGTTAGGGAGAGGCCAGGAAAGTGACCCAGACTGAGCAGAGAGACGCGGTCCCATCCTTGTGTAGCCCCCCAGAGAAGCTGCACTGGGTGCTGTGGAGCAAACAGCTCTGACAGGGCTCGTATGGCATAGCCTGGGAGCACACTGGGGCGCAAATGCGGTGTTTTAGACATCTGCTTTTGCCACCTGCTCATTAACAGAAGGTGGATTCTTTCTTCCCAGCAGCAGAAAGATAACTCATTGTGCCTTCCTGCTAATTACAGCTGTGCTCTTACCTGGTAGCCGGAATCATTACAGGTCATGTAACATTTGCCACAGTTGATACACATTTCCTCGTCAATCAGAGCCACAACTTGCTCTGTGTTGCAGAGCTCACCATATGTTCCAATATACTGCAGTGCTTTTCCAATTACATCCTAGGGAAAAAAAATTATTGACTCATTTAGAAGATACCTAAGCTGTTTCTATAGCTGCACAGGAGCACTCTCTAGTACTTTAATATAGAAAAATTGGCCAGGTATTGTGAAGATGTTTATGATTTTTCTTATAAATTTCCAATTTGTTAACTCTCATATATTCTGTAAAATACAAAGAAACCTTCAAAAAGGTACATTTTGAATGTAGGCTGCAGCTCTAAAAGTATCTATCTGTACATAAATACATTGTACAAATAGCTTACATATGTGGTACTTTTGAACATACTATTTTATCTGTCCATGTTCTACCATTACTGTGTGACATTTCAGGAAACAAAATGGTGCACAAAACAGGAGTAACATGCTGCAGACAATCTGACCATCCTTGCTCATTTTTCATTAGCACAGATTTGAGAACTCATAGCAAGAAAAGTTTGAATAAACTGAGAATAATAATTGCTTTTCTTTCTTTAGCAAGAAGGATGCCCAGATGCCATGAAGATCATCAGATTATTGCAAATATTGTACAGAAATAAGATGTAGGTCTTGTTCTGCAAGTTTGGGTTCAGTTCTTTTAACTACACAGGAAAAGCTTTTTTTGGCATCAAATGTGCACACCTGTGCTGCAAAAATAAACGTGCATGGCAGACACACACAGTGTGGGTACGCACCGTAAGAAGAGGACGTGCCCTCTAAAAGAAATTGTTGGGGACCTACCTGATGCAAATCATTTGCTCTTTATGTAAAGGGAAACTGCACAGTTCAGTGGCAGTTCAACTGTGCTGAATGAAAGGCAGGGATGGGACGAGTCCCAGGTTCTATAGACGATAGATGTCCCTCAGTTAAATCAGCTTAACTTGCGGAAGTATAGCACAGATGGTGAACATCACTGCATTATACAAGATTCCCTCTGAGGTACGGTATTGCTTGCCTGGATATTTTCTGAGTTTGCTAAGTATGCTTTGACAACAGTTCTCATGCTGAAAACAAGCTAGATCTTAGGTGCAAGGTTCTACACGGTTAAAATAAAGTTGAGCTCAATAAATGCACATTATGTGATGCAAGAATACATTCTACATTTGCTTTAAAAAGGGGCACAACTGTTAGATATTTCAAAAATCTTACTGAATTTTAGGTGCACAGACCTGGCTTCAAAGTCACACTGCTGTAATAAATGAAGAAGTCATTATGATTTTAACTGGGGAATTTGATAAAAGTCAATTGAAAAATGCTAGAGATCAAGCCAAAAATGAGACACAGACAAGTCTACCTAGAATTACAAGCTTCAAAGTATTTACCTTTGGTCTTTCAGTGGCAAGAAACATGATAAGAGTTTATTTTCATATTGTTTCTCAATATTTTTTTAGGAAGTAATATTTACCTTATTCCCATCAGTCAAAAAAAAAAAAAAAAAAAAAAAGACTACCAACCGTTTTCAATGTCTTCTAGCATACCGTAGTTAAACTGTGTAATTTGTGATCACAAACACACAATGCTCACTATAGTTTTCAATTGTCAAATAGAAAAATGAAGCTCTGGATTCCAGTACCTAATATTTTCATTGCATATGTTGTTCTGAGCAGCCTTACTTTCAGATGAGCTAAGCATCACTAATCCTTCCTATGCCACATCAGAGGAATAAGGTAACACAGCTTTATCAGTGTTAATTCTAAGGAAAAGCTTTGTTACATGGATTAAATATAGAAATTGGTTCTACCTTTTCTTCCTGAGACTGCTGAGAGCTTTGAACATCATCTCCATTTGCCTGGCTTCATCAACTAAGTTACAGTAGTGTCTTTACACCATGAGATAAATCTTGTATCTCACTGGATACAGTGGTAGGATCTACGAGGTTGCTGTTAATTTCTGCTGAGGTAGGAAATTCAGCCATATTCTAAACCCAGGAGGAAGGATAGGGAAAATATTCTTGTTGTTCAAAAATGTTCAATTTTTTTCTCTGTGCCAAATCCTAACTTGCTTACAAGTGAAATACCTTGGCTGCATTCAGCCAACGCTAAAAGCCTTCCAGTTCTTCTCTGCAACACGTAAAGAACATTAATGTTCTTCCAGTATAAAATGTCTATGGCACATTGCTTAAGGCAGCATGATGAGTGTGGACAGATGACTGCAAGTGAGCAAGTCATCACAGCTTAATGAGTTAGCACTCATCAACAGAGCTGTGCAAGCTGATTATGTGCACGGTCCAAATTCACTGCAAATTTGGAGTAAAATCTGTTTGCTTAAACCACTGTAAAAGGTCAGTTAACTACTTTGAAAGTGTTTAAGCTAATACTTTTTGCTTTGCTATTGCAAAGGACTAAGCTTGAACACACAGCCCTTTCGCATACCCCCTCTGATGAACAGTAACTCCATCAAACATAATTCCTTAGGAACTGCTCGTGCCCTCGTGCTTTCTTTTTCTTTCTCAGAAAAGTTAATGGATTTACTGGGAATTGTTCAGCAGTTTTCAGGTTGCTACAATTCTCAGGTTTCTGCAGTTGTCTATCTGCTGAAAAATTGTACTTGTCGAATTCAGCTCCTGTTTGTTTCAAGTCTCATGTAGGCTTGTCTGTACCATACCTGTTAGAGGTTTCTTTGTGATCTACTGCCCTCAGCAATGCTAAGTATCCTATAAGCCTCTCTCCTGTGTATACAGTTCCCAAACACTGCACAGCGTGCCACAAATACATTTGTTGTCTACAAGTATGGGACTGTGCTTCTGTCTTTTAGAATCTGAAGCAGTGATATAAAACCTGTGCAACATACAGAGAAGAAGCTTTCCATTGCCTGCTCACATTTTAAAAGGGTCTACACAGGGAGATTATTGATAGCGAAGGGCTTTTTAATCTAGCAAAGGCAGACATTTAAACAGCATAGGTAATTAACAGTTTTCTCAGGGAGTTGCTGGATTCACATTTGTATACATTAAATACAGTTTGGATGTTACAAAAGCCAAAGCTCTGGCAGGTTGCAGAGAAGGGCTGGTCATATAATCAGGGGGTGTGGGGCCTTGCTTACAAGAGAAGACAAAAAGCGCCTAACAAGATGTTTAGCCTAGGAAGATGAAGGCAGAGCAGGGATATGATGTCACTTTATATATACATCAGGGAAGGAAAAGAGCTATTCAAGATAAGCGACAATGTTGGCACAAGAACGCATGATTATAAGCCAGACATGAAAAAATTCAAAGCTGGAAATTAGAAAAGGTTTCTTTTCAGCAGGAAAGGAGTGAGGTGGTTAATGGCCTTCCAGAGAAGCATCTGGGGGAAAGGGTGGAAACAGTCCAAGATTTAGGATACCATTAGGTAAGCTCAGGAAATGGTTACTAAGCAGAACATGATCAAAACAGATTTTTCCAGCTATAAACTTACAAAGGGAATAGCAAAAACAATGCATATGACATGGTGATTTCTGAATTTGTAAGCAAGTCTCACTTCTCAAAGCTCACAAAATACTCTTTTGGGGACAGAGAAACCCAAACAGGGAGGGTGCTGACATTTTGGAGGCTTGAAAAAGTGATTTCAAATGACTGTGTCAGTGATTTACTTCTCATTTATGCTTCTGGATGCTGTGTCTTTTATGCACTTCCTTCTCTCAAGGAGAAAGCACATCTTTATCCATTTGCAAAGTTTGAAGACTTTATTGACTAAAATAACACTGGTACTTAAAAGATGTTCTGCAGGTGCACTCTTTCACAGCATCTCGAGCTATCTCTGAGTTTCTTGCTCCCATTGAATCATAAATGTTTGGAACAAAATAAACAGTGCAGCAAGAAACAATCAGCTTTCACAGTTTAAAAATGCAGTTTCACTCCAATAAGAGTCTGTCTAAAATGGCACTATGGGATTCCACACTTGGTATATCTCAATGGCCTCCAGATCAAATTTGCAGTGTTTACAGTATAATGTTTTTTTTTTTTGGTGCCAAATGCCAGACCTGCAAACAGAAGCCAGGTTTTGAACGTCAAGCTGTGCGCTTCTGGCTTGTACATTACCAGCAGCAATTAACAAAAAAATGAGAAAAAATCTGGAAGTTGAATTTAGCCCTAAGTTACACCTTTGCAATCACTGGGACCTAGAGCTCTCATTTGGTTACTGCTGTGCTGTCCCACTCTTCTCAACAAAACTGTACCGAATGAAATGGGAGAGGAATTTAGTCCTGTAAATGGAACTGGCAGGGAATTCAGTTGCTATGGAGAGAATCAGAGCAGAATCCATTAGTTTTATGTTACTAATGAGTACAGAAAAAATTCATTTTGTCACTAAGCTAAGCAGATGTGGTTTTGAGTATACACAAGGAGCAGATCTGTTCTGTAGGATATTATTTTTACAATGCTACTTTTATTACTACAGCCGTATTTCTAATGTTCGTGTATCAAACATTTAATTGAGATTAGCGTTTCATTAGCCATCATATTAGTAAACCTATATTTGTAAATACAATTCACAGTTTAGGCATAGCTCTCCCGGATTCATGCAGACTCCACTGAAAAAGACCGCGTGCTCTGGAGACGCCAAACATCACAGTCCTACTCTAGTCTCCATTTAGAAGGACACCACATAATGCAGGCACTGTGAGCGTCTCATAGAGCAGGTTCAAGGGGTGCACATGTGCTCGTCCTCATATCGCACATTTTGCTTCAGCACAAAACTCTTAGCATGTCCCACCACGTTCAGGAGAAATGATCACTCAAAGCTGACGGCAACAGCAGGTAAGGAAAGCAGGGAAATCTTTAGATTAGTAGAAGAAAAGACCCGCTGGTTGTGAGCGCCGGTCTGTCCCAAGGACAGGACTGTCAAGCATAAAAGGAATAAATAGATAAATGGTGACCAAACGTTACAGTATTGGCTCTCAAGCACAAGAAACTAGATTATTGAGAAATAAACCATCGAAATTACATAAGGAATAAGGATTAAAAGAAGAATAAGGAATAAAGATTAAAGAAAGAAGGTGGTAACCTGAGGATGGCAAACACGTATGTGGGACCTGTGCAGAAGTGCAACAGAAAATAAAAGATCGGAGGCAAATATCCACCATATGAAGTACAGAAAAACTGCTGAGTGTCAAAGTATGCAGTTTTGATTAATACTGAAAAATAGAGAAAATAAAGGGAAAAGCCATGGGGAAAGCTATCCAAAAATTAAATTAAATTTTGGATAATCACAGAGGGTTTTTAAGTCTATAAAAAAGACATTTTGGCAGCATGAGGACTTTAAACAAATGTTGGAATTTACATATCACCAACCCAACAGCAGATCAGACAGATGAGGGAGTTCTGGGCAAGCATAAGAAAATCTGCAGCACCCTTTCAAAAATGCAGCCAGCCAAACCAAGGGTTGTGGCTGTTCCATGGGCAGCTGACTCTTAGGTTTTGGTCATATCACTGCTCCACACGGCTGTGGTTGGGCTGGGATTAGTTATTAGAGCTGACCATTCCCACTCCCCTGATACGCCAGGCTGAACTAACAGAATGTATTCTCCTTGCTGTCCAGAGGGTCAGCCAAGACGGAACTGCTTGGAGACAGTTTGGGATTTGTAATTCTAAATGTGAATACTTCTAGGACAGCTACAGATAAATCACTCAACTCTGAGCTCATCTGCCTCTCTGCAGAGAATCCCTGATCAGGGAAGGGTATCAGATAAGTCACCTTTTTTCAGTAAGCTTCACTCAGCTTCTGTAATGAATATTCTCAATCTTCCTGGCAGATTTTTTCCACAACGTGTTATGGATGGGTCATTTAATAATAAACGTTATCAACGCATCCTTTTGTAGAGTGACAAGCTCCCTAACATCAAGCAAAATCCAGGTATTCTGTTATTTCTTAGTGGATATCACTCATTGCTGTTTTTCTCATTATGATTAAAGCATACCCTTCTAAGATGCTAAGGCTGAAAGATTGTCTCGAATCAGCTGCCTTCTAATTGCTAAAGTCTTTTTCAGTCTTGTTTAATTTAACTGAAGGTGTGAAAAAGAGGCTAACCTGATTTGTTTGGCTGAGAAGCTCCTCAAAGCCATCACATACAAAATTATACAGTGCCTTTATGAACAAAAGTTTTTGTTTTGGGGAATTCATTTTCCTCTTCCCTGCAGTAAGGCCTCTATTCTTCTTTTTAACCTGTCTCTGAGTGCTTGGCTCTTTTTTGCTTTTGTAGTTGGAACTGGGCATGATAAATTATTGACCTCAACTTATTATTTATGTTTTTTTCAAGTCTTTATGTCTGTTTTTCCCTCTTGCTAAAATTTTTCCATCATTCAGTTTATTTGCTTTTGGACAGTATCGGTTGTTGTTTTTTTTTTCTCCTCATTTTCTGCTGTTTTCAGAAGCACACTATCTCATTGAAAATGCAGTTATTGGCTGTTGTTTCTTCTTTCTCTTTTCTCCTACATCAATACTTTCCTGCAAAGAGAATAGAACCATAAAACCTCTGAGGTCAGATAGGCTTTGAAAATGTTCGTCATAGTGCAGGGAAAAAAAAAGTACATTGTTGTTCTTCGAGACTTTTCATATACATAAAGAAGGGAACCTCTGCACAAAAGAAGGGGAGAGATTTTCAGTAGCAGGACTCATCCAAAATGATCTGTCCAAAAGTGAAGTGAGGTCTACAGCAATGGCAAATAATTGAAATTAAACAAGATGGCACAAAAATTCTCCTTAGCTTTTTTTTTTTTCAGTTCTATCAGCTAGCTTGGAAGGCTGCGCATGGCAGCAAATGTTGCAAAATTTCCTTGGGAACTGCATAATTTGAGCCACTGCCTGTGTTGTATGTTATGTTTGGCCTTACTTTTTGCAGGAATTCATATAAGACTGATCACAGATCTATCTGTGAATCTGATATTCTTCCATATCTGTTAAAGACTGTTAATAAGTTCAGCAGATATTTCCACATGGCTTCATAAGAGAGCCTAAGGGAGATTGCTGATAAAAGTCTTCCTTTTGTATTTAATTATTTTTGCCTGATTTTTTTTTTTTTTTTTTTTCTGTTTAAACATGATGTTTAAGTAGGTTTTAAAGAGAGTACCTAGAATGATTAGTTGATGACATTTAATTTTATTGGCTATTTAAAGGAAGGGAAAAGTTCCAATGTATGGACTAATGCAGTAGATGGGGGCACAGGTTTTATTTTCATCTTGACATTTACTCACTGCAGAGGGTGGATCAGTTCCTTAGACAAACATCTTCCAGCATTAAAAGTTCAGTTTGAAAACCTAGGACTCAGCTCTCATGTGTATCAAACATCAACCTTTTCCACTGATTCTACATGAGAGATGGAATTGTTTAATACATCACAAATAATCAAGAGATATCACGCAAAATGGAACTTATACCGTCGTGTTCAAATTAAGAGAAATTTTTAACAATCCAATTTCATTCTTCAAGGCATTCAGAGTATTCTACAATTACTTTTCCACTGCCTGAATATCTTGATTTTGAAAAATGACGTTAGGAAAATACCTATACGTGTACATCACAAATCATTTCCCATCGATTTTGGTTAAAAGCTAGAAAGTCTGCATAAATAGTTGTCTTTGATGCCCTCTAACAAGCTTAAAAGCAGTAATAACTAACTCAAACTGCTAGAAATGACTACGCATGTCAACTGCCTGATGGCTGATCACATCTTACATATAAACATACTTTTTTTTTTTTGTTTTTTACCTTGATTGCCGGAATAGGCTTCTTTGGAATGAAATGCTTTTTTTCAGGAAGCACAGCAGCTATGCCTTGTTCCTTCAGTTTCATCTTGTTCTCAGCTATAATTTTTTTGCGTTGTTCCAGGTAAGGCCCAAAACTGGGTAGTTTCTGAAAAAAAAATCAGGAAACATTAATATACTCAATAAGAAGGCATAATAAAATGAGTGTTGAGTGTGACTTGCTTCTTACTCAGGAGATTGAGATAAAAATCGGTGGGACTGTATCAGAGTGAGAAGTGAATAAAAATCAACCATGAACTTCAGGATCTGACTTGAAAATCAATATTGAAAATTAAAATATTAATATGGTGCAGCAGAAAAATAGCTGAATTGCATGTCAGCATCCAACAGACTTCCATTTCCCTACTGCATACTTGCTTATATATAAAAATGTACCATGTTAAATAATTCAAGTGTATAACTTCATTTCTATAGAAAGTGGGAAGGTATCACAAGATTATCAGTTTACTTAGAAGGGCTCTAGCTGTATTTGAGACACAAAGCTATTTAGAGATACCTGTGTATTTTAAAAGCATACAAACCTGTATTTCAGGTTCTGATAGCACAGGTTTGTCTTGCCCTGTCAAAGTAAGGCTCACAAACAGGCTAACCAAAGTAAGGCTCAACAAATAAACAGAAACACATTCTAATCTCATCATTTATCTCCATGAAACACTTGTAGTCTTCTCTGTGACATTTAATCCTTGAGCCCAATCAAGCAAATCCTAGAGGAAAATTTCACTAAATTGCAAAACTCACGTGTCACCCAGGAACATGGAAGTGCTTGTTCAGATTTCATAAACCTGCCAAACTCCCACATTCCTGAAAGAAAAAGTCCCTTTCTTGGCACAGCAGATATACGAAGAAATCTAGCAGGCCACAGTCACAGATTTGATTCAGGTGAATAAATAATGGTAGAAAATATGGATTTTTGCTTGATGCAACAGATTGTGCCCTTCCTGCCCTGAAACTAGTTCTTCAGACTGCAAAAAGTATTTTATCCATCTGACTAAGGCCTGTTCAGAAGCTACTGCAGTACTGCAGAAACTAGCAGGTAGTAACAGGGGATACATAGCCTCAGTAGTTGCTAGCATTAATTCACACTAATAATACAACCTCAAAGAGCATATCAAACAAGTTACAGTACTGCTGTGGTTATCAATTTTTAAAGAGGGAATTTCAATGTGAATTTTAAAAACAGAATTATTTAAAAATTTAGAAATTATTATTTTTTTAAATGAAGTAAATCCAGAAGAGGATACACTGCTCCATGAGAGAAAAATTCCTCAATGAGCTGTCAGTCAGGATATCCAACCACGGGACCTCAGGCCTCATGTTATGACAAATAAGAGCTTTCCTGGCTGGTAGGTTTTTGGCACAAAGACCAAAAGTGAGGTCCATGAAATGTTTCCCTGCTTCCCAGACTTGGTCTCTGGCTGCAACAGATTTTTATCTTCAGGCCAGAACTTGCAGTCTCATGGTGATCTCCAAAGGAGACCTGCTGCAGGCTGGGAATGCCGTATGCTGGGACAGTCTCTCAACCTAGGTAAATGCAAGACCAGAAGTGAGGTGATGCTGCAGATCCCAGACACCACCTGTCCAAAATCTAGCTGTAATTATCTGAATTTGCCCAATGATACAAAGCACTTTTTTCATCTGTTCAATGGGAACTTTGTTCCTATATGTCATGTTCAAAGGTTCCCTTAAAGATATCAGCAAATCCTTCTTTTTTGTGCAGTTGCCATATATTTGTGATTCATATTCTTGGAAATAAAAGGTCTGGGATAGCTTAAATTAGGCTTTTAAATATTACTGCAAACAGCAGTAACATAGTGGCCTTACATACCAAAGGAACTAAGTACATAGAAAGAGTTATTTTTATAAGGAAAATGAGTAGAAGTAAAAATTTGTCTAATTTCAGTCTAAACAACAATCTTTAAAGCACACACACAAAGATTGGATTCTTTATAAAAACCTTTAAAAAGAACCTAAGACTTTTAAAAGAAATCTAAAAAAATACAAACTGATAGAGAACATTCGTGTATACCTACTAGGCTGCATCAATTAGAGACATATTTTGGTGACAAACAAGCAGTAACTGTGCCACTATTTTGTCTCCGTGTTATATGTGCTGATGCTGGCAACTCTGGACTTGAGAAGGAAGCAAACCTGATGACAAAGCATATTTGGACTCTTTCCTGCCTAGCCAGGAACTGAACTGCAGAATAGGGTAGCAAAGCTAATTTTGCTGAAATTTTCACTAAAGTAGTAAAGAATAAAAGACAGTTGTTCATGGCATGACTGATTGAAAATCAACGTTGGGAAGTATAGCCAAATCTCTGTAGAATAAAGCCTTTATTTTTCTATTCTCTTAATGTATACGCAATCTCTTACTTTCTACAGACACAAATGTTGAGCTTATTGAAATAAAATAGGTGATTTGAGGATAAGTGCAGAAAAACAATCCATTTTGTTATATAGACAGAGGAAATTAATTCTTTTTCTAAGAAGCAGATTTTTATATCTGACACAGTTGGAATGCACAAGGGTTGCTCTGAAAGTAATGCCTCCTATTTGATTATGTTGACCCACAATATCCGAGGTGGATGTTGGTGGTATGACAATTGAGGTTGAATATTCCCATCAATATTCCATTTCAGTTTGCTGCTGTGTGACAGATGGCAGCAGAGGGGCAGCCTGGCAGAATGGCACCTGTCAAGTGCATGTGAAGCAAAGGTGTGTCACTGGATTCCTTCCTGTCCATTGACATTCATTGACGCTTGCATAATGTTTATGGAAACCAAGGAGAGGATGTGAGCAAAGTGAGATGGTGGGTAGTGCATTTCAGCAGTAGTCAGTGCAATGTGAAAGACACCCCATGTACTGGATGACCTTGCAAAGCTTTCACATCACGAGATGAAGAGCGTCTCCATCAGCTCAACTGTGTGAATCAGTGGATTATGACCAGGGAATTGTGTACCGAGCTGAATATTGGCTTCAGTACCTTGGAAATAATAGTGGCAAAGTTGGAATATCATAAAGGTGTGATCCTTTTGTATTTCCTAGAATCTAGACAAATCATCGTCTCTGACTGCTATATTGCAACACTGACTATGCTGAAATCTCAAACTTCCAGGGTCAGACCAGAGAAGAAGGCAACCTTTCTCTTGCAATATTATAATGTCAGGGCCAAACCATGGAGCACATTGCCAATCTTGGCTGGACTGTCCACCATACACATCGTATAATCTGGGTTCTTTCTTTTCTAGGCGATGAAAGATGGACTGTATGGGCAATATTTTCCTAGCAATGATGCTGTCATAGCAATAATGAAACAGTGGGTCACCTCTGTAGATTTTTATGAGCATTGCATGCAGGCTCTTGTTCATTGGTGATGAAAGTGTACAGCTAATGGTGGTGACTATGCTGAAAAATAGCATTTTGTAGCTGATAATTTGTTCTAGATATTGTTATCTTTGTGGTCTTTGTAACTGCTGTAGTTTCCATGGAAATATGGAGGAGGCATTACTTTTGGAGCAATCTACATACCACAGACATTTTGAAAAGCATTCAACACCATCAGTACCATAACCATATTACTTCAGATGTTTTGGAATGACACGCATGTTGAATTAAACTATATAAAAACTGTGTCTTTTCAAACAAAGTGAAGTGATGCTTTATTTAGAATGCTAACATCCAACCTGAGTTTTTGCTGTGCACTGCTCTATTTCCATCAAGAAATTGATTAAATGGAATGTAAAATGTAAAATAATTAATGGAACATCTAGATCCTCGTCCAATCTTGGACATGCACATTGAGCTTCTACTGTTTTAACAGAAGATGACTGTGCACCCATACAAATGATCTGGTTATTTTGTGCTTAGAGTCTAGTGGTTCACAAGCAGCCAAGGCAGATCTCATCAAACAACACTGAAAAGCAGTAATATTTCCTATAACAATAAATAATACATGAAAATGTAGCCTCAGGAGCTTGGGAAGGACTTATTGAAGGTTTGCCTTATGAGTAATGCACAGATATAGAGAAGGATGATGAGACTTCTTATTCAGACCTGTAGTTTCAAGCAGTTTTGAGACAAAGACCACATGAAATGGGAAGCAGTATTTTAACAAAGTGAGTTACCGGATAAAGCAGAAGTGAAGACATTGAAACAACTACTAAAGATCTAGATATTTAAGAAACTTTAAAATAAAATCACCTCTAATCATTGTAGGGGATATCTTCCAAAGCACATGGGGGATTTAATGGCACAGCTCCCAGTGAAAACACAAGTAAAATGCCGGTGGTTTTAAATCCCTGCTTGTTTTTTAATTCTTTCTGCTCTATGTCTTGAAATTTATTTATTTTCCACATATCTCCACATCACTAAATTCTTTGTACACTGGTATCTTTGTGACATCAACATCTGCCTAGAAAAAACCAATGTGAATATGTGGATCACAGCAAGTGTTTAGAAGATTGCAACAAGCAGAGTAATTAGATAATTCTTGTCTGCTTATATATCTGTATCAATGGTGTCTATAGCTGCATTATTCGTATCCATCTGTCTCTATATAGCCATAATTTAATGTGTTTCTATTGGAGAGGATAACATTAATAATGGAGCCAAAATAAATATATTAAGTGGTTTTGTTTCATTGTTTATAACTGCATTATCACAAATCTGAAAGCTTGAAATATTATGCTGAAATATTTTACAGAAAGAAAGAAAAAATCCAACCCTCCCTGCTAAAGACTTCCAAAAGCTGCCTTTTAACTAATGAACTGTATAAATCTTCAGCAACATTGTGATTTTTGTTTCAATAGTTTCTCCAGGGATTCATCATTGATGAATTTGTTCTCACCAGAAAAGCTAAATCCTACTCATTTAGAGATAACAGTATCTTCCACTAAAACTGTCTCTATCCAGATATAAAAAAGCATTACTCTGCCAATAGAGAACTGACAACATAATGAATCAACAATGAAACCTTAAGCCAGGAGAGCTTTAAGGTGAATAAGTCTGTTTTGATTATAATTTATTCATGGATCAATCTAAAGGTAATTGAGCATATTATGAACTAAAAAAAGTGCTTGTTTCCTAATGGTAAAAACTAGAGAGTATCTTTCACTTCAGATAGCTGTAATTTTTATGAGTGCACCAGCAAGAAGTGTAACTGAATTGGAGGTGGAACAGGCTAGTGAACAGTGCAATATGCTTCAGATAACCAAGTTTTTATATCTAACTTTAAAATTGATATTCTCCTTATTCTGGATAAGTCCAGCTATGTCCCCATGCTGTAGTCATCATTTCTTTACTAAGGAGATGTCTCCTGCTAAGGGCTGGATGATACCTGCTACTAGAGAGCCCAGATTTCGGCTAGCATAGGGATTCACCATCCTAAACCAACAGTGAGCAACAGTCTCCTACAGTACTTCAGCAGTTCCTGCTCATACATGCTAATGAGATGAGGCACTGAAAAGGACACTGGAAATTAGTAATTTTCATGAAAGGGATTTTCAGGGAGAAGTGATCACAAGGTAAATAAAGAACTTATAGAAGCAAATCTCACGATCACTGTCACATGGGGATTTGGGACAACGGTATCTTTTAGCCATGAGGCAACAGGATTTAAAAATACTATTTCCCTCAAGGTTAAAGAATTTCTCGTTGTAGCAGAAATGCAGTCACAGCCTGAAGCAGTGATTGAGCACTTGGTGGAAGGCAGGGCCAACCCAAGGGAGCTCAGGTGAGTGACTGGAAGGAGTGGAGTCAGGATCCATCCTTTCCCAGACCACATTTAAGAATTGGCAGTGGAGGCAAGGGAATCTTGCTGGAGATCCCTCTGTACCAAGGCCTTCTGAAGGTAAGTAGCTCTTTTCCTTCATTTCTGTGTCCACAGCTGCTGAATTTGGGCTCATTCTCATTTGCTGTATCCGAAGACTTTGCCACCCTGCTATTATGGTACTTTCCATCCCATTATAGCATTATGCTCATGTTGAATGTATGAGGTACGTCTGAGGTATGAAGAGGTGTATGCATTCATTCTCTAAATTCCCCTTGTGCACTTCTAATTTGTAAACAATTTTAAGTGATGCTGTGATATCTCTCATAAATCTGCAAGTAGAATGGAAGCCAAATTGTCTTATATAACATACTTTGCGTTTTTCAAGTATAGATGTTTCTGCTCGCATATAGGAAAACTAGATGAGAAAAAGAATGAAGACTGAATACTGTCTGACAAGCCAAGTTGCTAAAAGTTCAAACTGATGTACTGAGATACTCTATGCTCATTGCAATAGTGATGCAACAAACAAAGGCCCACATACTCTGTAGTTATGCAAATGGGTGGATAATGAAGCTGGGGTTGACAGGTGTACATCTCCCTGGCCTTGAAAAACCAGGGAAATAAGCAGCTGAGTGGGTAAAAGCTAAGATGGAAAACTCCTGGGAGGTTTCTCAGTCAAGGACTGCCTCAGACACAGTGAGTATTATGAAAACTGCAGACAAGAATGAATAGCTTTGAAGGGGGTAATAGGTGAAGCAGGATCCCTGAAACAGGGAGCATGGTACAGAAAGGCAATCAGATCAGGGAAACATTAACATTTAAGCAAGGTAGGCAGCTGCCCTCACCCAGAAGCTATGAGAATTTAAATCAGGTTTGTATGGGTCATTTTATAAGTCCTCAGTACAAAGGTTTTAGTAAGGTGTGACCTCCATTTGTTCATATGGAAAACTTTCTATATTTGATCTATATAGGTTTTCAGAGAAAGCAGTTTCACTTTTAATGATTATTCAGGTTTTTTCTGAATCCTTCAAATTTGTTTTTTCCAAAGTCAAATATGCTCAAAATGTCTGCATAAATCTAGAATCATTATTACATGCTGCGACATACGTGTGCCCTGACTCTACCTTATACTGCATAACAATTCCCCTTCCAGTGGTCTGCCTCCAGCCTCTTGCAGCTCTACAAATACCTTTGCTGAAGTTTCCTGGTGTGAGATCTGCCTTCTTGCTCTCTGACAATACAGCAAAACTTAGCTCTAACATTTCCAGAGAGTTAGGAAACACAAAGTCCCAGTACCAAACAACAGCAATAATAACAACAACAAAATCTTGTCACAATTTCAAGTACCTTGAGCTTCTTCTGGAAAGATAAATAATAAAGCTAAAAGCTGAATTCTGTCCCAGCATATGTGAATAACCTGTATTTGTATTAATGGATATATGGGGAAAACGTTTTGCACAAGCTTTTCCCACTAATCACATAAACTGTTCAACTAATGAAAACTAACAATGTACAGTAAAGCAGAAAATGAAGCTTTTGATTCTTATTCCTTTAGATGTTCTTTTTTAGACAGTCAAAGCTAAATTCTCTTATATGCTGTTCTGTGTTGGCCTGACAGTTCTAATGGATGGGGCTTTCCTGAGCACTGCACAGACTTCAGCTATGCCATGCAGGAGTCATCCATATGCATGCAGACTTCACGTCAAGCCCACATACATACTGGCACACTGGCAATGTGGCATACTGGCCACACTTGCAAGCTCCACTGGGAATCCCACCAGGGGCCTCCCCATGGCACACAGGCAGGCAGTGTGTTGTAGGGAGGACAGGACACAGTCTCTCTGTCAGTCTCCAGCTGACAGAGTATCTCAGGCCAGCAGAAAATTTGGCCCTTGTATCAAAGCATTCTCACTGCTCTGTGCTCAGTCAGAGCTGAGTCATTATTGGCATCACTGCCTTTAATTTAGTGATGCAGAACAGCCTGCAAAATAAAAGGCAGAACAGAATATTTCTGCAGGAAAAAAAAAACAAAAAAACCCACAAATCTCTCTCTGCCTTTCAGTTATGTTGGTTCTTTTTCTTGGAACTTTTATTTACTTTGTAAACAGTGTTGTCTCAGTAATCTGTAATTACTGCACATAGTCTGTGTGTGTACCACCACATTTGGTTACTCAACTCTTCTGTCCACTCTTTGAGCCATGATTATTTAAAGTGAGTGAGCTAACCCCCAGCCCTGTGGTTATTCCGAAGCTAAGCGCAACGTTAATGTGTGTTCTAGGAAAACATACTGCTGTCACCTCACCAGGAGATACGTGATACCATGCTTGAGCATACTGATAAAACCATTATTGAAAATAACAATTATTTCTTCTTTCATCATATCTCTACCACTGCCAAAGTTTTCTCTACAAGCTCAGTATTGCCAATGAATTATTCTTCATGTTCTACCTCAAACACCTGGTTTTTAGAAGCTTATATTGAGTGAAAGAAAAGATTTTAGGATTATGGGCTTACTATAGCGCAGCAAAAACTTACATTCCACAAATGTATTGAGGTCTTTCTGTCATGAAATATTCATCAATAAAACAAAAAGGAGTTAATATTTGAAGCAAGCTTAGACATTTACAATCAAAAGCCAGGATGACATAGATGATAAGGAAAATGCTACCTTCTGGGTTGAAGAAAAGATACCGATACACATTACTGTGCTACTTCATGAACATCTGGCAGTCTGTCACTTAACAGACAACAACATCTTCTCTAAACAGAAGAGCCTTGAATTCATCAGGGATTCCTGTAGTACAGTATGTGCTTAACTTAAGTACCTGCTTTCTGTGATTTCCATACATTAACATATTCATGACACTGTGGAGTGAAAGCATTCTTCTCACTCTCTAACCAGTACATGCAAAAGAAATTAAAACATTGGCAGGCACTTTGTCTCCAGTTTGTTGGACATGTGAAGAAAGGACTTTCCACCCATTTATGCAGATGAAATTCTGTCAGCTAAGAAGCAGAGTAACAAAGATGTCAGCAGAATGGCTATTAGCAAATATCTGACAGCTGAGAAAATACAACTATTCAAATGCATTTAGGAAATGTGGATCTGTATCAGCTGCCTTAGCACTGGAAAAACTTGGAAATAACATTTTGTACTTCTACTGGTAGAGAAATAAAAATACATCAATCCAGCATTCAAATTTTCATGTGTATGTATATACAATAGTGTTTATATCTGTATTTTCAGCTTATGTGCTTCCCATATCAAGGTTGTAAATTACCTGATCACCTGAAAAAATGCCACTGCTAGGCACTTATAGCTGCTGGTAATTGAGCTTTTCAGAACAACCACAAAATCACCTGTTTCTTTGGGTTTGACCATCCTCTCCTGGTAGTAAATTTACTGAGGAGACTGAGCTCCAGCAGTACTTAATGGCTGTCCATTTTCTCCGTCCTTTCAAAGAAGCTTTAGAAGTCTAGCCAGACTATTACAAGGAAAAAAAGAAGTCTTTCCTTGCAGCTGTGAGAAGGCATGAATATCCTTGCTTGTACAGCTGCGTTGGTGGCTACCAACTGGCCTGTCCATCTGAGATGCTGCTGACCCAGCCAAGCGAGTGGAGCTGTATTTAGCAGACTTGGCTAATTCTGGTTGTGTTGGGTACCAGAATCAGCCTAGCCCTGTTTCTAGAACTGTGAAACTGTATCCAAAGTGCCTGTGCAACCCATGTAACCTGTTAAAATGTTCCTTGAGTAACCTGATGCTACCGCACAGCCCGAGTGCAAATACACTCTGCAGGGCTTACACAGTGGAAGTCTATGTTTGCACCAGGGATGTTTGTAGAAAAACATACCGTTTAATGAGTCATGCCTATGAAATATGTGCTGTCAGGGGAATGGGAGACCAGGCAGAGTGGGTGACCAGCACTACCTCTTCCAGCCTCTGGAAGAACCCTAGATTTTGAAAGCCATTCTGTGAAGCTCTGAGTCTATTCACTAAAATAACCACTGTTGTCACTGGGCATAAAGAGAAGTGCATTTTCACCATTGTTGAGTGTGTTTTAGTTACAAGTTTACTTGTTAAATACTTCCTGCTAGCACAGCTAAACTTGCAAAAGAGGTAGGAGCACCCACGTTTTCCATTGCTGGAACCACTGAGGATTTGTTTCTTTCTTTATTTTAAATGGAAGCTCCAGATTTATTATCAGCTTGCCTATTGTAAGCAGAGCATCATTTCAATATATTTACCACTTTTCTCTGGTAAATTACACATCACAAAACTACTCATATATTATTGTAGTAATAAATTAATTAAATACAACCCATTACTAATAATTTCTTCTACCACTTCAGCTTCATTGTAATCCATCTCTTGTCAGAGATGCTACAGCACTTATCCTCCTTCTGCACAGATTACAATGCTTTCCCTCATTCATTTCTCACACAGTAATCCTTCCATCTTTACCTCGCAAAATCCTAATTTAAATGTAAAGTATTCAGTTCAGATAAATGAGCTCTGGTGAACTCTTGAAGTTAAGACCAAGATGACCACCACTATCTTTTTAAAACCTTCACCCAACAATACAGTGGTTTTTATCATCACCTCGATAATCTAAGCTCACTATATTTCATTCTTAGAGTCATAATACAAATGGTTTTCACATTAATATTAAATGCTTCCACACTTAGATAGTCTACCTGAATCAACTAGAGAAAACATTGAATGTGCTCTTGTGAGGAGTTTGGGTGTTCTGGCTTGAATGACGCCTTCCAACAGCTTCCGTGTGATATTAAAAATAATAATACAAAAAAACCCGAATATATCCAGATTGTAAAATTGGAATGGTCCACCAAAATAATCTTAGGATAAACGATTTTGACCATATGAAGTTATTTAAACTTTAAAAAAGATCTGCAAATAAATAATTGGTGAACTATTTATAAGTAATATTGTATCTAACTTGCTGCCAGAATAAAATACCAATAATGTGTTATAAAGTGTTATAAAAGTTCATTAAACAGGGATAAATGTTTTATGTATCAACATTAAGCAGTGAGGAGATGCCAGTGTGTAAGTACCAAATTGATGCTATATAAAAAACCTAAGTTACACAAAGAGAAAAGTACTCATAGAATCAAACTTCCAAGTCTCCTGTAGTGCTTCTCTTGCATGGTTATCTGCCTTATAACAGCTAACGTGTGATATCAAAAGTATAATTATATTCAGAAAATGACATTACAATAGTCATATATTCTAAAATGCTAACTTGATTAGATTTTCACTCAAGACAATTTGAGGGAGAATTTGTTTTAAAAATCTAATCTGCAAATCATTAGACATGCATATAACAGGCATATATCACTGTATTTTTAAAAACCAACTTGTTTTAAATTACTATAATAGCCTTAAAATGAGTTCTGAGCGTCTTGTTACTACAAGACTTTGCTCATTTGTATGCACAGTTAGGCTTGGAAGTATACACATTCAGTTTTCACTCTACTATTAAAATATAACCACAGTCATATATTGCTTCAACATGCCATCCACTTTTTCACTAGTCATGTGATCCTTACATGTATACAACTGATATATAGAACCCTCTTCTTTACATAAAATCTTGCATTCATCGGGCTTTTTCTTTTCTTCTTCTTTTTTTTTCTTTTTTTTTCCGGCAGCTTAAGAGAATCAGTGCTGCACAGCAAATGATGTAACTTATATTCACAAAGAAACTCCTATCCTGATCCTAAAAGCTTTTGCACGTGGCTGAACTCAAAGCACGTGGGGAGTTATCTGGGGTTAATTCCTGGAGGAAGAAGGACCACGTCCCACTGTCTGACCATAGTCCACTCCTCTTGGACACACGCAGTTCCACCTGACATCATCACATGAGTTACAGGCGCCCAATGAAAGGTAAAACAAAATCCCCATCTTCCATGCTGTTTGAAAAAGTCATGCCTTCAGCTGTTCTGCACCCAGATAGTTCCCAGTAACATACCTCTTTGTGGATGAGAGATCATGCAAACCCCACAGAGCTTCTGTACTCGAAAAGAGTATTTTAACATCACATCCTCTTTTAAATTCTAAAAAAAATATTCTTTATATTCTTGACATAATCTATCTTGCTACAGTTATGCCAGATATTTATAATGATCCAATCTACAGCTCAAAACTATCATCTATAGCTAGTCCTACAAAAAAACAGAAAGGGAAACAAAATTTTCTTAGTGCAGCTTCTGTACATTAATGCTGCCTACAACAAGGCTGCTGCCATAAAGGTCACAGATGACATAATTTATATTATTATAGATAATCTGGGTCTTCTGTGTGCCCACATTTTTCCCTCTGTATTTTATAGAGGTGTTGCGTATTCTGATGGATAAAGCTCCTAGGAGAGCTTTAGTCTCAGGCTTAGAAGGCAGGTGCGATCGCCACGTGGGAGATTTGTTGCTTCTCCTCCAGCAGGATAGAAACATTTCCTGCCTCCAGAGAAGATGCAGTGAATGACCTTGCATGAGCAATAAGTTTGCTTTCAAACATCTTTCATTTTGTGAAGACCGCTTTGATGAACCACACAGCACAGCAGGAACAAGCTGCTTCCTATCTTTGGGGGTGTGCCAGGAGTGGGGTGGGCAGGAAGATGCGCAAGGTAGCAAACCAAATGGGTGGCCTTCCCATACTCTTTGGCTGTGGGAAGTACCTGAAGCCCCTGCTGATGGGGTAGGGGAGAGGGAGAAGCCTGTGAAGAGAGAGCAGGAGTCACATAATTGTAGGGGTTGGAAGGGAGCTTTGGAGATCCTGTTAAAGTAGGTTCCCTAGAGTAGGTGACAACACGATGGCTGGTGGGGCTCTGCTGCGCAGTAGCAGCACCCCCCTGTCCCATAAATCTCCTGTGCTACCACAGCCACCTCAGGCATTGCTTGCTCCAATGTGACCTGATGGAGAAGCTTGTGCTCCTCAGCCACCATTTCAGGCTATCTGCAGACTCAGACAAATATTTGAGCTCAAATGCCAGAAGAGGGAGAGAGAGGGCACCTCACTCCAACCTTTAATCTCTCTCCAGATGGATTATTTGTTTTCAACCTTTTATTTTGAAGCAGAGTTCTCTAAATTTTCCTGCACAAAAAAAGTGTTTATGCAGGACTAAGAGAACTCACTGTAGTGACATTCCTCAGTTATATTCAGCTGAGATGGCATTATTAACCATGAATATAACCACTCCCCACCCTTAGCCTGGGAAACATCACAAACAGAACTTAGTACTTATTACTAGAAAAAAAAACAGAACTCAATTTACTTGGCAACTTGGTTTAGAGGATTAGTCTGTCACCATCAATACTGCAACAAATGTGACTTGCTAGCAGCATAAAGTGTGGGTGGGCATTTTTCTGCACAGCCTGCCTCTCACACAGCTGTTGGAGCAGTGTGAAGTTTCACAAGCCAGCTATAAAGATTTTCAATGGGTTGTTCATCAGTTTGTTCCATTCTGCTGCCAAGCCCTGGTAAAGAAACTGCTACCTTATCCATTTCCTTTGCCTCCTGCTCATCGTGCGCAGACATAGGGGGTGACACTAGAAAATATGTTCACCCACTCCTACTTTATACAAATCAAAAGGTTTCTTCAGTGTGGGCGGCTTGTGCTCGAGTCCATCTTCAGGGAAAGGTTTGGTATTAGCAGAATCCTTGTTTCTTGGTGGCTGTTAGCCTCTGGATTTCCCTTTTTTTTTTTTTTTTTTTGTTATTCCTTTCACCACTGCCAGCTGTAATGCTTCTTAAGGAAACAGACACTGAAGTATACAAATGTCTTGACATCAGTACAGCATCAGGCTACTGTGAGTGCCATTTTTCCATTGGAGATGTCTTGTCTTGCTCTGTGCTGGTTTCTTGAAAAGACTTGTCAGTTTCAGTTCTTGACTCAGTTTTACCATTTGGCTTGCTGCAAGGTGATGATAGTGATAGCAGAGATAAGAAGTGAACTAGATTTATATCTCCAGGTTATTTGCATGAACAAACCAGAAAAAGCCTATGCTCCACAGTTTCAAAGTGCAGTTCAGGTAGTGGGGAGCCACTCCTTCTGCAGGGATTGCTGCAAGATGTCTGTTAAGCCACAGAAGTCTGACTGATACCAAAAGGTCAGGTTCTGAGATTTGCTGTTTGAAAGCCAATTGCCCTACTTTTCCTCACAGTCTATTGAGAGCATAATGAGTCTTTATGCCCTTTCCCTTCTGTTAAGCCTATGTTTCTGCAAGGGTAATACACAGCTCGATGCTCCCCAGTATACAGTCATGCTTTTGAATGGAGGACTCTGTCCCAGCACAGCTGTGGCAGATGCACAATGGCATTTGTGCTCAGTGATCTAGGTGCTATAGCCTGAATTCAGTATTGTGGACCTTCACTCACCTGCGGGGTTGCAGTATTTCAGGAGGCTGATGGGACTTCCCCTGCAAATATGGCCAATGATGTGAAAGATCGATAGGCATGAGCTAAATCTTTGCTTCATTCACGCAGGGTTCTTTGTAGCCCCTGCCTCAAACTGACAAATACCTGGCTTAAATAATATTTATGCTGAATTTACTTGTTTTCTCTATTTCTATTATTTTGAAAATCTGATGTTCTTGTTCAACAGTACTGTTTCTATGCAAACCTCCCTCAAACAACAGTGCCTCCAGCACCCTGCATCCTGCAATAAAATGGCCTCTGCATTTGCATGCTGCAAAGCTGCGCTGTGGGATATTTTGTACAACTCTGTTATATGCGAGAAGACTGCAGGGAATTACAGTGGTTATATTCATAGCGTGGTTTTGTTTAGTAATCACCTCAGGAGATTGTACGGATCTGGAAAGCTTGGAATAGTTCAGTGAGATGGTTTATGAATCCTACTAATCTTCAAACTGACTTATCCATTTTCAGGTGCGGGTCTATCCTGCATGGTTTTTACTTTTTAGGAGCTAGGTAATAGCCTTTGGGAGGTCAGCAGTTATCCCAGTGCTCCAGGAGTCAAATGCAATTTCATCTCATTTTATTTCATTTTAGATTTATTGCCTTGGTCATTTCAAGCAGATAGATGAGATTGTAATCATGATCGGCTACAGCTTTTGCTGTTCTGTTTCTGCATCTATACAGCCATGGCAGCAATCTCAATAAGCCCTGTTTACTCTTCTTGCTTATATTGGTGGTATTTTTTACAGCAGGTTTGATCTCAGATTACTTTTTCTTCCACCTGTATTGCCCCCAAAGGGTGCTCAAAAGGTTCTGAGGTAGTTACTTCCTTTAATTCTTATATCTAATAATACATTTGCAAATATTTCAGTGTTGCATCAGAAACTGACTCTACTTGTACTTTTGTGAGTGGTAACCTGCAGGTCTGTATAATACCTTGCTTGAATTGCTTACGAATATGCATATGTTCTTCTCTTTACAGCTGGCTTGACTCTCATGTCACCTGCAGCTTTGGAAAAGCTCAGCAATGAGACTTGAGTCTTCCTAACTTACTCCCCTCTCTAAGCACAGAGGATGTTCTATTAAGCTAGAGCTCTACTGGCTGCATCCATTTCTAGCTCTTCTATGCCTGCAGGACATTCTAGACCTTTAAAACACCATGCAAACACTGCTTCAGGTATCTTACAGCTTACTGCCCATGGCTTTTTGCTTGTGACTTTTATGAATTGCTTGCCCCAGTTTGGCCACATGCTTCATTCATTCTCTTGATTTACTTAAAAGCAGTGTATTTGTGTATTATTATTTCCTGGTATTTTGTAATGTGTCCACTTCTCTTTGGTATCATTCTTGTAATTTACACTGTCCTATGGCTATTTTGATTGTTCTATTGTGTAATGGTGATCTGTATTTGTTTTTCTGCAGTTGTAGATTCTCACAGAAGACCCACACAATCTCTGTTATCTAACATTTACAGATGTTCAATTGGCCAACTGACGCTCAGTCTCTTCCCTGTTTTTGTGCTGCTGCTCTCAGTTTAAAGTTCATGCTTGTGCAAATAGCACCAAAATGTTTTGTTTTTTTTTTTACTGTTTTGTAGTACATCAAAGCCAGATACATTCAGAAGTACATTTTCTGAGTCTGTTTTCTTTCTATGATACATTTTTATTTATTTTGCTATTGTGAGCAAGCTTTGGTGAAACAATTTTCTTGCTAGTCCATAGAATTCCATATGCGAAACCACTACCAACAGAAGCATGGGCTTTCCTTCTCTGCTTTGTGCTAATGCATTTATGCTTGCACAAATCTTTCCTGGTCTAAGCAAACATTTTCTTTTCTGCGTGGTTAGCAGCTCATGTCTCTGCTCCACTGCTGGCTGGCCTCAGCTTGCTCACTAATTGCACACATTAGCTCTGCATCGCTGTGGTGCTGCTGCATGAGCTCTCCAGGAGCCACCACATTAGTGGTTCAGTTTAAATCAGGTGTACACTTCTGAAGGGAATGTCCTGATTATCCCCACATACTGCGCTTTGGTTCTCACTGCAGAGCAGTCTCAGAGAGCACAAACTTGGATTTTATTTTGGATTAAATGAAACCTGAATGTGTGCAGCAGCAGTACTTCTAAAATGAGCTCAAGCTGCTAATGGGCATTTAGCTCACGAGGCCAGACTAGAGCTAAAACACAGTAAAACCCCTCTGAAACACACATTGTATGGACATCAGTCTATAGCAGCACCCATTTCATTCCGCAACTCCATTCCTACTTGTCTGCACAACTTCTTAATGTAAAAATAGCTTCTGAGGACTCTCATTTGAATTACTGCAACTTTGTCCTACTCTTACTTACAAACCGAATTCATCCATTAGGATGCAATGAATTCAGGGGTTAGCTGTCTTATTCTATTTAGAAAGGTAGTGAGCTATAGTTTTTCTAGACTATCCATACTTGGATTAGTCACATCATACATAAATATGTGAATTAGTCACACATATACTACATTACATTAAATTCTATTTTATTTCAGATAGCAGATATTTTTGGAACGCTTCTAAAAATTCTCACTGGTTTTCTTGATTTTGGAGCCTCGGGCTGCGAGAGCTCTTTTTCCCAGTGCAATTTTCACAAACTCCCAATATAGCTCATTTTTATGTCCATCTGTCCGTTGTTCGTGCCCACTCACATAATGCCATAATCACTGCTCTCTCCCTTTCTCCCTCTCTCTCGCTTTAATACTGTTGTGAGTCTCAGTCTATATTCTCAGTAGTAAACAAGTCTGGGAGTTTCCTGGGCAAAAGGGTGCTGTCATCTATCCTAAAAAAGTGTTACAACGTTTTCTTGCCTGCACCATGGCCTGCACTCACTATCAGCACCCCAGCAATTCCTAGAGAGGCTTTGGAAGTCGGCATGCTCCAGGAGCTGCTCCCAGCAGGCAGCCTGCCTGCAGCCAACCTGCTTTGGAGACTAACAGCTTCTGATCTTTGGCACAGGCTGCATGGTGCCAGCTGGCCTCAGTACCCAGGAATATTCCTGGGCACGTTTAATTTGAAAGTACAGTCATCTCCCTACTTTCTGAAGTTAGGTGCTTATAGGAATCTAGTCACTTCTGATGTCAGTGCCCAGGCAGATTGAAGTAAAACACTGTAACATCCAACTAGTTTCAATAAATGTTATTCTTCGTCATTAGGGACTTCCTGGAACCAAATTCACAAGACTTAATTTATAACTATAAAAAGTAAGTCCTAACGTGGCATTATTTAACACTTCAGATATCACTGCAGTTTTTAATATTTAAGGACACATTTTTTATCTTCAAAAATGGGAGAAGTATAAATGCCATTTTCTTGTTTCAAAAAAAAAAACCCCAAAAAACCAAAAAACAAAAAACAACCAAGCAAACAATAAAATAAACAACATCTCAGCATAAGCCAAAGTCTGAGATATATCTTCAATACAGTCCTAAAGTAAGCTGCTGCTTCAGGTGTGTCCTTGAGGTACATGATTTCTCAATCACCACCAGGGTTTCCTTGCATAATCTGCATAATGCCAGTGTACTCTTAATTTGGAAGCAAAGCATCATCAGGATAGCATTAAGTTTTTTTTCAGGCACATTCTCATAGGTATCAGTGACTCTAACACTGGCACAGATAGATCAAAAGGCAATAATATTTTAATTTGATCTCTAAGTGAAAAACAGCTTAAAAAACGTAGTGTAGGTTCCTCTGTCCATGGGAACTCAGTTTATCTAATCTAATTTGCTTCTTTTTTCCTTAGAAAAAAGTGGCTTCAAAGTCTTCGTATATTTTCCCTTGTAGAAATAAGTTATGGTGGGGGCTCTCACTGATTCTTTTTATAACAACAAAACAGATCTGAGCTATGCCAAACACTTGGCAGGTTCTAATGGCAATACCAGGAGTATGGAAGTATTGGAGGAGTAGCCCTGCCACCTGGTCTGTCTCTTCAAGAATAAGAAATACTTTGAGAATTCTAGTCTAATGTCTTACTTTTTCTCTGAAAATAATACAAATTGAGTGTGCACAGAATCCGCCTGGGCAGTGGAACTGGGAACTAATTTTCATTTCTTTTCAGTGTTTAATTAGGTTTTTTGAGCCTGCCTCTCATGTCTGTTTCAGAAGACAAAAGAAATGAGATAAAATGGACACTTGCTTCATACTGTTGTCTCCTCTTGCAAAAGTTTTATTCCACCTTCATCATTACAATAGCGTCTGCTAACTAATGAACTCCACCTATCTTACATGGCTCACCTGCTTTCTCATTTCCATTCTTTGGGAACCGGACAGGCTGTTTTGTTTTGGTAAGATTTTACTAATTTCCTTCCTGTAAAAAGAAAAGAAAGCAGTAGTGCAGAGATACGCTCCTGCAGAGATAAGGCAAAGTTGAAAATGTGCCTTTTACTCTCAGCATGAAAGGCAAAAACACTAATTGATTCTTAAATTCTGTGGGAGTTTGTGTCACAGCTTAGGACGTGCCCTTACACCACCTCAGTCACCTTGGACAGCTGTATTAGAAAAAGAGCACTGCTGAAGATCCAGCAAGCACATGGAATGAATGGAGTCATGCAGTACAGCATTCACCCTGAGTTTTAAGCTAGCATGTAAAAAGCAAAGGATCTTTGGTACTGACGGTGCTGCAGAAAAGAACAAGACCTGCCTTGCTGTTCTGTCCTGGGACAGCCCACCAAGGGCTGCCGCACCACCACCATCCCAGTTTGTGCTGGGAGGTGGGGAAAAACAAACATGCCGAAAAACTGGAGGTGATAGAGGAGGTCAGCACTTCATCTGAGATGGCGGATCTTCCCTTTAATAGGTGCTGAACCTTGCTGCTGAAGTGACGTGCCAGAAAATGCTGGGAATCCAGCCTAGAAAACAGAGGGAGGATGGGTCTGGTGGGCTTGCTGTAACTCATGCTTTTGAGCATTTGCTGCACACTAAAGTTTTCTAGGAAATAATTACAACTGCTGCTACTTTATACTTTCTTTTACCTCACAGTGGAAGGTAAATCACAGTCATAAATCCTTCTATGTAAATGCAAAACAGAGCTAAAAATGAAATTGATGTCACAATTTTAATTTACCTCTTTCGTTGTTGTTAATTTATACGCAAGCAGTGTGCCATAATTTTCCCTGGAAAACAGTCTAATTCATTTTAAGCATCCTCCCATGAAAATCCAGTGCAGGTACTCTGGGTTTCATGCTGTATTTTTGTATATATTAATGGATGTATATTATCTCTCTCTCTCTCTCTTTTTTTTTTTTTTTTTTTAAAGTTGTGGAAAAGAGCATACCCCTATAGTGAGACAAAGCAATGTAGATTTCAGTGTTTATCTGAAGTTTCTGATTGCTGTCATGTAAGATGAAAAATCTAAGTAGTCATCTTAGAGTCTCACTGTCCTTACGTATATGTGCTATCAGGAGCAAAAATAAAATCAAACTTTGGCAAAGCTCCCTTCACAACTAGAAGCTTGGTTCCAGTGAAAACCACTATGCTAAATGTTATCTTTCAAGAATTCCTCAAGAACTTAAGCCCAGAGAAATACTACAACATAACATTTTTACCTCTCTTTCTAAATTATGCTTTACACACAGTGGTCAGGACCAGGACATGAGGTCCACCAGCTTCAGGACAGCAGGTTTCATGGTGAGGTGGGTGGGAACTGGCAGGAGGGCCATGCAGGCTGAGCCAGGAACAGCCACTATGGCTGTCGTGGGAGAAAAAGCACTGAAACACTGTGAATTCTTTTCTGTGATTTCCAAGAGACTGTTCTCCAAGAGAAGAGTTCATGTGTATCGTATTCCATCTTATTTTGGAAAGAACGAATACCCACAATTTGAAATGAAAATTTTGAGGTGCAGAACTTCTATCTGGGAAAACATAGGTAAACTACGCTACTCTAGTCAGCACATTATCCTGCTGCCCACTTCTATCTTTAAAATGATCATGTTGTATAATATTCACCTCTAAACAGAAACATGAGGGCAGCATGACCGAGATGAATCACATTGTTTTCTCTGCTGGGTTTCCAGAGAAAGAGGACAGATTTTGGTTTGAAACTGATTTCAGATTAAACAAAATATCCATAATCACAGAATCACAGAATCACAGAATTGCCAGGGTTGGAAGGGACCTCAAGGATCATGAATCTCCAACCCCCCTGCCACACGCAGGGCCACCAACCATCCCACCTAATGCTAGACCAGACTGCCCAGGGCCCCATCCAATCTGGCTTTGAACACCTCCAGGGATGGACGGGGCATCCACAACCTCTCTGGGCAGCCTGTTCCAGTACCTCACCACTCTCTCTGTAAAGAATTTCCCCCTGACATCCAACATAAATCTCCCTTCCCTCAGCTTAAAACCATTTCCCCTTGTCCTGCTGTCACTCACCCTTTCAAAGAGTTGATTCCCCTCCTGTTTGTAGGCTCCCTTTAAGTACTGAAAGGCTGCAATGAGGTCACCCCGCAGCCTTCTTTTCTCCAGGCTGAACAAGCCCAGCTCCCTCAGCCTGTCCTCGTAGGGGAGGTGCTCCAGTCCCCTGATCATCTTCGTGGCCCTCCTCTGGACCCTCTCCAACAGCTCCCTGTCTTTCTTGTACTGGGGGCTCCAGACCTGGACGCAGTATTCCAGATGGGGCCTCACAAGAGCAGAGTAGAGGGGAACAATCACCTCTCTGTCCCTGCTGGCCACCCCTCTTCTGATGGAGCCCAGGATCCCATTTGCCTTCCGAGCCGCAAGGGCACATTGCTGGCTCATGTTAAGTTTTTCGTCTACCAAGACCCCCAGGTCCTTCTCCACAGGGCTGCTCTCAAGGACCTCTCCTTCCAGTCTGTAGGGATGCTTGGGATTCCTCCGGCCCAAGTGCAAAACTCTGCACTTTGCCGTTTTGAACCTCATCAGGTTCACCCAGGCCCACCTTTCTAGCCTCTCGAGGTCCCTCTGAATGGCATCCCGTCCTTCAACTGTGTCAACCACACCACTCAGCTTGGTGTCGTCAGCAAACTAAAATTAGGACATCATTACTGTATTTTATCTTTCATTGTAATGTTGCTTAATTAATTAACATTTCAATATATGTGAGTGAAAACTTTCATGTCTCAGCTAAAATATTTTCATAAAATCATTCAAAACATTTTAAAAATCAAGAGTCAGATTTATACAGAATTAGCTAATATTAAATAGTTTTCAGCAAAGTTCTGAAACTATGTGTATTTAAACAAATGTTTACAGTTACTGCTAAAATCAGATTTCTTCTTAGTATTCTTAACTCTAAAAAATACCTCTTCATAACTGTAATGGCCAATTAGAAACCAAATGCTAGGAAACTATCCCAGCCTAATATTTTAATTCAGTTGTTCAATAATTTCTATTTCTTTGCATTATTTTTACTTTATTATCCTTTTATAATACCCTCAAATATATCTATAAAACTTTACAGCCCTTTTCCAGTGGCATATGGTGTATGTTGTGAAGAGAAGCGTGTTTATGAGCTGCAAGAAAGGAAGAAAATTGTACTGCCCTTGTGGGGCTGAGACGGAGAGAGCTGACTATAGTTATGAGCAGAGGTACTGTTGTATCCATCACTACCTACCAAAGTCTTAATTCTCCAAGTTTTCACTGCAAGAGAATTGTCTTGGACACTGCACTATGGAATTATCCTATAAAGGACTGATAACGCTGTACAATCTTCTGGTGCTCGAAACTGAGTCGCGCTGTGCTGCAACACAGTCCCTCTCACTGCAGTACCAGGCTAACTGAGCACAGCTTGCCTTGAGTGAATTTTAACTGAACTGACATTAATTTCACTAGAGATGGGGAAGTCAACATTCAGCACACCTAGGTACTGTTGAAGAGCGACTTGTCACATACTGACCCAGCTCCACTTTCTAAACAAACATCAGCCAGTAGGAATAGGCTCTAATAGCAGAGGCTTTGAGTTAGATGTACCTAAAGGTTTTGGTCACAGTTCTCAGTGCTGGGTTTCTAAAACAAACTTTCAGAATGTATAAGAAGCAAATCATGTTTTTCTAAATGGAGGCAGACTTACAAGCTTTTCAGACTGTAAGTTCATCCTCAGTGTTGTAATAAATAACTTTGCAAACAATTCACACTATGTAGACTAAAGTACATCAGAGATAAACAACAGAAAAATAAATTAAGTTCTACGGAAAACTGTAAACACTAACTTTCTCCTCCATCTGCTTTCTCTTTGTAATTAAGGCCAAAATCCAGCAGCAGGCACAGAAGTCCACCCACAGATCAGACACGGAAGGTCAGAACCACAATATGACAAACTTGCTAATAAAATGCCTGCAGTCTACCAAATAAATGATTATGACTTTGTTGTGAAGAGAAAGAGAGGAATCCTGGAGCATGAGACAATAATTAAATGTGCTCTGTACCACCCAGAGCAGCAGCCCCAAAAGACCATGCTCCCTCTTCCTGGATGCTCTTTTATAAATGTTGCTTATGAATACCACACTCATACTACATTCACCAAAGGATTCTTGGTGCTATTGCTTTAACAGGTACATTTAGAGGCTTCACAATGTCATTTATGCAAATATAAATGGCATGTGAGTTGTTCATAGTTCAGTGATGCATTCTGAGTAAAAGAAAACATGTAGAAATATTTGTGCTCATAGTGCTTTGTGGTTTATGATGAGCTTCCTGGTTTTCATAATACAAATGAAATTTTTGAAATGGACACTTCAAGATGTCAGAAGCCGTCAGCATTTGAAAGAAGGCTCAGTAAAGGCAGTGAAAAAAAGGCTGGTGAGCCTGGATTAGACTTCTGGCCTGGAATTGGAAAGGATGCATTTTTGGCATATCTTTCATATCTTACATGAGAACGTAACTATTTAGCAAATAGTAAGTAATGATTAGCATTTAGGATGCAATGCTCTATGGCATAAAGATGGGTAATATAAACAAACAGAATTATAATATATAGGTTCTAGAATTGAACTATTTTAAACTCAACTGCAAGGTCTTGGATGCAAAAAAGATGTAAAAAAACTTGCACTATTCCAGTGCTTTGCTTCTGGGTTTCTCATGAATCCAGACACACTGTATAAAACAGCAAGGTATTGGATATTTTTTATGTATAAATAAATCAGCAACATGGAAGAGATACTACATAGTAATAGCAAAATATGCATTAATTATTTCAAGCAGACAAATAGGAAAGAGACAAAAATAGACAAAATAGATATACAATATGACATATCCTGAGTAATATATGGGCTATATAGTGTCTTAAACTCGGTAGTTCCAAATGTAGGAATCAAAACCAGATGTGGCATAAAGAATAAAACGGAGCTATTTCATTAAAACTTGTCTGCTGAGTTGAATGAAGGGCAAACAAGGTCTTACCTATGTGAGGATTAGACCCACCTTCTTAATAATAGCTAGCAAAGGTGTTCTTAAACATCAACCATCGGAGTACCCAAGCGCAATCAGTCTGAATGAGATCCCAGGAAATCAATAAAATTCTTGCCAGGCCCCTTCAAACTATTATAGAGCCCCAATGTGCTACAGAGCTGCAGATTACAGGCTGGCTGTAATTGCTCCCTGGAACAACCCAAACACGGTTCCAGGGCCTTAATGAATTCTGTGCAGCATGGATAGGTCAGCAAAGTATAGAAACCTCTTTTCTCAACTCCTACATGTAGAAATGGTGTGCCCAACGTTTCCTTTCACTTACTGGAGCAGTTGCCCTCTGCCAAAGTATGACTAATGTGCAGTGAAACAGAAAGACATTTTTAATCCATTTGTCTGTAAAACCCCAGAAACTGCCGCTCTCGGAGCTGAGGCATACATGTGATTGGAAACAGATGATTACAGAAAAATCTTCACTGTTTTTTTAATAGCAATGAAAATAAAATGTGTGGCAAAAATCATAATCAAGATCCTTAAATATGTTCTTAATCTTTAAGCAGAAAGACATTTCAATTGCACGTTGCCAGGTGCAGTTGGCTCCAGTGGTTTACACTGAGCCACTGAAACACTGTTAGGATGCAGTGGCTTCCAAGGATAGCTGCTAGGGCTCAGCTGAAATGCTCAAAGGGCCATATGCTAGCACGTGCATATCAGACAGGAAAAATCTAAAGCCCAGCACATACTCCTGGCAACCTGAAATGTCTCCTGGCAGGATTTTGCTAGACTTCATGCATTCAAGTCTTAAAAGTCCTCCCTCTCTTTAATCTCAGCAACACAGCATGAAGCCTCCATCACTTCAAAAAGACTTGCCTTCCAATCAGGATATTTTTTCTGCTGCTTTTCCTGAACACATCCTTTTCTTTCAATTCAGTGTTGGCTGAATTTTCATCCTACATCATAAAATTCCTTATTCTCGATTGATTGCAAACTTCAAATATTTGTAGATTTGAGTTCTTCACCTGTTATGTTTGCGTGCATCCTTTAGAAAGGACATACAGAAACTTTCAAGTTTAGCTTCTTTAGCCTCTCCACATAAGTCACTCCTGGATTTCTGATACATTTGTGCCTGTGACTACACTTAGGGCTCCTAAATAAACCTATTTTTAAAACAAGAGATGTTTTAGTCAAGAAAATGAAGTGAGAAGTCATAAAATCTCTCTCAAAACTAACCCAAGAATAATACAGTTATTAGAAAGCAGCCAGAAAAGCAATATTTAGTCTGCTATAGCCAATTCCAGAGATTTTGTTTTGTTCTTTCCTTATGTTAGCATTGTGGCTCACAAAGCACCTTTCTATCTAAAAGTAGACAGCTTCCTCAAGTGCTTGAGGGGCAATGTTTGTTTCAGAGTCTAAGATCCCAAGTCTTTGCATGCACATCAGTAAGTGCATCTGTGACTAGTACCACAAACAAAATGGAACACATAAATAAATGAAGCATTTGCTAATAATAGTTACCTGGAGGTACAGAAGAGACATTTTTGTTTGGCTAGACGTTTCTAAGTCATCTGAATATTGGTAGGACACAACCTGCATCTCCTTAAGACTACACCTCAGATATTATCAAGTATTTTACCAGTGCTTAATGAACAATAAAGGTAGTTAGAAGTACTGCTTAGAAATATGCACTATTGTTAATAAATGGCTTGGCTCACTAGGGGTAGATTCTAGAGGAAGAATTTCATATCATCAGGTCCTCAGACTTGTAATTATAGCTTACATTTTGAAAGGCACAACCTTGCTTTCACAGATGCAATTTGCATCAAAATCTGCACTTACAAAATCAGAGAATGGTTTTGCACATATAAATTAATTGCTGACATTTTCTGGTGCTTGAACTGCAGACAATTAGCTATCAGTCACTACTGACCGGGGCTTTGCCCAGCAAGGATGCAAAAATAAGGCTCTGCAACTAATACCAATCCCATGAACACTGCAGCATCCTAAACATCCCCAAACTTGGTGAGTTTCAACTCACAAAGAAAAATCTTTTTGGCTATAAAAGCTGATAGAGAACTGAAGGTTGGAGGAAGAGAGGTTGGGGGAAGGGGAGAGAGAGACTGATTTGCTTTCAATGAATATGAAAAAGCTGATCTCTGCCATTGAGGAAAATTCTTGCACCAGCAAGTGCTGACTGATTGCCATGAGGAATGCTTTATCACCAAGATCCAGACACCCTGTCATATGGTGATTATTATTCCTGTCATGACCCTCTGGTCATCAAGCCACAGTGTCTTTTGTCACGAAACAACTATCCAATAAGGAATAATCTAGGAATAAGCCTGTGGCATAATATCTTCTACTTGCTTATACACACAGCAGGAGTAGGAAAATCTTCTTCCTATGAGTTATTACCTGCTCTAATCCACTTTGGAAAATAGCAGTATTTCCTTAATTTTGTGAAGCACGCAAACATATTTTTTCACAAGCCACAGCAAGCTGAATAACTCAGCCCAGAGCTGAAATCAAATCTCAGCATTCTCTCAGGTAGAGACAAATAGTCCAACATCACCATCAGATCCACACAGAAATTATCAAACATTCCCATTAAAACTTAATAAGGACATGCAAAGGCTGAATTGGGCACCATCTCATTCTGCTTTTAATCTCACATTGTCTACAAAGCTGAGGTCTGGCCTAAATCCTGCTTTCGGAGCAACAGCTCTGACACACAGAAGCAATGCATGTGCAAAGCCCCAACAAGCACATGTACCACCTACCAATCTTAGCTCTGTTTTCATTCCTAAATGCTAAAGCAACACTAAATTCTTCCCCATTATCCATATTAATATTATCCAACTATATAGTTCTGCAGAACTAGTTAAAGCTTCCATGCATTATTTCCCTGACTCTTCTGATTCTGCTCTCTGAGAATGGAGCTAGCGCTCTGCAATCACAGACAGCACTCTGCACTGAAAGCATTCCAGGAGGAAGGGCTGGACAGCCCTGCTCCAACAGCAGACAGGAGAAGCCATGTCTGGCCATGCCAGCCAATTCTTTTCATGTCTTTTCTGTGCTTATTGCTTATGTAGATCACCTAACACAAGGACTGTTTTGAACAGTTTTATCCAACCAGCAAGATAAGTAACAAATACAACAATACATATACAACTGTACAGAATAAAAAATTAATGGTGTTAGAGGAGGATGATGCACACAGACATTAAGTGTGACACTGGGGAGGAAGTGGGGGTAAGTGCGCATGGTTAATATGAAAAGATGTCAAAAAAAATGAAGCATAATAATAGTGCAATTTATCCTTGCTAAACGTACTGCGCCGTGCTATAATTAAATATGAAAACCTAAATTTATCTCTATGTTCGGCTGTCATTAACTTAACAGGGAGTGCACATGTTCTAATCTAATGGCTGATTTTTTTCTCCATGTGCAGCATATTAAAATGTATATTAGCCTCAAGGTGCATAAACACAAAATAATAGACCAAAGGTTTTGGCCTGTGGAGAAAAAAATCCATGCTCAAAGGCCGTCAAGTAGCTGGTGATGCAGGGGAGACACTCACTTAGCCTCATTAAGCCAAAGCTCTCTTTTGCTTGTCTTTTGTTCTGCATGACAGCAGCCTCTTTGTTGTATAATAATTCATTCCAAGTTCGTTCCAAGCTACCGAAACTGGTGAACTGTGGCCATTTTAATGAGCAGTATTGGTGGTATGCATAATCTGGAAGCCACGTGGACCAGGCAATCACAGAGCACTGCAGCCAGCAAAATGAGATACTGTCGAAATCACAAATTTGTCAAGTTGTTTTTGGACAGGGTATTATAATAAGCACTAAAATATGCATCTTATTACTCTGCATCTGCCAGTCAAAGATCACTGTAATGAATGCATGCTGCAGGGTATGACCAGGCCATTTTCCTAAGTAAAACAAACTGCAGAGTACAAAAAAAGAATTATGTATTTTTGGCAGTGCCTGGATTTTTTTAAAATCCTTTTGCAACAAGAGCTGGATTTTCCCGGCATGGTGTCTGTTGCCAGCAGTGAAAGCACTAAAACCAACACAGCCAAGGAGTTAATGTGAATACACTGTTTCTTAATAGCCACATTCACTAGCTGTGAATATCAAACTTTAAACTCAGTGCTTAAAGCAAATTTAGCATACAGTACATATAAAAGCTAGAAAGATTAAACTTCTTACCTTTACCTTAATATTCCTAGTTCCTTTTGTTTTATCAATTTCTACTGAAAATGGCTTCTCTATTAGGGAAGGTACATTTTTTATAAGAAACTGTGGACTGCATAAGAAACAACACTGTAGATAGTCACAACATGAACTTCCATAATAGACCCATTAAGAAAAAACTAACATTAGAGAGGTTGTTTCTTCACATATTGTTTAGGCTAGTGACTTTTATCTAGCCTTGCAAACTCTGGGGGATTTATCAACAATAACAAAGCCACGTGATTGGTACAGCAGGATGCAGAAGGTTGCTCTACTAGTGCTCCCCAGACCACTCCTGAGGATGCTCCGCAGACAGACCATCAGACTCCCATGGGGAGCCATGTCTGGGGAGGCCCTTCTCCACCCTGGGAGAGAAAGTGAAGAATGGAGAGGGGGGAACAGGAGGAAAGGAATTAATTTTTCATCTGTCTGCAAATACATTTATGTAAAACCATATTTTTGGTCAATCCAACAAGCATAGGCTACAATAGCCCCTGAGTGCACTGATGCACATTTAATACCCTAAAAAAAGAGCCCTTCTTTATCAACAATGGCTTACGTTTAGAATCATACAATCATTAAGGTTGGAAAAGACCTCTAAGATCAACTAGTCCAATCGTCTACATACCACCAGTACTGTCCACTAAACCATGTCCTTAGGAAGCTGTGACTGGCTGAAATCTATATTTCAGGTGCAAGCATTCATGAATAGGAAATGGAATCAATAGGATCAGCCTAAGATTCATCTATTTTCTGTTTGAATCTTCAGAACTGTTGATGGGAGTAAGGGAAGAAAGGTTTGTCTTGTAATGTAATCTCTAAACTAGCATTTGATGAAGTGGTCTGCGTTTCTGGTCAATGACAAGTGCTGGAAACAAGAGGGCAGTTCTTCACCATTGTGGAAAACTGTCTTCCCAAACAACAGTCCACAAAGGGCACTTCCAAATATAAGGGGTGAATGAGCACACCTGTGCTCATTGAAGGTGGTCAGAGGTCTTGAAGAATCTGAAAGCTGCCAAAACTTAGTGCATGCATGGCAACAGTGTTCGTATGTAGTTGGCAGTTTACTTATATAATAAAAGAGCTAATGTAATATTTTATATGAAGCCTTCAAGGTTTTACAAAATTTTTTCTTTGCCGTATAAAAGCCTGTTTAGATTTGACTGCAATTAAGTTAAAATTCAGCAGAATCTACAACTCAGAAGAATCAGCTTCTAGTACCCATTGATATGCAATGGAAAGCACATTTTGTCATAACAGGAAGTCCTTGTATTTAGAGAACAATTTTGTTCAATTTAAGTTTGTTGAATTTAAGTTACAAGAATTTTCTATGAAGTTCTTACACTGAACTGTGCATGTTCAGGATCACTCTCTTTCATCTCTGCTGAAGAAATTGTCTATGTTTTTATCAGATTTGGCTTTTACGTTTGCATTACAACACAATCCCAACAGATGAGGATGATCACTAGGATAAAGAGTTTGTTTGGGTTTTGGGTAATTCTGAAACAAAGACACTTCGGTTAATTATTTTCCTTCTTATTTTTTTAACCTTTAAATACAACCAAACAAATGTCATTGGTTTTCAAACTTTTGGTGCTGAAAGAAAGGTATGAAATGTCTGTATATATTTATTCTTTCCTATAAACCCATAAACTGCCACATGTACCTGGCATGTGCAGAGACCACTGTGTTAAGTATGATTTTTATAGCTGACATTAGGTGGAAGTTTATAGAGAAACACACTACACCACTTCTGTTGCCATCAGCTGACACCAGTGTATTTCTTGGACATAATCACTTCAGCTCCCTGGTGTAAGATCAGTGAGCAACTAATAAAAGATTCCTGTAATAAACAGACAAGGTGAGACAGTGACTACGCAGTGGAGATCAAATTGCACCTCTGGGGAATATTGTACCCTGTCTAGATGCCTAGTGAGAACACAGTTATCTTTATCATTCCTGTTGATATATCTTCCTAGGAAACTCAGAGATATTATTCAAAAACACAATTCAGTTAATTTGGAATTGTAGGGATACTGCAAATGTGCCCTCCCTCTCTTATGCAGCCACCCTAATAAGTTTGGGTTATAAGAGCATGCTTAACTGTCTGCCTCATTGCATCATGCTCTTGATCTCTATCTAAATTCATGATGAGGCAAGCGTGCTTTTACAAAAGTTCATCCTTGAGGGAGTCAGTGAGAAAGAAGTGTAGTGTCACCATTACCTTGCCACTCTCTCATCTCACTGTCTATATTTGCAAGCTGAGATTATAGCTGAGACAAGCTGACAAGGTTTATTTCATGCATTCAATGGAAAGGTGATCCAGAGGTGATATTAATGACAGCCATCTGTGTCAAAGTTTCAAATGTCAGGTCCTCTCAGAAAAAAAACACCTAAATAAGCCATCAGAAAAGCAATGAGGAAGGAAGCCCTGAAGACTGGCTTTGTCCACTTTTTTGAGGCTGATGCAACATGTATGCTAGGACTGTCTTTGGAACAGCTGTGGATAAGGCTGCAGTCCTAGTAAAGTGTGAAAAAAAAAAATTGTGGAGCTATGGGAAGCTATGGAAGCCAGTGAATAGAAGCCACAACTGAGTTTAGCATTTCTAAGTAGGAATCTCATTGATACGACAGGAAGTGTACTATCACAGGTCACATCTTGGGACAATGGCAAGTACTGCAGCAGCAACCACTGCACTAGCAAACATGGAATGCTAGTGTTATGGAAGAGCTATTGGTAAATATGTACCAGCTGTCTCAAAGACGGTGCATTTAGAGTCTACAGACCAAAAAACTCATTATGCAATGTTGCAAAGCCAAAAAACAGCACTTGAGTTCCCAAAATATTTGTCAGAGCTATGATGCTTCTCATTTGTTAAGGGCTTGAAATTATCAGATGAAAGTATTTGTAGCATTAATGTAAAAGCACGAACAGGTACTGATCAAAATCATTCTCCTTTTTAGCTGAAGATGGGTGCGTCTGCTCTTAAACTGCTTATTCACACCACTTAGCACAGCATTTTTAGTACTCTTTCTGTTTACAAAGGAAATGATTGTGATAAATGTAACAACCAACAGAGATAACTGTTCATTTTGCCATTTATCTGGTGTCTGCAGGGCAAGACAGCTTCGCTTTGATGTCAGGTGCTCTGCTTAGAAGAAAGTGTTTATCATTTTGTTGACTCTGGTCATCAAATACTAAAAAAATTCATGACAAAATTCTACTGTGTCACTCTCCTGTGGCAACACTCTGCACTCAGCATCTATTTGATGCTGATATAAGGAAAGGACACGAATTATCTGAAGACTAGAGCACTGCTATATAAAAATGCGGACGTTAGCATTCAGTATCACACTGTGAGTCCACATAGATACCATTATGAACATATTTAATTAGGAATAGGCCCAGTCCTAATTCTGTAATATAACAAGGACTGGAAAAGGCTTAATGAACTTTTATACAATCAGAAAGCAAGTGGTTCTCAAAGCTTTTGAAAATTATACTTGTTCCACAGTTCCTTATCATTAAATTTTCAATTGCCTGAATTATCTCTATGTTTCCATATGAAAATCAATAGGAATTTCATCACTTACAAAATGGAGAATCGTTTCTTTATATTTTTACGTTTACTGCAAACAAATCAACATTTTAAAATGGACATCTTCACTTTTTAAAATGCAAAACTTCATCAGTATTTGCTGTTTAGCTTCTTAAGGGGTTTTACCAAAGAAACTGCATTTCATCTCACAGTACTGCCAAAAGAAACTTGGACATTTCCTTGGAAGTTTTTAAAAACTGGAATGAAGGATTCTGGCTGTCACATTTTAGTGCACATATAAGATATGGTCACACATTATTTTTATCAATGAGAACATACACATCACATCAATAAGCTATCTCCTCTTTTTCAAGAGGGAGTAAGGGTATGCTTTTCAGTGAATTTATTTGAGAATGAAAGTCAGGATTACACTCTGTTACTTGCTGCCCAGCAAGCTAGATACTTGTATTTGAATCTAGATGGAACTGCAATACTTAACTGAATTTAGGCACAAGTACATGAAATCCAATATTGATAATAATTTATGAAGGTGAGAATACTGATTCCTATAGTATCGCTAACTTAGTTTATGATAACATAATTAGTTACACTAATAACACTGCTTAGGCACAGTGCAGCTAATTATGATATTATAAATATTAATGATATCAAGCCTTTGTATTTGATTGCCCCTAGTAGGATCATTTATCACAGTACTTCCTTTTACCCGTCTGGTGTTATTTTTTTTTTCTTTTCCCTTGAATGCTTATTCTTGGACAGTCATCCTGAGCTTCAGTTTAAAAAAATCACTGCTTTATCAATGGTGCAGCTTTATATTTTATTATTTAGTAGGAATGATCCAATGATATAATTCTGTGCTAAGGGCAATCAAATACAGAATCGGTTATATTCTGAATATCTTGCTCTTTTTAAATGCTTAAAAAAGCCAGCCAGCCATGATTACATCGGGCTTTGTTTTTCATTCTTTTTCATGTGACCCGTTTCAAGTTAAGATTGCTTTGAATTATTAAATGCTCCCTTAAAGCATCTTTTCACACTACCTTTTTCAACGTTAACTATTGATGTAGTGACAAGCAGAAAATTATAATCTTTTTCTTATTCAAAAGGACACTAGAAACATCTTTGTCAATGGCTGGCTGTTTAGTAAAATGCAAACTTAATTCCAAGAGCATAGAGTGCTGCTTTAAAGCAGAATTGCAAAAAATCTCTGTCACATGAATTGAAAATGCTGTATTTCTACAGGTGTTACAGAAAGGAAGTTTGGATATAACCCTCTGAGACTGGCTTAACTGCTTAGCTTAAGTAGATGAAAATGAAACTGCTTATATCTTCTTTTATTTTTAAGCAGTGTATTATTCAGAGCTTTAGGAATGGGATTGTCTTTTCTCCTGAAAGGTAATGTTATAATTTTCAGAGCTCCACAGAGAACAACAATTCCGGAGTCTTTAATCTCCTGCTAAATCCAACTCCAGTCATCAGCAATGATAAGCAGAGATTTGGAGGCATTTGACACTCCAAATCCTATTCTTTTGTAATTCTTTACTTTTTACAACATTTTCAACAGTGTTATATCAGATTTTTAGAAGGATAATCAATAGGCATGATGTATAACTGAAATCAGTCTTCAAAGGGATCCCCTCTAGTAACCAGAAACAAAAGCTCTGCCTTCCTGCTGTGCAGATATTTTGCTTAAAGCAGTAGGCAGCAGGGCGTCAGTAGGAAGCCAGTTACACCTCCCTGCTTCTCAGCGAGGATCAGCAGGTGTCCTGGTGTAGGGGTGAGCAGCACTGGGCCTGCTGCAATCTATTGTATCTGGCAAAAATCTCCGAAGATGCTTTTGTAGTAGGGAACTACTAGAGCAGAGAGGAGGGACAGTCCGGAGGTTAGGAATTCACGCAGACCATAGTTTACATTCCTATTCCACCACTGACTTTCTAGGTTTAAATGATCTCATGGAATTTATTAAATTATTCAGTTTTTCTGTTCATCACCTGGAACTTCCCTGTCTTGTAGTAGGTATGGGAGTCAGTATCCATGACAGACCACGAGGTGCTCAGGCATGATGACTGTAGGATCATCTCCTACTTGATGGAGCATTCCAACTATCAACTTGGTTGTGACAGAAGCTGTCTCAGATGATCAAGTCTAGTGCTAGGGGGCTTTCATATCTCTTGAATATTTCATTATGATGGAACACCCTAGCACCGTATCAGTATCTGTCTAAATAGAGTTGAGTTTCACTAAAACAAGCAGTCCAGAAATTGTTCCAAAGCATTTGTTATTTCACATTCTACACATTAAAACTGGACACACTCCTACAAACAGAGTGGAGACATCATGTTCAGAGTAAAAAGTTATCCCATATGAAGGCATTTCAAATCTACATCCTTAAGCCGCCCTTAGATATCTGCTAATACACTGAACAAAAACAAAAACAAACAAACACAAAGCAATTAGCAGAGACTGTGTACAGTGAAGATGGAAGTTCATAGACACAGGAATAACAATGAAACAACATACCTTTCCTATCAGATCAGCAATTCCGGATACTGGTTTTCCTTTCTGATGGCGCATGGTTGCAGGACTCTGTCCATTCCAGTCTCCAAGTTCCTCAATGCTTTTCAGGTAAAGAAGAGCTCGCAATCCAGTGCAGTAGTCATCAATAACAGTGAAATCTTGATTCTGGATTGCACTGCATACCTATGAAATGTAAGTCTAGTTATCAACAATGTCCAGGCACAAGAAGAGCGAGCACAAGAAGCTAGCAAACTTTTTGGATTTATTGATTACCAGATGACCCTTATTGCAACTAAACTGGCAAAGAACTATGAGAATTCAGGGTATTTATTGGCTGTTTGCTCCTGTGTCAGTTCAGGAAAAAAAAGGACTGTGTAACTCCGATTATGTCTAGGTTTCCTGATGGAAGCCTTTAGACCAGATCTGAAGGCTGTTTAGAAGCAAATCTACAAGAGCAATCACAGTGCAATTCCAGGACTCTGCAGCCCCACACAGATGCTACCTGCAGATGCTGGGTATTCTCTAGCCTGCTTGTTTGGGAAGCACAGATAAATAGATTTAGACCCCAAACAAGAAAAGATTCTGTAGATCAGCCTACCAGCTCAGAGAAAGGTCAATTAGAGGAGGCTATCCAGGATTGCAACCAATTGGGTTTTGAGTATCTCCAAAGACACTCCACAACTTCTCAGGGTTTACTGTCCAATTGCCCATACAGTTTTTTCATATATTTAAATTGAACTTTCTGTATTCCAATTTATGCCCATTGCTGTTTGTCCTTTCCCTGGATATCACTGAAAGGATACTTTATGTGCTTTAGAAACACAGATAGTAGTATAGCTTTGTAAGCATACACAGCAACAATCTCTGATCTGCAAGGCTTAACATTTAGACATAGAACTACTGATAGCATAAAACTGCCTGATAAGTTACAAGGTTTTTATTAAACTACCCTGTGGGTATCAGCTCAGATTGAAAACCACAGAGATCCCAACTAAACTGACAACAAGTGAATAAAATGCTCCATCTCCTCTCTGAACACATTCTCATTAGCTAAATCCTAACCCACCAGCGGAGAGTTACAGGGTTGGTTGACTACTGCTAATTGTCATTCCCTGGAAATGCTCATAAATTCCAGATGTGTCAGTGTTTTCAGATTCTGATTCAGCTTTTATTCTAAAAACTAAAAACAATGCTCCTGATAAAACTGGCATTTACATGCACACATAATGAGGAGAAAATTGAAATAGCTATCTACCTTTGAACATGAATGTATGGATGTGCACAAATGCAGGCACACTCTTTGGATATGAAAATATACTTCAGACCATGTCTGGTATCAACACAATAATACAGGGAAAATTAAATGCAGGAACTATATAATTCTTTTTCACATTTAAGATATGATAATACAACCTGCAAATTTGCAGAAAGGTGCACTTCACGTTGTAAAATACCATACACTATTACTATGCAAGAGAAAAATAAAGACAAACTACAATTTAAGCAGAAGAACATTTTCAATGCACTGCATTTACATTACACAAAATCTGTTTTTCTGCAGAAACAGCGTGGGCATTAATTAGGTCTGCTATGCCTTCCTCAGACTTCAAGATTTTTTTATTATTATTCCAGAGAAATTACAGAGAACATCCTAATAATTTCTGGTACAGGATATTTAACTGCAAAACTCAACTGCTGCTTATTTCAACCTCTTTGTTCACCAACAAATTTTCTATTATTTTTGCGTACAGGTACCCCTTTTATTAGCTATGCTTAAAAATACTAAAACTGTAAAAAAAAAAAAATAAAAAAAAATCAGTTAAAAGCTACATTATGTCACTTGAAATAAGTTCAGGCACTGTTGTCAAAATCTTGAAGTATTTTGACAGGATGTATACACATGAGATACACTGGAGGATACCTGTAATAACCTTATAAATAAGGAGGCTTTTACTGTTTTCTATCTTATGGTGCAGTGTTATGAACTGCAACAATATAAAAATGTGCAGAAGATGATATCACACTAAGACTCACTGGGATCAATCCGAATTCCATGTGCGTTGCACTGTTTGTCTTCAGTGGGAAGCCAAGCAGGTTCCAGAACTGAAGGCAAAAGTATAGTGGGTTTTTTTGTTTGTTTGTTGTTTTGCTTTTTAATTAAAAAAAAATAATGTAAATCACTGCACTGAGGAAAAATATTATCTGAAATAGAAAGTCTTAGAAACTGAATTAGCGAGTGTTTTCAGACAACCTTGCTCTTCTGTAGAAGCCTTATGACTTTGGTGCCCAATGGTGCAGATAATTCCCCAAAGACACGCTTTTCACCGATTTCATTGTGATTAAAGCAGGGGAATATTTTTACAGGCTTTTCCTGGAACAAGGAGTATTCAAACATCAGTGCATACAAAACCAACAGAAAGAGTTTTGGTTATGTTTCTGGAGAATTCCAAAACATTTTGAACTTCAAAATTTCTTAAGCTGTATATATCAGATGGAGATAGTTGTGTTTTAGTCTTATAGTATCTTCCACTGATCTTCCAATCAATGCAGAAGGCTTTGTTGCCTTTTAGAAGGGGTTGAAAAAGAAAAAGGGGCACTGCAGCATGTTAGCCATGACAATTTCTACACTACAGTGATAACTATTTAGCATCACACCTGGCTGCCTCTGTTTAGATGACACTGTGCCCCCTTCTCAGCACAAGAGAGGTGGCAGGGCAGCAGACCCGGTGAGACATAAACTCACACTTCCAGGAAAATCTCAGAACTGAGCTGACCTGCCTCACACATCACCCGTGCCACTGCTTTGGTCCTGCTGATTGCAGTAGGAACAGGCATGCTTACTCTCCTTGCAAAGCTGAACGTTGAACACTCACTTCTGCTGATATTTTACAGGCGTGAAGAGCAGCAAAAGTGATCCAGCTATAGCTGTATTTAAAATGGAACTACCTTTTGATTGCACCCTCGTTTAATTCTTATTAAACCACCTCAACAGGAGATTAATGCAAACAGGGTGCTACCCAGACAGCTGCTGTCAGTGTCTCATGCTGGAACCTGATGTAGAGCAGCCCTGTCTGCTCCCCCCCTCTCCTTAATATCAAGCTTTTCAAGACCAAACACAATGAAATTTGCTTCCCTTTAGATTCTGAAGCAAAGCCTGAACTTCACAACTGAGCATATATGAATGGTTATATTGTTCCTCACCAGCAGCCAAAAACCTGTGGCCAACTGAAACTGCTTATGGACAAGAAGTGGGATGGCTGCTTATTTGGTTGAACATCACAGGTTTTGGAAAGCAGAGGTGCTGGGACTTCACATGGTAGAGGCAGCATCTGTTCAATGTCCCTTGGTCCTGCATAATTCAAGTGAACCAGTCTTGTGAGTTAATAAACATTCAGCAGTGCACTGACCCAGACTTTTACCTGAAACGGTAGGTAGAAAGTAGCCTTTTCTTCTTCAGAAGAGGAAGGCCCTATAAGTAATCAAGGGACAGACAGTGAAGTGAAGATCACAATGAAGTTGTCAGCTGTCCATTGCTTATATTTGTCTCTAACTTTGGACTAGAATTTGGGCAAGAAAAGAAAGGCACATTTTTTTTTCCTGTTTATAAAGGTAATGTGTATTATTCTTATTGCATTTATATACAGGAGATAATTTTGCACAACCTTGGTTTTAGTGCATTGCCTGAGTATGTGACATCCTTGACAGTAAGATCCCTTCTTCCCACCTAATCCAGATTCCTCTTTCCTTCCAGTGGTTGTCCTTTGCTCCCCAAAAGAAATAAACAAGCCGACATACTGTGTATGATCAGTAACACTGTACCCTTACTATTCTGAAATATAAAACTGTTCAGTATAAGTTGCAATGGTAGGTAACAATTCTAATCTATACAGACATGTCTGAGATACTAAAAGACACACAATGCCTGCTTTGCTGCTGGTAAATCAAACATACACAGCATGATCTCATTGGGGAACGTGGGTGCAAAATGAATCACAGGCTAAGGCTCTAAGTAAAACTGCTCTGCAGAATGCAGCAACGGAGGAAGCATTCAAAGGTCCCTGCTGATGTCTTGCATACAAAATGACCTGTCTGCTCTATTACTAAATAAACATAAATACTCAGTCTAGCTTTGTCAAAGGATCTAGAGTCATTACAAATCTTACTTGAGGAACTGGAGTAAATTGTCAGCTTGTTATTATTGTGTAAAAGGAATTTTACAGAATACATGATTTTTTTTAATCATTCCCATCAATCTGAAACTTTTAATTTGCATACTATGAAGAAAAAGTTCATTATCAGTGACAGGTTCTACTACAGCAGTTATACAACACTGTAAGTGCCTCTGCTTTTAACAGAATCATTACACAACAAAGAAAAGGCAATTTCTGAAGTCTTTCCTGAGACAAATCCCCTAAGAGATCTGTGTAAGAACTTTAGGGTTTAGCCCATAACCAATGTTTCTAGTAGGAACAGGAAGAATATCCCCATGCTGCATTATCATCCTGCCCAAATTCTGGCATAAGCCAGGGGGCTGTGTGCAAGACCTGTGCCATTCGCTCAGTGCCCTGAACAAAGCGGCTGAAGCATTTCCAGCCAGATCATCCACTGAAACAATTTCTATTCAGTGCTTTTCTCACCTTTTCCAATGGAGGATGTTGCAGATGACAGAAAAATTTCTATAAAACTAGAAAGAAGAGATCAGCAGGTCAGAGAATCTGGTCTGTTTAATAATGAGTTGCTTTTCAAGAAGTCTACTTGGTGTGATTAGATCTGTGAGAACAAGAACACTGCAATGTCTAGTAGCAGTCATGCTCCTATTTGAAACTGTCTGAAGATCACTATTAAATCCCTTTGCATTTGTGGTAGGTGGTTTAAGAGACAATAGCTTGGAGAAAATTTTAATTTTTTTACACCCTCCAAAATATATACACGTAGCTCTCTTCAGAATACAGGTGTAAAAAAATTGTCATTTTTAAGAAACCAGAAGTAACAGTAAGGAGGCATATGTGTGGCAGTGATACACAGTGTAGAAGTAAGAAGACTGATGGATGTATGTTTGTATACAGAAACACAAAGCACATAGTTTGACTGCTCTACCATATTAGTTTCCATTTGCTGTAGCTGTACAACATCAAAGCAGTGATGTCCTCATATACTGCATTTAGTGATAATGTAATGGGCTAGCAATAAATAAATAAATAAACAAACAAACAAATAAATAAAATCAAAGTGAGAGTTTCTAAGTAGTTTCCTGGCAATTGAGACAGCAGGCTCTTTCATCTGTGCTGTAACTGTGGCAGTGCATTGATTTAGACTCCTTCTGAGATCTCAAATGCTTTTATATTCTTAGGTCTTGCTGGCTGCTTTCTTTTTGCTTTTTTTCCTCCCTTCAAATGATAAAATTCTAGCATTTAGCAGAATGCCATCTTGCTTCCCCAGAAGACGGAGACTTATTTCAGCTATGGTTCTAAACTGCACAGGATATCTAAATAAAATAGCTCTCAAAATGCCATCCTATTAGGAAATCAGTCTTTGACTTCACAATTTCTAATATTCTTATCATAGCAAGCGGATAAACAAATATTATTCTTCTTGGATACCCAGGAGAGGTTTTACAATGAATTAACATTTATTTCCTATTAATTTGGTTGTCTTTGAAATATTTTTACTGATACATCCAAATGGTAAAGAATTATGCACTGTTTTGATTTTATATTATTATACATATTCTATTATAACATTATCAATCACCATTTTACAGAAGCTTTCTTTTTCTACTAAAATTCTTCCTGATAACTACTGAAGACATAAATCCTCCTTCCTGTTAGAGAAATATTTATGAATGACTCTAAGGTGTTTTTCAATGTATAGTTTAGGCTACTGATTTTTTTGTTGTTGCTGTTCTTTTTTGTTAGCATCTAAGAACTAAGGTACCGGTGGAAGAAGACTGAAAGCATAAATGAATACATAGTGATTCAGGACGGATGCTATTTTTGCCTATCTACCTATCCATACAAACCAATAGCCTTCAGAAAATTAATGTTATTGTTGTGGGCAAAAGCATGATTTTAATCTGGGGAAGGTATACATAAAATTTTAAAATTAGTCTCAATAGCAACTGGGAAAAACTGATTCAACTAAAAGGGAGATCTTACTGGGCCATGCAATCTATCTGCTGCATAGCCCTTGGCTATGGAAATTACAGTATGCTTTCCAGCTCCTTTACAAGAATCTACATGTGCCCAGACATGCAAAGCAAAAAGCAGTACACACTGGTTGCCCAACACAGTGCTCAGAATAAAGTGGAAAGAGCTGCTACCTGACAGAAAGGAGACATAAAATCTTCTCCAAGGGGGGTTTCTGTACTTACAATCTTCAGGATAACAAAGTCCATGGAAAAGCTGCCTATGTAGTGGTAGTTCCTCCTCCTCATGTCTCAGTGAGCACTGACTTAGCAGTACATTGAATGCATAGCCTAAATTATGCTTTCTATCAGTAATTATTAGTTTTGCTGAAGGGTTGTAGGATTAAGAAATATTAGTGGAAGTGGATTATCAGACAATGTGGTGCACTCTCTGGAAAAAAACAAGATTCTTTGTTACAAAGAATAAATTTGTAACTGAGCGAAAGCTTTCCAAATATTGATACAGTACAGATGGAATGATTTGATTCATTCACATTAGCTGTTTAAATGACTCTAGAGATATAGGTTAGCAGATGGGATGTTACTTAACAAGGCTTCAGCTACTGGATCAAGATGCAAAACTGATTTGGATGATGGCTGATAGCCTTTTTAAAACATTAGAATTGAGCTACATGAACTAATGAACTACTGTTTGTTCCAAAGTCCAGGACAGCTTTCAAAAAGCAATCTGGTGGACTTCTGTACTGTATCTATGAATGTCCTGAGCTATATAAAAAGAAAAACAACACAATTTTTTTTACTGAGTTCTAGGCTTAACATCCTAATAAGCAGAGGGCACAGTGGCAGCACTGAAGGGGAAACATATAGCAGAAAGATTCAAAGATGATAACTGTTCTGTGATTTGCAAGTAGGCAACCACTCACATGTGGGCTTAAGAAACCTGTATTAAAAAAAGACTGAATGGTAAAACATCATGTGAGTGTCAGTAATGGAATATTTTAGTTATTTTAGTTATGCGAAGAGAGCTCATCAGTGAACTGTTATTCTAATCAAAAGTATAGGCTAATGTCAGTAAATAATGAAGCTCAAAATGAGCTCAAAGGAGATGAAGGTCTTCAAGAAAACTTGCAGGATAAGTGCTCTACCTCCTCTACAGCTCAGATCCTCTCTGTAGCAGGACAACAGAGTGCTGAAGTGGTGTTGAGCAGAGCTGACATTTAACGAGGATGGGGGCAGGAAGCACAGGTAAGGGAAGCAGGCAGCCATAGGTGGGCAGCAAGAAGATGCACACAGCTCACTGTAAAGCCACAGAAGCCTGCTGAGATAGGCTGTGAGGAGAAACTGCCTTAGCACCAGGGTGACATCCCTGCTGGAACCCTGAGTACAGGGCACAAACCTTGTCTAGCAACCCTGGGCACTAGTGAGTGGCTAGCAATGTCAGAGAAGAAGGCTAGAATCCACTGGTATGGCAGGAGATAAGAGCACTGTAAGGGAGCTATTAGGTATGTTACTCGATGCATTAATTCGTAGCTTCAAAGTACCTTTCTTCTCCTTATGTCTTCTATGACAGTTAATGCCTATTTTATCTAAATACCTAAACTGGACATTTAGAAGTGGGAAACTGGTACGTATCAAGGGATTCTGAGTGATGCAGTTCTGTATCCCAAATCTTTGAGAAGAAAAATGCAGAAGAAATCAAGAATTTTCAGAAGACTCCCTGTGGTAATTGTATTTTTGGATGTTTTTTTTTTTTCTTTTTTTTTTTTTCCTGTCAACCATCCCTAGAGGAATGGTTATATTTCCTTATCTCAGCAGAGCATTCTGTCAGTACTTGGAACAGCAAAGTGGACCTTTATGCAGCAGGTGGGCAAATATACTGATAAAAGTGCTGATCGTGATCATCTTCACCCAGAAAACAAATATGATTCCACATGTCTTGAGCACTGAGCAGTGTGGAGACAGCCTCATAATCAGCCATCTACAGCAAATTGTATCACTGTACTCTAGATCCATAAAATGAAAGACGGGATTGAAAGCAGATGAACTAACTCCCCTGTGTAAACAGTGCAATCACATACACAGGCTCTCCATCTTTAAATATATTTTAAATATCACTTCATATTTCGTTTGTTAACACCTAAAGGTCTCACCTCTCTCTTACAAGTTGTGTTGTGGAAAATGAAATCTTCCCTTTCTCCCAGTGGTTCTGCAGCTGCTGGCACAGAATCAGCAGCTGTGCCAGATAGATGGAGATTCACTCAACACATTTCAATGTCCTATATCCCTCCAGTTCCTCAAAAGGTATTTCTAAAACAGTTACTAGTTAAGTTGCTCAGACCTAGAGGTTTGATGTCAAAAGCCAGACAGCCCCATAACACATTTAGTCAGAAGTTGGTAATATTTTTAAGATTATTTACTTCTTTATTTACTTTGTGAGCTACACAACAGGAACTCCATCCTATCTTGACTGAAGTCAGGAAGCTTTTCCATTTTTGGAAATGCATGTTTGTCAGAAGCGAGAGTGGCTCTAGGAAAACATGCTTTTCAGAAAAGAACTGTATCCTAAAAAAATGTGTGGAAAAAGTTTCAGAATTGCCAATATGTGCTGTTTGACAACATGAAATGCAACAGCCCCATTTAGCTTGAAGATGTCTGTTTTGCAATCTAAGTTAATTGGAATGAAAAGGTCGAAACTAAAATATGCTGCAAGCGATTGAAACAAAATCTTGATTCACTTAAATAATATTTTTTCTTTAACACACTTTTTTTAGAAATTTTATTATCAGTTAAAATGAAAAAAACATTTCCATCATGAAACTTTCCTGTGACAGAATAACTATTTCTTGGTCATCGGCTTCTCCCTGTGCAGCTTTCCTGTGGCCTCTTATCTGCAGGAGGGTAAACACATCAGTAAGGCAGAGGCTCATTAATGCACAGAAGATCCAGGTTAGAGCTTCTAAGTTTTTCAACCCAGGACAGTGAATCAGGCACAGCAGGGACTTGAACCCAGATCTATTTTAATTAAATAAAATTTGTCAATGAGGAACAGTTTCCTCAAAGAAGTTTTTAACAAACTCTAATGAGAGCCATCTACTGAGGGACGTCATCCTGTGACCAGAATTCTGAAAGCTTCCTACTTCTCAAAATCAAACAGAAAAGCAATTTTTTCATTTTGGAACCTCAGTTCAGTCCTGCAATGATTAACCCCTCATCCTTGTGAGTCTTTCTCTCTACTACTGTCACATTTTATTTCAGTTAAAATTACTTTCATCCTTTATCAGCTTGCCTGTACGAATTTGTGCAGCAGCTGCTGTGTCCATTGAAGAGTGAGATTCATGTGAATAAAATAGTTCTGACCCTCTGAGTCCTCCGTGTCTAAGATAAAAACCCACTTCCACATTTCCTTGGGGATTGTTTTACCTATCTCTGTCCAAAAAATAAATATCATCAAGAAAAGCAGTGACATAACTCAGATACTGAAGGAAATTAAACCCTTTCTTAAATGTACTGCCAGTTTCAGAAAAATGGTTTCTCTGTTTGTTTCTTTCATTCAAATTGTGTGGATAAAAGGACCTCTCGGCAGACAGATCAAGCTGTGTCAGGGGGCTTATGTTGTAGCAAGAAAAATACTTCAAAAGGCACTGGGGCCCCCAGTCCCAGATTGCTTCCTCCATCCTGGGCAGAAAAAAAGATTTTTCTCCCTCTGAGGAAACCAATGGAATGGTCATCTGGTCTTGTTAAACTGCAGTCAGCTCTGCACCAACCCAAGCTGGTGCACAGCCCACAGACTGCAGGATCAGCGGGGCTGTGACAATACAAAATAGAAAATTTCTTGCTTGCGTACATTCTTTGTATGGCTGATAATATTTCCCAGAAAAACGTCTCTGACAGCAGAGCTTCGCAATCCTGAATGTTTTGCGTTTTCCCTTGTAGGAAAATCAAGCCCTCTGCCAATAAATAAGTGTAATTTAAAAGAAAATATAGGAAATTCTCTAATTAATGGAGATGGCAGTAATAAGAAAAGAAACTCAGCATTTTCCACTGTGCTTATCTTTCCTTCTTTTTACATTTTCGATATCCAATATGAGTTGGATACATTTTCAGTTTGATTTCCAGTCACTTCCACATTGAAAACCAAGAGTAACTTCGTCTACAACAAAACTAGAGAGCCAAATTTCTTTTGAAAATCATCTCCATGATTCTTCTACTTTTTAAACTTCTAAACAAAATCACTTGACATCAATTCACACCATGTCCTTTTATCTGCAGAGAGGACAGGTCTGTGCTCGTTCAGACAGTGGCAGTGTGAATCCACACCAGTAGTGTGTATCCACATTAAAAATAGAAACAGCATTGCAAAGAGAAACAGTATTGTGGATCCTTGGGATATGGAAGGAGAGACAGTGCTGCTAAAGCAATTATTATTTGCATGTCTTCAACCCTGAAGTCACCAAGCCACCAGACCCAGAGAGGACACCTGGGTAGAGAGGGGAAGGGGAAACTTGGTGTCCCCAGTTGCAAGAGCTGGGAACAGATCCTCTGCAGGGGCTGGGAGCAACTGCCACAGGACAGCATTTGAGCTGATGCTCCACTGAGACCTAATTGTTATTAAATAATTATTACCATTCAGTGATAGTTAAACCTACTTTGCATGAGAATCCATTATAAGAATGACAAATAGCAATTGTTATGGAATGAGCTTGAATTCATTCTTACAAATTTATGAAATAACAATCCTATCTACGCAGACCTCATTTACTAGCTGGTGAAATGAGCAGAAGAAAAGGAAAGCTAACAGATAAATCCCTTAAGCAGCTCCAAACAAAATGTAAAACTACTGCAAAACTGCACAAAATAAAAGGCGTTATTAGCTTAGAGTTCAGTCCAGAACTTTATGACATGATGATTTGAATACTGTAACTTTTCATTAAAAATGGCAAAAAAAAAAAAAAAGTAAATATCAATAATGAAAACCTGTTATTTTTATCCATGACCAAAGAACTTTCTAGAATTTTTTGTCTGAGAAATTGAGATTTCCACTGAAAGGAATTCTCACCAGCAATTAGCAATTTCCATTTCAAGTATATGTAACAGAGCAAGCGTGGCAGTCCTCTAATGACTTTTTTTATTAACAAAAGAAGACAGACAGTTGAGAACAGGTTGAGTTTCTCTAATTAGCAGTGAGCAGAGAAAAAAGCAGAAAATAACGAAATGTTTATTAGAAGGATCACTGTATGTATCTCTGTCCCAACTCCTCTCTCTTCCACATCCCTTTTTCTTTTGATTTTTTTCGACATGTTCAAACAGCACTTTGTTCCCTCTTTTGTTTCTCCATGTACTGCAAATTTCAGCTCTGCAAAGAAGGGCCACTCCATTCAGTGCCACGGCCATTGAAGACTTTTTTAAGCATGCGGCTCTGTGAGCAGCAGAGCTAATGATACCTGGCTTCCAGCAGGTCTGTGTCTCCTGGTTGGGTTCTCTGACGTCTAATAAGGTGTGACTGCCAATTAAAGCCTTTCCTGTGGCTGACACAGCCCTGGCAGTGCTGTCCCATGTGGATTCTCAGAGGTCTAATGGAGCAGAGCCGATAACATGATCGTTCTTACAGTGAAGGAATGCAGGTACATACTCTCCACTGACTGACTTTTTCATTTTTCCAAAACTTGTTATTGTAAAATAATTTCTATCTTCTGCCAAATTTCAGATAAAATGGCTGCAAAGTTCAAATGTGTCTGAGGATACTCAAAAGGATATACAAACACATCGAGCTTCTTTGGGAACATAGGCTTTAGCATTTTTTAAAACTCTGCTTCTACATGAGGATATTCTTATCTAAATCAAAAGACTTAAATGTGAAAGGTGTGTTTGCCTTAAGTGGCATTTTGTTTCCTTAAAATTATTGGCAGACATAAAGAGCTATTTCTTGAATCTGTCTGACTCTCAGTCATACAGCTCTGGTGACCTGCTACTGCATCCAGCAATCTATCTGTTGGTGAGCAGCTTTGTACAGGTTTTGTTCTTCTACCCCGAGTCACAGTGTGCATCAGAAGCTGTGTGCTGCCAACTGATGCTGAAGCGCACCTGTTCTCTGTCACCATGGCCAGCAGAGCTCTCTGATACAAACCTCCCTGCCAACATGGCGAAAAGCCTCTGTTCCCCAGTGCAGTGTATGGGTGGCAGGGGCCGAGCGGGCTGGGCAGGAGAAGCCCAGCCATAAAGACTGCACCCTGTGCTTGAGGCTTGCACCTGACTTCACGTTCCCCACACAGAGCTGAGATTAGACACAGGGAATCACTGAGCCCTTCCTCTGCGTTCAAAGTCACTGTTATTCAACACAAGATGAAATAGTTTTCAAGCGCCACTGGTAGAAACTTGGAATTCCAAAACAGTGGGCCTGTCCTACCACTGCCCTGCTCCATCAGCCCTGTAATTATGACCTCTTACTCGCCAAACCGCTAAATGGCATAAGCAATAATTCCTGCATGAGATATTTTTGGCCTTAGCTAGTCCTTACTTATCTCAATATCAGTGCCTTCCCTGACTTGAGCAGACACCAAAATGGGCTTAAAAAAACACTAATTAAGTGCACAGAGAACTGGCTCTCTGTTTCACAGTTCTGTAGCCTATAAAAACATGGAAAAATTGCATCAGAGACCTTAAAATTTTTTTTTTAAAAAATGGGGAAAAATATGGTAAATTATTACAGGATATATTTACTTCAGAGATTTTGTGAGTTTTTTGTTTGTTTGTTTTGGTTTTTTTTTTTTTTTTTTTTTGAGTTTGGGGATGAGAAAATGATAGCATCTAAATATTAAGATATGACATAATGTTTATGGCTTTTTTTCATATCATTTTAGTGATTATATTTTCAGAGCCTTGCTGTATTTTCTGACACCCAGGACACTTTATATCTCATGGAAGTGTTCCTTGCAGGGTTTCATATTTGTACAAATAGAATAACACCACCCTCTTGCAGTTCATATCCCACTACTCTGTGATGGGAAAGTTGTTTATTCACGCACAAGGGGCCACCCCTCTGTTATAAAATCTCCCAGCTAAAAACTTCAATAAAATGCCTGCTGAAGAAAAAATAATGATCTAACTGTCCTGAATCCCTTGAGACTCTGGCTCCAAAGAGGTACCAACAAGAAATCTCCTTGAAAATGTTACAAAAAATACAAGCAGTCTCATAAAAACAACTGTGTTCCACACTGGGGGCAGATTTTATCTTGCAGAAGCAAAAAATGTCCCTAGTGGTTTCCCATCTGGAAAATATTTCCAGAAGGGGTTTTGATCTTGGTCAGACCCCTGAGATGCCATGCAGAGCTGGCAGTACGCAGGAGAGGAGGGCACAGGCAGAACCAGCCTCACACAGCTGCCCCAGGATACAGGCACTCCCACAGCACTCCCTGCCTGCGAGAGAAGGTCCTGGTGCAAGGAGTGTGCAGCAGCACATACTGCCTTGCTGCACTGCTGCAGTGCCTTCACCCAGCCCTGTACCAGCTGGATGCCATGAGCAGGGCTTGGGCTGACATTGATGGCTGCCCTCTGCCAGGTGGGACCACAGGAGAAGGCAGTAAATGGCTGGATTTTCAATCTTGGCTGTGCAGAGAGCCTCCTTGCTGGAAAAACTGGGGACAGGTATGTTCTCCGTTTTATGAGAAAAGAAATATGTTTGAAAAGAAACACATATTCTTTTCAAGTTAATGACTAAAATTTGAGATTAGTGAACGTGTTCCATACCAGAATATAATGTTAAAAGTCTGCCATGAAAAATGTATACTTCAGAAAGTACCCCTTTGTTCTACCTTCTTTTTTTTTTTTTGTTACAGCTGCTAGAAATAATGACTACAGAATCTCTTTCAACAAAAGGTCATTTATGTCAATGGACAGAACACAGAGGATCAGATCACCTGCGGTAATTGCAAATTAATGCTCTACTGCTAATGCATTAACTACACAATATTGATCTACAATTGAATCATACAGGCTACTGTGAAGTGATTTTTACTTTAATATTTTTATGCTTTTATTGCTTTTTCCATAATGCATTTTCTCTTTCCACTGGAATTTTCTATAATTGTCTCTATTTTTAATTTCCTACAGCAAGATGACTTTGAAAAATGCAAGTCTGCTTCAAAGCCTTGTAAAAATCTGACAAACCATCAATGTGACATGCTAAATCACATACATGACGCAAAAGATGCAAAAAATTCAATATACATCTTATTTTGATTAATTGTGGCTTTAAAAAAAAAGCTCACTTACAAAAAAAGCCCGTATTTCAGCCCCACTGGAAGCCTATAGTAATGAACTGTACATCAAAAAGTTGCAGCTAGACATCTCTGGAGCTCTGGAGCTTTGTGTATATGAGGAATGCAGGATTGGATAAAGGAGTGCACGACAGAGTTATTTTTCTATTCCAAGCTTATACTTAAAAGGCATTGGGGTTTGGGTGCCTTACAAAGATCTACCATCCTAAGGAATCAGCTAAAAAAAATCACAAAAACACTTCAGCATTTTACTGAAAAATGTTAAAAAATGTTGCTTTTTTTTCCTCACTATATCATAGTATATGGAATAATAAGGATAAATTGCTGTACAAAATTTTAATTTCAGCTACAACTGCCTACAGTGATCCAGTGTGCTTTAGATGTCTGATGCAAAACTTCCTCACATACGAACATTTTGTCAGTAGTAGCCTAAAATGCTACTCCCTGTTTTCTAAGGCTGGAGACAGAATGCACAGCAAAAGAATGACATTCTTTCCCAGAACCATTCCCTAACATACCTGATCAATACCACTTGAGGCTGTTAGAGCAAAATATGGGTTCATCACCTCACTCCTTACTTGCATTCCCATGTACGACAATTTTGTAAATGGAAAATTAAGGATTTCCATTTTGTTAACAGAAAATAAAACCCCACATTTTAAAATAAAAGCAATTGGGAAAAAAAAAAAAAATGGAGAACTGATCACAGGTGGAATAGCTGCAGAAGCAAACCTGATCTTGGCTTTAATGGGGGTACATTTATTATTCATAAGCCTCTTCTCTAAGAGATATACCACATGGCAATTAAATCAACTCACACAAAGCCTTTGTATTTTCTTTGCTTCTGAACATCATCCTCTCATGGCAGAGAAGACACTGGACTCTTGTCCAAGCAAAACAAACAGAAGCCAATGGCCACAAAAGCACCGCCATCCTGGGCTCTCTAGCTGTCCTCTGCAGATGGATCACTGCAGTCTGTGCTGCTTAATTGTATCAGACATAATGTGTTTAAATGCTGGATGAACTGACAATTTGCACCCCATTACAACACAGCTAACAAGGGCACATCCACACACTGTTCTTTGTAACAAGGTGGTGGTAGCAGGGCCAGTGGGCAGGTTCAGGCTTTTAGCTGGAAGCAGGTGAGGAGATTGCTCTCATTTGGCACAGCTGAGTGCAGAATGCATGTCCACACTGCCAAAGCCTTGGCTGTTTGCTTTCTGCCCTTGGAGCAGTCTATCACTTTTGCTGAGAAAGCAAAAGTGACCTGTCAAAGCAACAGGAGTTTTCACTGTTCAAGACAAAAGAACTGAGGCATTTGGTACCAAGGACGTTTCAAGAGAGAAATTGGGATTCAAGGAAAAGTATGTTAGGCAGTTATTTGTATGACCTTGACGTCAGAGATAACTTGTTCCAAAGATAACTTGTGAAGATGAGGTTGCCTTCTTCTCTTTATCACAAAGTATCTTTCCTGAGCAGTAAATGGATGCCTCAGTATAGCCCCAGAGAAGTGTATTCCTTGTATAAATGTCTGTACATATTATCTGTTTCCCTCACTTTTCCATTTGCTTTTCCTTAGATGAGAGAAATTTATGGCATACTCACAATCTAGCATGACGTTTTCTAAAGACTTATTTTTAAATAAATGTAATTGAACTAGTTCAGACCTTACATACACAGCACTTTTAGAATCCATTTACCTTAGATAAGTTCAAATGACTTCCTTACTTCAGAGAAACAAAAATAACTGAGGATGGGTTTGATCTAGAGGAGTTTTAAATCAGTTCTAGAGCTAATTAGACTGGTGAAGTCTGAATATAGTGAGTTTTTTCATCATCTCTGGGAAAGGCCAGTTGGAAAAAGAAATTATTCTCTGAAGCATAGAATACCAGTATAGATCCATTTCTGGAAGCTAGTTCCAGAGAACGTAACTATTAGTTAAAAGAAAATAATAATAGTGTATCTAAAGGAAAGAAGGGGACAGACTCTTTAGCAGGGTCTGTAGCGATAGAATAAGAGGAAAAGGCTTCAAGCTCAGGTATGGTAGATTCAGGTTAGATATAAGGAAAAGGTCTTCTACAACGAAGGTGGTGAGGCCCTGCAACAGGTTATCTAGTGTTGTGGTTGATGCCCCATCCCTGGAGACTTTCAAAGGCAACCTGATCTAGCAGTGGTGTCCTTGTTCATTGCAGGGGAGTTGGACTAGATGGCCCTCACAGGTCCCTTCCAACTCTAAGGATTCTATGATTCTATGAACTATGTTGGTAATCTTGTCATAAAAGAAAATTACCTTCACCAATTGCCCCATTACCAATGGGGCAAAGTAGAAGAAGAAAAACAAGAAAATAAACAGCTACACAATCTATATAAAGGAAACATGCATAAATGACATTTTAAAACTTCATTTTTAGCCATCCAGAAACAGATGTAGTAGAGGTAGAACAGAAAATCATTCTGCTATGTGTAGTTGAGGTCATGTAACATTGTAATTGACAAAGTCATCAAAACTGGAGCATTATTAACAATAATAAATGAAATACATAGCACTAAAAACATTCCCTTGCCAATCCTACTTTTTTGTTAACAAATGTTGCTCTGTAATTTGTACCATTACTTAGTACTTATATTGAAGAAGCTCTCAGAACATTGTGTAAAAAAGGTAGATCTTTTGTTTGTTCATGGGAAAAGAAGTATGAAGCATTCTCAAACAAACTTAAAAGATAGGAAATAGTATTAACAAAGCTAAAAAAAACATAACAAATCTATAGAATACCAGTTATCTTCCACTTCAGCTCCCCAAAATACTAACTTTAGCATATTAAAAAAATAAACAAACCAAAATACCAAATTGCCCTAGAATTTTTAATTATTTTTAATTGATATGGTGAAGACATGACTATCGTCGGTAGTCACCATAGCTGTGCATAAAGGATGGTCACACTGAATCTAATTTTTAATGTTGCAGTGAATTGTGAGAATGAAACCACTCTAGTCATCCCATGGAGTGACACAAAGCCAATATCCACAGCTGCTGTCGTCTTTGATGGGAACTCCACATAGAGGGGGACAAGTATCTACCAGAATATAGTATTATATAATGGAACTATCCAACCTAACTACCATGCGCTCCTTATCGATCTGTCTAACATATGCTGCAGTGATACCCTGACATACCTATTAGAGCAGATAAGGGACTGATTTCCAGCCAATTTTCTGGTATCCACATTAACAGACAAGATTCCTTTTCACAACAGGGACTACCTAACTGAGCCAGTTTGTTCAGGGCTTCACAACAACCCATCAGGCAATGTAAACAGCTTCAACCACTGTGTGCAATCCAAAACCTTACTCAATACTATGGCCTGCAATGACAACACCATATGCAGGAGGTGCAGCTCTGCACCTTCTGTTACAATAAGCATGATTAAGAGGCACAGATTCCCAGATTAAGAGAAGTTACTTTAAATTGACTCCCAGTGGGACTCAAATAATGTTTTTTTATATACTTCTGTCCTTGAAAAGGCTCTTTGCAGAAGACAAAAAACAAGAATAAAGTATGATTGAATGGCTCAAGCTTAACACTGTGTAAGATTGCTTGTATGGAAGAGGAGAGATGATTGAAATTTAAATCCTACAGATTATAGAAAAAAAGTGATAACATACTCATGGACAGCCTTTTCCTAGATTGCTATCGTAGCATCCAAAGTCTTCTTTTGGAAACTCCAACTTAAAATGAATGTCTTTTAGCAAGGTCTAAAACTTGAAAACTGCTTTCAACTGTTGAAAAAGGCCACTATGATAATATTTGAAAGGAAGATACATTATAGCTTTAATTATTTTAATTTTAATGTATTAAAGAAATAAAGATACCTGTAAAACTGAAGCTCCACTGTGCAGAAACTGGAGCCCACTTTCAGCAGAGTCAATGCCTCCAGTTGCTAAGATGGGAAATCCTGGAAGAGCACGGGCTATAGCAGACACTGCACGGAGCGCGATGGGCCTGATAGCATTTCCTACAGAAAAACAGAACATTGTGTTAGTAACATCAGAACACCCCCTTTACACATCCCTCATGGTAGAAAAATCAGGAAATAACATTTAATTATGAGATGCACAGGTTATATTAATTATAAAATGATATGAACCGGGTTTCAAGTGGTATCAGTGCTTGCAAAGTCTTATCAACTTGGGTGAAATAAACCAAATTGCAAAAAGATTTGGAAAACATTGCAAAGCTGCACAGTATTTTAGCTATTGCTCAAAACAAAGCTTAGCAATATTTGAGACAGAAAGCAATATTTTACCATACACTGTAGACAAGAGATCTATGCTTTTACATAAAGAATCAGGGTGGGGTTTTTTGAACACATATATTTCACAAGTAAGAGGAAGCATCCCATTTCTTTATGCCTGACTAAAAATTGTTTAAAAGCACCATTTCACTGCACTTGACACTTCATCTGTCATTTAATATGTTTTCCTTTTGAATGTTTGTAGATTCGGATAATCCTTTAAGTAAGACCCCTTAAACTATTAACATGACAGTCAGAAGCTCAAAAGAGTAAATTCATTTATGGTTGAATCTCCAAGGCCACAGCATACATTTTTCAAATGTTACATAGAGGCTGAGTCAGACAACTTCCTGCCACATTTAGAGGAATTATGATTAAAGTCACAATGCATCTGCTTTGGCTACAGCCTATTGATGGCATGCAACTATTTTAAATACATATATAGATGCTGCTTTTTAATTGATGGATGACGTAGGCAGTTGATATATTTAGCAATTTATTTTTAGGCTATTTGGGATTTCTCTGAAAAATTCCTGCACTCTTAAAAATTCTACATTATGTATACAGAATTTTTAGGATTATTTTTATGTTATCATTGGAAAACAACAGTGTAGTTTAAGGGAGGGATATATTATTCCCAGAGGAACTGGCTGGCTGTCACCAACCTACACAAGGAAATGGAAATATACTGTGTCAGATAACTTGGGGAAATGCTACGATGTAAAATACTTCTGAACACTTTTCATGGGTATTGTTATAACCTTTAAAGATTTAACCTTCTAGAAGGGCAAATAACCAAAGGGTAAGAAAGAAAGAAAACCAACGTAATGAACAAAGCAAGTGGAAGAAGTAACCACAATTAAGACGTGCAGGAAAAGAACAAACGTAAGACAATGCATCACAACTCTGTTTAAATGCCTGACTAATATCCTAGTTTTTTCAGACAAAACTTTCTTCTTCAACCCAGCTGATCTGTGTTGACATCGTTTCTCTACCTCTTCTGAAGCAGAAGCACCACAGTTTGCCAGCCAGTAAAGGAGATGACTTGTTATCATATGGTACTTTTCCATAGCAAAAAAAATGGAAATTTGGTTTGTCTTAACCATTAAAAATACTCTGTGTTCAGTTTACATTGCCTTTTATAATATACCACTGTCCCTCACTGCAACTCTAGCAGACAACATTGAATGAACAGGTGATCCTGGCCTATCGATATTATGCTCATTCACATTAAAAAGCCCAGCTAAGCAGCCTCTATCAACAGCTGGCCTGGACTGAATAACAAATTGCCTTCTTAAACAGTGATATCTTCTGGCTTAGGACAGACACTGTTCTCAATCGCCGACCTTCCATCAGGACTCATGTGATATACTCCAGTGCCGATGCCAGTCACCAGGACTACTCATAGACTTTACACAGATAGTTCTTGCTGTTTTAACAGAGGCTACACAGGGATATGATGTTTTCAGCTAATAAATTGCAATTTTCTTCAGTGGGCAGCCTAACCCAACATGAACTATCATTCAGTTTTGGTGGGATACTAGAGCCTAGTTCATAAATTACAAATCTCACCAAAAAAAATGTCTATAAGGAATCTAAGTATATAACAGAAAGGATGACAGAAAGGAGCTGGAGCTAAACAGGAACTTTGTTCTGGATGATAATGACTATTTGTCATCAAATGAGCTAGATTAATTGTAATGAGTTTCAAAAAGGAACAGAATGATTCTCTGAAAAAGGACAAATGCTAGTACCCAAACAGCAAATATTACAACAGAATTGATGGACCAGTCCGAGAGAGAGTCCTGAGACAAAAAAAAAAAAAAAAAAAAAAAAAAGAAAAGTAACCTGGGTGTTACTTCTGATGAATTTATTTTCAGAGGTCATAAACGCTAAGGCATATACTATATACTTTAATGCCAAGAGCATTAAAATAATCTCAGTGAAATACACCAATTCGTGAAATTTTTCCATGTTTGAAATTGAGACTACAGATAAGTATCAGACTTGCTATATTGCTTTCAGGCACTGACACAGCTACTCCAAAATCTCACTGTGATGTGGTAGTTATTTTGCATAGAGGTGAATGAATGCAGAAACTAGGAACTTGGAAATTATATGTCTACAGGGAAATTTCTTCCCAATCTGCATGAGTTAAAAACTGACATATGGATTGAGACCACAAAGGATGAAGGTTTATATTCTTTTAACTGCAACGTAACTCCAAGAGTTTGCATTCTATCAGTTTTTAAGATTACGGATCCTTGACCTAAACTGTATTCCATAGAAAAGAGTTCCACAAGAAAACATTTACAGGGTATAATTGTTCCTTTTCTCAGTCTGATTAAATTAGCAACCTTTTCACTTAGATGAAGTTCTCTGTACCATGGTCAGTGAAGAAAAAGGAACAAATGACAGTTTATTTACATTTTCAGCACAATAGATAATCAGAAAGGCCTTCAGTCAGCCTAAAGAAATCAAGTACATGATTTGATGAAGCCTAGTAGATGTAGCAAAGAAACTTAGAATTTCTTAAGGACTACATACTTTTTAGAACTAGCTGCACTTGATATCCAAAACATAAGTTATTATTACATTTGGTGATTAGTAAATTGGTGAAAAATTGGTACAATCACAAAAGTATTCCGTTTACCTCTAATTCAACTAAATAAATTTAAAAACATTTCAGGAGTGCTTCTGATGAGTGCAAATAAGTGGCCCTCCTGACAATCAAAGGGTTGACTGAGGTGTCAGCATCCATCTCAGCATTTTTTTTCTTTAACATTTGAGTCTACAGAATACAACAGAACACAAAACCATTCTCCTAGACGTTTATCTTCATCAACAGTTCAGGAGCGTCCTTTTTGCAATAAAAAGCACTGTTCTGAAATACAATGTGTTTTACTTGCAATAGCAGATGGCACTGCCTAGTGAGATGGTGAGAAAACCTTCAGACTACAGAAAGAATAAAAAAATGTAGTGAAGCCAAGCTATCAAGAAAGAAACAAAGAGAAATAAAATAGGTAGTGAATTTGACCTAGAGTTTCTATTTTCCTGCATTTTCATGAGAGTATCATAGAAAGGTGATAAATTTAATTATAGGGATTTGTGGAGAAGGAGTTTTTAAAAGTGAAATAAAGGAGATTTAATGCCAAATTTTAACGGAGTTGTAAGTACTGGCTGGAATTTACAGAAAGTTATCTGATAAATCCAGTGGTATTTTAGAAGCTGAGATCCAAATACAGCATGCATTTGAAATAGACTTCACATACTAAAAAATAAGCGTCCACCACCTACTTTGACATGTTGAGACCTGTAATTTCACTAGTTAAGCACCCCATAGCAAGAAAACTGCTGGTATAGTACTCTCTTGATAGCAGTATTACAGATGCTACTAGACGCTAGATATGTTTATCATTTGCCTTGCTATAAAATAATGAGATTTAATAAACAAAGTCAAGTTATCCAAACATAAAACAAGGGATGAGATTTGAAAAAAGAAGACAAAATTATGTGGTGGAAATGCTATGCTATTTTATTTTGAACACTACTCTTTCAAGTCTCTCATCTAGAACAAATACCGTTACATAAAGATTTAAGCAATGAAAAACTGTACAATGCAAAAGTCCATGATCCATTTTCTTGCTGTAGAACAAGAAAATTGTTTCTTCCTTTCTGTTTTTCTTTTTTTGTTTGTTTGAATAAAAGGTCAGATTTTTCATTACTACCAGGGACTGACATAGAGGAAATTCAAGAGGCAAAACAGACTGCAAAGTACAAGCAGAACATACACCAGTCAAAAACCCTGACCAGTTTAGCATAGGTAGGCAGTGCTGCTTTTGTCCTAAGGACAGCAGGCTGATGGTAAACTGATGAGAAGTATTCTACCTGCTTATTTATTTGATCATTTAATTTTCCGTGGGAAATAAAAAGCAATTTACCAATGCTAGAAGACAAGTTTTAGTAAAACCTTATAATTCCTTGGAATCTCTGTAGAACTCAGTTCTACCAAGCACCAAAAACATTCATTCGATTGAGGCCTGAGAGCCAAACTTAATACCTTCTTCAGTGAGAAACCTAGTGTTACCTTCAAGCAACACTGTAGCTTTGGAAGTTTTGAGACAATTTAGACCCCAGTGATTCACCCATGGGGAAAAAAACATTCTCAGTAATCTTCAACATTGGGCTATATTGTCACTTGCAGTATTCTGCACCAATTTGGAGTCTAAAGTCTTTAGGATAACTGCAACAGCTCTAAATAGTTCAGTTAAAAGTGATCCACAACCAACAGAATTGAGGTGAATCAGTTCAGACTAAAAACATGGTGTCCGAATCTTGAAACAGTCTGAATGGTCTTTATCAAACCCTGTATCTACAGGATGGACAGATTTACAGGGAAAGGACACTCTCACACCTTTGACATGCTTTGATGAAAGCAAATATTGTTACCTATAGCTACTAAATGGAATAAAGATTAATTTGAATCATAATTCTCCCCATTCTGTACATTGCAAAGTGAAATTTATTTTTAATTTGCATTATTATTATACTACAGTGCTATTCTACAAATTTAATATCAAATTTAAACCACAAACAGTAAATATTACAAAGAAAAAAAAGCTGATACAAAAAGCAACATTATTTGTGTTTAATAAATTATCACTAAACTCTGTGCTACCAAAATAATAATAATAATATAATCTGAGCAACATCACTCTCCTTGTTTCTCTAAATTCTTTCTCAGAAGACAGCTGATGTTGTTATCTCCCTGACAGATAAAATTATTACAGCTAATGACAACAGAAGCCAATAACTTCAAATACCAGATTTGGGTGAAAAAGCTTTACACAAGGGAATCGATATGGGAAAGCTCAGGCACTATAGATGATCAGTCCAATCCTGCAGAAAGCAACGAGATGAGGAAGTTTGAGGGTTATGAAATAAACACAGAAAACATAAAATCTTTTGAAGAAATTTTGTGCCAAATATGTGGGCTGTCTCAAACTGGTGATCACAGTACCATGTATATATTTATTACCTGTATCTGTAAACAGTCAAGGGAAATGCACAGCACATAAAAAAAATTCATTTGCATGACGTTTCTTCTGATTGCAATTATTCTGTATGTTCTTTCTGTCTCCCACCTGTAGGTGGCCACCATAAGCTACGCTTATCAAATAACTCATTAGCAGGGTTTTCAATACTGTCATATCCAGATAATTAGCAATTTATTTAAATAACCAATTTCTGTGGAAATAATTGCCATGGAATGCCCTGAACCTACTTTTTATAAACTATAATAAAAGTGTTAAGATAATCCCTGACATTTGCAAATGCCATTAGTTCACCTTTCCTTTTGATAGTGCTGTGGCATTATGTTTAAACAATTACCCGATAAGGCAGCAGTTTAATGAAACAGTGTAGCAGGCATATTCTTCAAAACGGCCAGTGAATGCATTTATGTAGGTTGCTCTGAAAGTAGTGCCTCCTATTTATTTCCATGGAATTTACAACAGATGCAAAGAGAACTGTAACACTATTTGGCAGAGCAAATTCTCAGCTACAAAACATTCCTCGACAATGTCACCACCATTAGCTATGCATTTTCACCAGTGATGAACAAGAGTCTGCATGCTGCACTCATAAAAGTCTACATGGCCATTCAGAACATGGCTTGCCTTTCACACTGCTGTCGCCACTGCTGAAACGCACCGCCTCACTGTGCTCCATAAACATTCAGCAAGCATCAATGAATGTCAATGGGTACCATTTCTTTCCACATGGAGGAATTCAATTACACACCTTTGTTTCACACGCACTTCCACATATGCTGCCATTTTGTCAGACTGTCCTTCTGCTGCCATCTATCATATAAAAACAAAATATAATGGAATATCGGTGGGAAGGTTCAGTCTCTACTGCCTTACAACTATCATCTGCCTCTGATGTCATGGGCCAATATAATAAAACAGGAGGCATTACTTATGGAGCAGCCTTCTTTATTGCAGAAGAAAATCCAATGAATAGACATTTAGAAGGAAAGATGATCCACAATGAAGTCCCAAAATAGGGCACTCAATATTCAGTGCACTAAAAAGTACAGGATGTGCCAAATAGCAAACTCACGACAGACCTTGCCAAAGCTCTGATGGTACACAGCCCAGTGTTTCTTGACTCAGCTTAGGACCAGGAGAAGAGTCCTATCACTGATCTTTATGTCTTTCACAGCCTATTCAGGCCATTGCTACTTACACACTGCCATTTGCCAACATTAGTAATAATAATGCATGATTTATTCTGGCTCTGGATATTATCCATTAGAAATTTTATTCATTTCACAAATAGATCATTTGAGATGTTAGTCATTTTATGGCACAATATAAAGCCCCAGCTTCAAATCAATGGCTGCCTAAGATTTCATTTTATTGATAATTTTGAAGGGTGGTACACCAACACCTCCAAATCAATGGCAAAGGTTCTGGTAACCATAATAAAGTCAGGATTTCACCATTTTTTACGTCACTGCCAACTCTGGCTCTAGCATCCACACTGACTGACTGCATTCTACTAGTTTTCGTTAGCATATCATGACTATATATAACATTTATGCACTGGGATGGTGCATATTTTCTCCGATAATTATTTCCCTTCTTTTATTTTCCTTTTCCTTTTTTTATTTTATTTTATTTTTTAATTAATTTCAATGCTTACTTCTCATTTGATTGTATTTGGAATATCCTAACAATAGTAATAATAAAAGTACTGCTGATGACTGAGGTGTACTCCCAGCATAACAGAAGGAAAAAGATGTGAATTAGACCAGCATCGAAAGGGAATGGACCATCTAAGGAGTACTGTCCACAGATACTAGACAAGATCATTGTAACTATCACAGTAGCACAAAGAAGCTGATGATAAATTCTGCTGAAAGACATGTTTCCTTCCAGCACACACTAAGATTTCCAGCCCATCCATCCCAGTGCAGAGGCAGTTGTGTTTAACTCAAAGTCTAGTAGAAGTGTTTGTGACTGTTTACTCAGAAGCTTAGAGATTTGTTCAAAGGCACGGTTGCCCCTGTCAGCCTCAGAAGCAGCATACCTTTGTTTGAGACAGCTTTAACCTCCTCAACAAACAACTACAGTGGTTAACATGACCCTGGTGCCAGGAAGCAGGATGTGTGTGTGACCAAGCACCTGCATGGGTACTTTAGTGCATGCAGAACTCAGGTCATACAAAGGCAATGTAGTGTTTCTGAGTAAGGACATGCTGGCAGAGTGGCAACTGACTGCTGAGCTGGATGTTGAGGCTTATTTTAAAAATAAAGACATTACTGAAAAAGGTAGTAATGACCTTTGCAGATTATCTACAGAACCTGAAGCATACCTTGTACTGTTCAATACCCATTGGTCCAGAAAGTCCCTTACAGCAAAGGAAGCAGAATGTATAAAGGTATAGCAAAACAAAAGAAATTAAGAACACAGAAAGTTTAAATGAGTATTTCCTTCCCTCTTCACATAACCCATTGTCGTGCTTATCTCCTAATGAGGTTTGCGTATTTTTTTTCATCCAGTTGGTACTACCCAGTAACAAGAAATTATATGTATGGATGTATTTGTATCTATTTATATACACAATATACACATAAAATATATATAAAAACACATTGGATGGCACAAACAAAAGTTTTGTTAAACAAGTTACTTCAGTTCAGCTGAAAATACTGTATTTGCAGGTGTAATAGCATGTGTCTATGCACACATCTGCCATATTATTATTACATATCTATATAATCTATGTGAGTATATATACATGCACATTCAGTAGATATATTTCCATATTCACATATACATAAAACAGTGGATGACACGTCCCCTGATAAAACCTGTTATTTCAACACTTCAAGTGAAAAGTGTTAAAATAAATGGCTCATCACATACAATGTGTTAAAATAAATGTTTATTTCAGCACCGTGTGTATCATAGCCATTTATTTCAACACTTCCCTTTTCTCAAGACTCACGCAACCAAAAGTAGGAGAACTGATAGTTATAGCTAAGATAGTTGAAGCATACAGCCTTAGTCACCTACTTGCCATAGGATGAGTAGGAAGTTATCTGACACTTTTTTTTCTGCTGATAAAAAAAGGGAAACTAGCTACCTCGATTGTTCATGGGGATCTGCACGTGTCTGCAAGCAGGTGGGACACATCATCATTTGGAAAGAAAAACAGCCACACCGGAGTTTGCTGAGATATGTGGAAAGCAAGCTGTTGCTGTCAGAGTAATGTTTAGGAAGGAAGGGAAACGTGGCGCCTTTTGGAAATTTCATTTTGCAGCTTTTGAGTTTGACACAAAGTGATTTGGGCAGATAAAGAGTCAGGTGAAAACGAATGAAAATCAGAGCAGTTCATAATGAATGCTGAAGGTGATATGATGTTTGATGATCAAATTATGAGCCAGGATAGAACAGCTGATAATAGTTTCTTGGAAGGATTCTCCAAGTCTCAAGATTTGTCTTATTCATTTGAATGCATAGTCTGTAAGATCTGGGGCAAATGCTTTCCAACTTTTCCAACAACTGCTAGTTTATAAAGTACCGATACAGTCATTGGCAACTTCCTGTTAACGTGTTAAAATGAGATCAGCATGTCAACTTGATCCTACAAGCTGAGCTTGGACACTACATTTATGGTGGTGTTAAAGTAACATTACTTTCCTTCTTTGCCTTATTCTGGGAGGAAGGCACAAGAAACTCACATTCCCTAGCAACTTCCACTGGAGCTGGAGGGCATTCTGCTTTTATAGACCAGTTTCAGTAAAGTCACATCTAGAGTGAGGGTGGAAAAATTTTAATTCTTGAGCAACATGCACAAATACTCCATAAACTACCAGTCCCCTAAGAGCGTTATTTGCGGTCAACTTGCTGCAATGTTTTCTTACAGCTTTCCTCCTTTGAATAACACAAAAAGCATTGCCTAGGCTCAAGCAAGACAGCATGGCCTTTAGAAGATAAACACTCGGTGGGGAGGTTCTCACTTTTTTTTTTGTCGTACATTTCTTTCATTGAAATTGCAGATATGAGCAGAGCACAAATCCACAAACTAACAAGAAGTTAGTGAAGACTTTGCAACCAGCACACCCTATCAGAAGACTGCTTTGCACCCAGGCAATGAAAGAATGACACCACAGTTCCATCAACTCACAGTTATAGCCACTGCCTCAAGTCAAGCCATCCTGCAGTGCTAGTTGCCTATACTCAAACATCTCTCTTCTTGTAAAAGTTGTGATTGTCCAGTGTCATATTTGGCAGATAAAACGCTATAATAACTCAGTAGCAGAACAGTGTACAACGCAACAAAAGTTCTGTAGAATTAAATAAGTAAATAAATGCTTTTTTCACTTTTCACTTTCTTCAGATGCGATTCGTTCCAGAATAAGGAGGTATCATCACTCCTTTGAAGGCACTGTAGGTTATGAGATTGGTCCTCAGAAGCTGGCAACATGTAATAAAAGCGCTTTATTCCTAAACATCAATCAGTTTCAAGCGTGGCAGTTGCTCACAGAATGGTAATAATGGAAATATTCAGCTAATAACTACTGTAGACATTAAAACACTCTGACAGATGTGAAGTACTCGTTACACAACCAACACTTTCTTATAATTACAGTTTTATAACTAGGTACATAAGTTTCTAAATATTTAGTTCCTTACAACTCTGCATTTTTGTAATGAAATTTGCATGACAATGCTTCGTTTTCTGTAGAAGAAAAGGCCCCTCCGCCCCCACAGAGTGTTAATATCTTGGCATTAGCTGAGACCTTGGCTGTGCATGGTTGACAGTTGTAAAGAAAAACTTTTTCTGCCATTCCTTCTTTTTAATAACCTTCACAGTTATTATAAGAGGTTTCATGCCACTTCTCTAGCTGAGGGCGTACAGTGAGGTGAACAGCTAATGTCTTAATGGAAAGCAAAATAATAGCATGTCCATGCAGCATAAACCATCCACGGCATAAAGGAAGCACAGACCTTATTTGTGGAGGCCTTTACTAGCTCTAGATATATAATCAAGGGTTAGTAATTAAAACACGCTTATATCAGTCCAGCCTTTTTATCAACTATGCAACTCAGTGCTGATTTCAAGATGAAATTACACACCTGCATCTTAACACTGCTTTCTGCATTCATAAAAAATAACAGCATTAATAGGCTTAAACACTCATTTGTTTTATGTATTCAGAGCAACATAAGGGGATGCTAGGGAATTTAGTGTGTTGCTCTGTCAGATCATTTTAATTGTTATCCAATGAGGGCAGCTCAGAGGGTGAGTAAGGGACTTAATTTATGTACTTACTCATCCCCTTGGCTTCCACTGAAGAAAAATGATAGTAACACAGCCCTAAACTGCATTCACTGGTCTTCAGTGATCAAAGTAAAGGGCAATTAATGCAAAGCCAGGGGCCCACATGTGTTTGTTGATTTTAAATACTGCTCAGAGCACACATGGCTGCTACCAAAAAGAAATTAAAAAAAACCCAACAGCAATATTTGGCACTCATGCAGTGCCTTTTAGTAGAGAATATCAAAATATCGAAATACAAAGTTATAATACTTTTATCTCAAAAGAGAAAAGAACAGGAAGAGACCTGGAGAGGAAATGTGTGTGTGAAAAGTAATTTCATCTGGAGGGAAGAGGCAGCATGCAGTCCTCCTGGTTACAAATCCTTTGTACCACGTCACCATATTGCCCATTTCTCTAAAATTGTTGGTAATTTAAGGAATGCTATTTTACAGATAACCTCTCTAAATCAACTCAAGCAGACTGCTCTTAGAACTAAATTGCATACTAATGTCCTAGACCTTGGTACTTTATTCTGTGCGTTTTCATGGGTGAATTTTTATGCCCACTCAAAACACAACCTCAAGCTCAGAAGTCTACCTGCTCACAGAAGAATGCACGACTGTTGTTGTATCTCCCACAAATAATTTTGTCCCCCTTCCTTCCTGTTTTCTTTTTAATCTAAAATAAAACATACCTGAAAATTGATTCACTCTGTGGGTAATATCTTTGAGTAAAACTGGCTTGCATCCTTGTCCTTCTTGTTGATGGAGAATTATTAGGAATTCTTAAGTTTATTTTAAACAGTGAGTATAGACATGATAATGAAGAGATTCCATTTGCATGGGCTATCACTAACATAATGCTGAGTGTGGAGTGCTCAAAGAGGAAGACTCACAAAAGCATAAATGTTCCACAGGAAATTCTAACACATCTGCTCAGCACTGAAAAGCCAGTATTTTAGTCCAAAGCACTAGAAAGCATAGACAAGTGCAATTTTGGAATCAAAACAAATGCTGCTAATTTAAGAAAATACTATGAAGCACACAAAGACTGTACAATGCCATATGTTGCACAATGCATCTGGTAATCAATTTAGTCCACATGCCAAATTTACTAGAAGCCCAAATAGGCTTAAGTTCTTTATTCAGAAATTCAAAAACTAACCAGAAACATTATAAACATGCTGCACTCACAATTAGGGCGGGAAAAAAAGTGGATTTTTCTTTTCAGTTACATAATACAAATAAAAATTAATCTCCTAAATTATATCCCATAATGAATACATGCCCAAGCTTCACTTTTGATCAACAGCTTTTACAGCCTCACAGTTTTAGGACATGGTCTGTTACCCAGCATAAAAGAAAAATGTGATTTTTAAATTATTTTACATCCAGTGTTTGCTTCTGTTCTGAAGGTTTGAAGCCATGAAGGCTCTATGCTGTCTTTTGTGATTCCATTCACAATACATTACTGAAGATGTCAGCAAACACAGATGTACAATGTGTTGCTGTCCTAAATCAAATATGAATCCAAACTTACTGTTTTAAAAATACAGTCGAAATCCCTAATATAAGTGGTCAGTATCACCTATAAAGCCAAAATAAATGAAGTAGGATAATA